>NC_041411.2:40092633-40465966 GCF_900747795.2 Erpetoichthys calabaricus | reverse complement strand
TCCTCTGTAGATCTGTTTGCTCTGTAAGCAAATTGGAGAGGATCCAGCGTGTCAGGGAGGGAGGAGCAGATGTAACCTTTGACCAGTTGCTCGAAGCACTTCATAATGACCGATGTCAGTGCAACCGGGCGATAGTCATTCAGACAGGAGACCACCGGTTTCTTTGGGACAGGAATGATGGTGGATGCCTTGAAGGAAGTGGGGACCACTGACTGCCTCAGGGAGAGATTGAAGATGTTGGTGAACACACCTGCTAGCTGGTCAGCACACGACCTGAGGGCACGGCCTGGGATGCCATCTGGTCCCAGAGCTTTGCGAGGATTGACCTTTTTGAAGGACCTTCTCACATCAGACGTTTCAAGGATCAGAGTGTCAGATTCACTGACCCCTTGAGGATATAGCACCTGTTCTTTGTTGGCTGCATCAAAACAGGCATAGAAAGTGTTGAGCTCGTCTGCAAGACATGCAGTGGGTTGAACAGTGACCGTGTTTTTCTTTTTATAGTCAGTGATGCAGCACAGTCCATTCCACCTCTGCAGAAAGACAAAGTTGCTTAGCCGCGAACATCGACAAACCAGTATCCCTTTTACTATTCCTCCCACTGCTAATGCACAAGTGATGCGGCAAAACAAAACCTCCGAAGAAAGACAAAGTCGCTTAGCCGCTAATACATAAGCGATGCAAGCATGTCGGCAAAACAAAATCTCCTAGGAGAGAGATGCACAGAGTAGTTCCTTTCGATTACCTGACATCTCTACATTTCAATTTTTTTTTCTGATGATTTCAATAGTTTCTAGGACCCCAGGCTTTTTACAGCATAGGCTTACACAGCTAATTGGCAAATAAGTCCTGTAGAACAGAAAAGATCTCAATGACTGTAAGAGAGTTGACTGTTGGAGTCATTTAGCAGATGCAGGTGAAACTGGGAAGCATAAACCCTTATTACACTGAAAAATGCAGTTTGGTACATCAAGGTGTGTAGTTAGGGGTTACAGAGAGAAGGCTTAGGGACAAGACCACCATAGGGAAGGAACAGTTTGGTTTTATGCCAGGCAGTGGAACTACTGATACAGTCTTTGTATTGAGACAGCTCATAGAGAAGCATGGAGAAAAACAGAAAGGTTTGCAGGTGGTGTTTATTGATTTGGAGAAGGCTTAGTATAGAGTGCCATGTCATGAGGTCTGGAGGGGCATGATAGGAGAGACAGGAGTAGCAGAGAAGTATATGAGGATTGTCTAGGATATGCATGAGGGAGTGAGGACTCGGGTTATAATCAGTGCTGGGTTAACAGACAAGATCCCAGTTAGAGTAGGTAGGTAGGTCTGCACCAGGGATCTTGTTTAAGTCGTTACCTCTTTGATCTGATCGTAGATTTGTTGATTTGTGCGGTAAAACCCCCAGTGCATACTTTTTGCTGATGACATTGTGTTGTGTAGCACCAGAAAAGACAAAGTAGGGAGAAAGGTAGAAGAATGGAGAAGAGCTTTGGAAGATAGAGGACTGAATATAAATAGGAAGAAGACAGAATAAAAGTGTGGGTTAATGATGATCAGAATTCAGAAGTTAGCCTTCAGGGAGAGCTATTGAGAAGAGTGGATACGTTTAAATATTTAGGATCAGTGGTAGCCCAGGAGTGAAGAATTAGATACAGAGATAACCCAAAGAATGCAGTGTGAATTGAACAATTGGAAGAAGGTATCAGGAGTATTTTGTGATTGAATAATTAAGGTGAAAACTAAAGGTAAGGTCTTCAAGACGGTGGTAAGACCAGCAATGATGTATGGAGCTGAGACATGAGCAGCAAAGGGAGAAGAGCAGGGGAGGAAGTTGAATGAGGCAGAAATTGAATATTGAGATGAATGTGTGCAGTACCAAAAAAGAACACGATATGAAATGAGACAATCTGAGGTACACTAAATGTGGGAGAGATATCTAAGAAAGTAGACTGAAGTGGTATTAATATGTGACAATGAATATGTTGGCAAAAGAGTGATAGGAGTGGAAGTACAGGGGCAGGGAAAATGAGGGAGGCCAAAGTGGAAATGGGTGGATAAAGTACAAGAAGATCTGAAGGACAAGGGCTTGATTGGTGAGGAGGTGTAGGGCCGAGCTGCTTGGAGAAGGCTGATCAAGCACATCAATCCCACACAGAAGTGGGAAAAGATAAAGAGGAAGAAGACATTAAGGTGTGCAGTGAGCACCAGACATTATCTGTTGAGCAGTGGAATAAATCATCTGGTTAGATGAGACATTCTTCATCTTGCTCTCAACAATAGGTCCTCATCATTGCCTCCAAAATAACTGCAAACATATTTACCCTATACCCCATTAATGTGTACAGTACATCACATACATGCAACAGTTGCTTCACTTGTGCATTGGTAGTTTTAAATATCACTTGTCCACACACAGTAATCTGATTGTGGCGGCAACACAGGCTCCATGTAACACGTTAGAGATGAGGCAGCCGCAGCACCTACTTTCACTTCAATCCAGTCAGATTTAGAGCAATTTATATTTTTAAAGAAATGCCAGTTAGACAGTTTACTGCTAGACCTGAGACCTGAGAAAGCAGACAGAACCATTTTATGTGCTTCTTTACGTGAGACAGGTGAGAACCCCAGAGGGCAACATCTCACTCTTTCACACTGTGGTTGTTAAACTGGGCCATTACTTCAATTTTGGCTACTTTTCCCTTTATTATTTTTTTAATTCTGTAGATTACATTTCCTTCATTTGTTTTTTTTCATTGAAAGATGCCTTTTTATTGCATTAATTTATTTCTTCCATTTTTGCCACCACTTTGTTAAGTATTGGTTGCCTCTGTCTTGTATTTCTATTACTAGAGATGCTCTGGTATTTTGAACGCTGTGCTTTCAAAGGTTTATAAATTCTGACCTGTTGCTGTGCAGAGTTTGAAAGCTTAGTTCCTTATCCAAGTGTTTTGCCTTGTGGTTTGATTTTTTTAAACCTTTCTTAGTGTTCTGGTTTCAATCCTTGCCTTTATTTTTGAGTACTATTTTTGCCAGAGACTTTTGTTTTGATTATTAGCCTTCTGAATTCTCGGTTTCACCCTTCTTTTTGCCTTGTCTGTATCCTTGCTCCAGGTCACTTCTAAAAACCGTTTTCCTAACAGTATAGTGGTGCGAGTACAGCAGGTGCACAACTGCCTTTTTCATACAATGTGGCTCTGCACGAAAGCATGCAGAAGAGCGCGTCCATCTTCCTGAATCGACAGATCGATAGATAAATCAATAGATAGAGCTCCTAAACATACAGTTGATTGTACTTTCAACAATTCAGTGTGCAGACACCCAGCTGTAATTCACACTATTAATGGTGTACAGAGGGGGGGACCCCATGGTGATTTCAGACCCAAAACACTGTACAAATTTTTTTATAGACAGTCATTTGCGTGTCACTTGGTGTGGTCCGCATCACTCCTAGTGACAGTATGATGTATTGTTAGTGCTATTAGTGGGGGACTCAAAAGTATTTTATGTTGGCAAACCTCCTGGTCTTCTAAACAAGGCTACTTTGTTCAGGAATGAGGTGCTCTCTTAGTTATCCTACTACACAGACCATAGGGCAAGGACACCAGCATAAACACTTTTATTAATAAATTAATAAGCTTACAAGATTGGTACACACGAAGTACAAAATAAACATTACACATAATCAAACCTATTGCTTTTCTGGGCCTATCTTTATGTGGTTGCTTGCAGTTTATTAGATACAGTGGTTTATCCACTTTCTTCACATTTAAACCCTGGCTTCTCTTCCCACCGAGTGTTGAGTGTTTATCCCAGCTCACTTCCATGCATCTCTGGGAGTGATGGGACTTTAAACTTCATCCCGGGGACACTTCAGGTCAAAGCTCAAAATTAATTCTGTGGTTAGGGTTGGCCGTACTATTATCCTAAGGTCACCAGGTTAGAGCTCCTCCTAGTGGCCCATTGCATCTCTGCCAACACACTCCTTTAAAAAGTTAAACTGGTCCTGCTTCCAATCAGTCTGTTAAGCAGGAGGCCCTCTGGTCAATGGCAACTTTTGCAGCCTCACACTCTTTATGAGACGAGGTTAGGGTAGGGGATATAGCCTTACGGCATACGCAAGGGTACACTGAGCATAGATTTTAAAGGTAAAATCTCATCCCTAAATACTCTAAGTCCTACTTTTCATTTAAGCCCGTTGGGGTGTATGTATTCAATTGCTCAATCCCTTCCCTCTCTCTCTTGATGCAATCTGTTTTATTCCAGAAGCTTTCCAAAGCAAGTCCAAATATGATGGGGTTATGATCGTCCTGACTGAAATGTTTTGTACAAGGCTGTTTGTTTCTCCTGCGATTCAATAAACCTTAAATGCTGAATGAATCTTGCTCTCAAAGAATTTTTTTTGTTTCCCCCACATATAGCATTTGGCACTTTGTGCACTGAATCGCATAAATACAGTTTTGTGATTGTAAATTAAAGTTCTGGAATATCGGAATTTCAATCTGTAAAGAGGTATTCCCCACTATGTTTTTTTTTTGCTTACAAAAGGGACCTGCCAAGCAAACTTGTTCTTTTTTGTCCTAGTACAGGAGGCATGTACTAATAAATCTTTTAAGTTTTTGTTCTTCCTATATGCTGTGATCTGTCTGAACTGTTTAAAATCATCCATAACCTCCTGTAATTTAATAAAGTTAGTATAGGATATAGCGGATTGGATAATGGATGAATGGATAGTATACAGTCCCCTCAAAGCTTGCTGTGCTTGATGGGAGTACGTTACAACTATTGGGATCACCTCCTTTTGTTGTTTCTCCTCCACTGTCAGAATGTCCTCCCTATTCCATTGTCTCACCCTGTTGTTTATCTCCTCAGCTCATCTCATTTTTGTCTTGAGGATCAGGAATCCCTGCCAACTGTTCCGCAGCCTGCCCTCTAGTGTATGCTTATGTCTAGTGCAGACGTATCCTGCCCTGTATCAATGGCTGTCCTCCTGCCCTGACAAGATTAAATGTGTTATCAAAGCCTGTACTGTACTCTAATTTCCACGGGCGACGACTATGATTGGACTGTCCTGGTAGCACCCATTTTGTAGGGCCATTCTCAGGTCTTGCCTGCTATTGCATGTATAAGGTAGACAAAACTGGCACAGGTAGCTGGCACTAAACTGTTTAAAAGCTCAGCATCTGTGGTCCTGAAGATCAGTAAAGCAGTTTCCTCTCTGTAGGTTCATTGCACAGTCCTTCCTGGCACTTTTAAGTGATCCTCAACAAGTTTTGTTACCATTTCCAGGTCAATGTATTCACATAATGACCTCATCACATAGAGTTGAATAGTTTTCTTCTCTCCCAGGTGAAGCGGAAACTTCCCTTTGGCTCCATGGAAACATCAAAGTCTGTCAATAACACCATCATTACCATCCGATCAATGATAATCAGGCAGACCTGCTTAGTCTGAGAAATTGTGTATATTACCACAGCAGGAAAGAGGAGCAGGTTTTTACAAATTTTACCAGGGTTATTTAGAAATGTGTTGTTTTTGCTGTCTTCTCAGTGACAGGCAGGCAGCTGAGCCAAGTAGTTCAGTATCATTAGCTTGGCCTTCATTAACCATGCATGTATTATAATATAGTTGTTGAAAGTGTCTTGAAGATAAAAACAAAACACGGTGTTGTTCACAGAATGGCTCTCTACCTTAACCAATGACAAATTGCATGAATTGGACAACAGAAACTTACTAATAGTTTGTCTGATCTGATAAATGCAGTCAGGCCAACTAGACACACTTACAATTGTGTTATGAGAGAGCTAGGATCAAGTGGAGGTAATAAGTAGCTAATATGAAAAAAAGACACAAAGTACGATTTTAAAGGACAATGTATAGCAGCATGAGATAGAGGTGACAGACAGAAGTAATTATAACAACTAAGAAAATGTGTATATACTGTATGGCGCAGAACTCAGGTGCGTTCGGAGACTTAGTTAGCTGGTCTGCAAATTGGACAATTGTTTAATTTTTCTAGTCCCTCCATCAAAGACAACGTTCACATTACTAGGCTGAAGTGACTCAATCAATTTTTTTTTTTTTTTTAGTCTTAACCAGGGGGCCTTGCCCCCTGCTCGCTTCGCTCACCAACCCCTTTCCTCCTCCACCAGCGCTATGCGCCAATGTGAAGAGGGGGGCTGAATGCACCCCAAGGAGACACAGCCACTCCTCTGAAACGGTGATACAATGGGAAACAAATACAGAATTTTTTTTATGTCCTCTTTGCTCGATCAGCTGCTGGCTTGCTGCTGCTGCCGTACCGTGTGATCTGCATTTCGTGTGGCGTTTCAAACGTTTAAAAGCCTGTACAGCACCTGAATATTCAATCTCTTTTCACTGTTCTGTTATTTCACCGAGTAATATTTTCCATTTGTTTGCGCTAATGTGATCTTTACTCTCATTTTTTGAGACATTTCAATTTTCTTACTTCCATTATCTCTAACCTGCTCTGCATGTGTATCACAGGACTTGCTTCCAAAGGTTATAAGTATGACGTGACTTTTCTGTCTGGCGGGAAGTGAAAGTGTCTCTCTTCAAAAGATCACGTCTCGTTGCAGGAAAAAAGTCTCGTTTCGTCGCAAAATATTTTTTTATACTAGAGAGATGTGACACAAATCAGATTCTTTCAGGGTTGTGTGGACATAAAAATCCAATGTTTTCAATGCAGATCTGAGTCACTTTCATATATGGTACTAGATTGGATACATATCTGATTTGTGGCTATGCTGCATGAATGAGACCGGTCAGATCGGAATTCATGTACTTTTTATTTTTTCCTATACGCATGAACCGAGTGCAGTGTAGGGGAGCTACAGCTGTGACAACAGTCACAGTCCAACCATTACTGACTCCTTTCTCGTACTCACATACACGTGTATTGGTGCAGCAGTGTCAGCAATAGCTGTGAAAACAGCAAAAACTAGCGGTCTACCTTTTTTTGAATTCTTGACCTAATCACATACAACTGATAAACTGCTTGCTGTCCTCTAGAGCAACATGTGTTGCATACACTACCTACTACCACGTCCATTTTGTCGGTTTTAATACCATGAGTCATTTCACAAATGTGTCATTTTTTGTTGTTGGTGACACAGAAGGCTTGTGCATAAACATATTCATTTGCACATGTATGCCATTTCGGAGGACAGATGCATTCACATTACAGTTACAGGTCTTCTGTACTTACTTGTACAAGATTGGCAAATCCCATCTGAGTAAAAAATTGAGGCTTAAAATGTGAATGTGGCGAAAGAGTTTGTTACTACAATTTTGTTTATTATATATTTTGTGCGCGCCCTTATTGAATAGAACCAATGCAGCTGGGAATATGTTTTTAGTGTAATAGAAATATTGAGTACACGTTTAGTCCCTGTGGGATAAGGTGTCCCACAGTCATCTTTAATACATTTCTGCATAAGTTAAGTTGCTTTTACTTTTGACTTTAATGGAGATGAACACCATGTCACTTTCTTGTACTGATTTCAAAGAGCAGGAGAAGTGAGCTGCTGTAGCTGAGGTTCATATAAGACGTCTTGCAGCCACACAAGAAGAAGCCAGGCTGTTAACATAACTAGACCTTCCTCTGCATTTTGGTACAGTAAGGAATAGTACTCATCAGGATGAATAAATAATCAATATTATTCCTACTGTACTGAATAAATAACTAATATAATTACTAGTAAACTGAATGCAGTCTCTTCAGTTAGCCAATACAAGGTGTCATTTTGCTTGATTTCTCATTGAATTGAATACATAAATGCACATCTAGTGTCCTACGATTCTTATATGCAATACAGTCGACCCTTGATATACGACCGGCCTGACATGCGAACAACTTGCTTTACGACCAAAATTTTTGTTTTGAATTACGACCAACATCTTGCAATACTACCCGAATGCGGTCATGTGTATCCGCTTGTACGATTGTAAACAAACAGCCGAGAGCGTTTGTAAGCGTCAGTCGGAGCCCAGATACATGTGTTTGTGGATGTAATTTTGGTCATTGCAGTGATTTATATAATTTATTTCGATAATTGCTAAGGAAGGAAGCGAAGGTAACGAATGTAAAGAAAGCGATCACAATCGAAACGAAGAAGGAAATTGTGTGGAAATATGAGAGTGGCGTTCGTGTGACCGATCTCGCTAATATGTACAGCATGTCGAAATCCACCATCTCGACAATTTTACAAAGAAAAGATTTGTATAAGGAAACTCCTTCCAAACAATAACCACCTTCCATTTCATTCTCCTCCTCCTTCCTTCCTGCAAGCCAAAGATGTCAACTTAAATGGTGAGTACAGTATGAAATAGTTGTTTCTGGTAGGCTAGGCACTTTTTATAACTTTTTGGTTAGTACATTAGAAAAATTATTGGTGTTTTTGGTAAATTATGCACATTATACAACCCTTTTTTATTAAAAAAAGTTAAGTAAGTGTTGCTGTTGGAGGTTCGGAACACATTAAGGGCATTTCCATTATTTCTTATGGGAAAAATAGTCTTGACTTACAACCAACTTGAGTTACAACC
This sequence comes from Erpetoichthys calabaricus, assembly GCF_900747795.2. NCBI lineage: Eukaryota > Metazoa > Chordata > Cladistia > Polypteriformes > Polypteridae > Erpetoichthys > Erpetoichthys calabaricus. The sequence continues at coordinate 40,457,404 of NC_041411.2, read as the reverse complement.
AGCCCTCGCGAACAAATTGAGTTCGTAAGTCAAGGGTCCACTGTACTTAGTTTCCAGCTCCACTGCATCTGGCCCTGACACATCCTGTGTCCTGTCAATAGGTGCATTTGCTTCAGCACACGATTGCAGGCGTTTCACAGTTTAGCCATCAGGAGCGGCTGTCAAAACAGTAAAAGAGAAAAATATGAGAGCTAAAGTAACTGTTCTCAAGGTAAGATAGAAACAGTAAACCTATTCGTAGCTGAAGTTGCATAGAATTTTTTTCTGTTTAAAGTTAGATGATTTTGAAAACCTTTGGCAGATTTTTAAATTTCACAAAAGTGTACAGGACATGGTATTCACGATATCTCAATGAAAATCCAATTGTCACGACAAAGTTCCTTGAAGAATAACTGTGCCAGAATTCAACAAAATTGGTCTGCCTGGACCGAAGTTGTTTCAAGTGGACAGAGAGACAGACAGATGGACACGGCTATTGCAGTAGGTGCTTTCACATTATAGGAAAAAGAAACAAACTCCTAACCGAAAATATGCAGGCCTGAAACATCATAGAGGAGATGGTGCTCTGTGTATGCGTATGTGTGTGTGTGTATGTATGTTTTTTTTTGTATATTGTCAATTGTCAGAGTGAAATGTTTTTGTTCCCTATAACATTACAGACAAAGATACCTGGACTATTGAATTTTATATGTACACATGGTACTCAATGCTTGAACCTTTCCTGTAGCTGTAGAATTTTGGAAATATTGAAGAAATGCAGCTACACACTTTATAAAATCTTGATTGCTTACATAATAATAAGTCTGAGAGGGCACACCCCACTAGTCATATTGAAACACAACAAAAGTGAAGAAAACCCTTGTTGTTTCTTCCTTTAGATCTACAGGTTTACTGTATATAGTGTCATATGAACAGAGTACTGTAAAATCCTTTCTTGCATATGCTAATCAGCACGCAACATGCCTACAGGTCTCAGTAAATCTGTCTTTTCTTCAGTCATGGTGGCTGCTTGGAAGAGATAAATATACGATATGTGCCCCATCGCAAAGAACTTACTTATTTGATCCTCCATTTGCTACCGCTGTATTTTCAGAAGTTTGAATGTCAGCCCTATATATACACAGTACTGCTATAATAAATATCTTCTGTGACTTCCTAGGTAAGAAAGACAGAAGTAACAGAGGTAAGAGAGTTAGTGGTGCCATTTAGTTTCTTTTTATTTATCCTCAGGCTATTTCCCGGGTGTTTTAAGAGTTTCTGTGTACCTTATCTGTCTTCATGTCACTAATACAACCAAGATAACACTGGTGGCTTTTTTTTTTGTCTACCCATTTATATTTTTGTGCCTATTATGTTGCATCAAGCTGTGTAACAGTCAGTCATTTTTTGGTTTCATATTATTTCGATTTCTTGATTGTTTAACAAAACATAAAGTTTAGATTCCAATTATTTGTACACTTCCTCCTGTTTTTTTTTCAGTTAAATTCACCTTATTTGTATAACATTTGTCACTGACTGCAGGTGCAGAGTAACATAGCAAGTTCTCAGGTAAAATTTCAAGTTTAGAATTTTTAAATTACTAAAATACAGAATTAGCTTGATCTCACATGCCTCAAAAATACTGCTGGACTTGATAAAGAATAGAATTGTACTAATTGTGCAAATAAACTTCTCAGAAAATCAAATGGGCTACAAGATAAGCAATTTTCCAACTTTGTTTAATATGTAGAAGGTTCAGGGATATCGACACCTGAATTATCGATTACCAGAAAGCCTTTGCCAATGTAAAACACGGGAAATTAATGGAGATTTTGCAGAAAGCAGAAGCAGAAAGAACACTCATGGTGATCTTGTACTGGTATGAGCAAACGTGTTCACACCAAGCAAGGTGTATCACGTTACTTCAAAATTAGAAGGGGAGTCAGACTAGGATGTATATTATCAACGATACTTTTTACTCTATACAGTAAATTCTTGCTTATTGACGCATTGGAAGGGCTAAACAGACTTAATATAGGCAGGCATAACATGAAAAACTTTAGATTCGTAGAGGATACCACCCTTCTGGTAGAAAACATGAAGACCAACAGATGACACAGAGGATAGTACAAGTGGGACACGAATATGGAATGAAACTCATCCTGAGGAAAACCAAAGTCATGGTAATCACCAAAGGAGTAGAACACAGCTGCAATATGATAACAAATGGAATACATCTGGAACAAGTAGATAGTTACAAGTATCTGGAAAGCTGGATTACAGATGATGCTAGATGTGAAAAGGATATAAAAACTACATTTGGTATAGCCAACGATGGCTTTTGGAAACAAAAATAATTTGTGACAAGAGACATAGATATATGAACTTGAAGAAGAGACTATTACAGTGTTATGAATTCTCAAGAGTAAGTTGTGGATGTGAAAAGTAGATCTGCAACAAACAGGCTCTTGAGAGGATAGCAGCGTTTGAACAACGGTGTGCTGCATGTGAATGCTAAAGATCTGCAGGCAGGAAAAGGTTATGAACATGGAAGTACTCAAAAGGGTATGCACCAAAATTCTTCTATATAAAGGCCTAGTTTGAGAGAAAATGTTGTTTGCTGATTATACCATGAGAGATTCAGTGGGGAACTTGATGATAAAACATTCTGGATGGAAAGCCAAATGGGAGAAGGGATAGGTGTTGGCCGAGAAGAAGCTGGATTGCTGACATCACCGAATGGTGTAACAAGGTTAACTACAGTCACACAAAGAGAGAAACTCAGACACATGACGATCAAAACCTGAACAAGAAGAAATACAGAATTAGTACACTTACTGACACGTGTTTGTTTAAACACTCAAAAAACAATATAGAAACTGATTAATATAAATAGAAACCAGCAACATCTGTCCATTAATTGTTGAGCTATGGCAGTGCTCCTCACTAAAATGAAGCATTTACATTTCTCCCATGGATAAGTCTGTGCTTGATTTTATCGTATAATTTCCGGTATTTTATAATGTTGGTCGTATAAGTCGAATGTGGAAAACTCACGCTATTGGTCCAGGACAGTATGATATGCTAATGCCCTCCTGAAAGAGTAACTAAGGAGCACACTGCTTTATATTTTCTATGTATTGTGCCTATGTGACCAGACAGTAATACTCGAACTATTACGAAACGATGTTTGCACTGTTTTGTGTTTTTTGTATCTCACACCCTCATACACCTTTGTCATAACAGCATCCCTTATCTATGATGGAGCGTTCGATCAGAAGAAAATATAAAGCTAGTTTTAAATTAAAAGTCGTTGAAGTGGTGAAAGAAATTGGTAACTGCGCTGCTGCAACAAAATTCGATGTGTCTGAGAAACTGGTGCGAGATTGGAGGAAGCAAGAAGATGTTAAAAATATTTAAGTCTTGTATTTTTGAACGGGAGTATAAATTGAGGTCTGATTTTATGATCGATTTTTTAGGTTTCTAGACCCGACTTATGCGTGAGTATATACAATACTCACTTCAAATTTGGAGACTGTTGGACCACATTTTCACATTTGTTTTTTGTTCTTTTAGCATTTTGTTTACCCCTTTTCTATTCCATTAATATTTTGGTGATATCAGTACAAGAGTAGCACCATTTTGTATAAAAGCAGGTGGCAGGCAGAGTTTGCTTGACAGGCCTTTGTGAGAACAAGGGAAATTCAGACAGTTTTTGCCAAGTTTTATTCTCTTTTTTTGCACAAAAAATAATTAGCTTAAGAGCTATTACCCAACCTTGGCAGCAACTCTATTTATCTGGAAGCAATGTCGTGTTAAGAGTTAGGATTTCAGTTATGGTTCTGTCTTATTCAGGGCAATGAATTTATCTAAAGTTTTGATTATAATTTTACTTAAAGCCTGCCTAATCCCTTCTACTTAATAACACTGGTAAGTTTTAGAAACCCATTTTCATGTTGATTTCCCGAAAGTTGTTTTTTTTTAGTCTGTATATTTAGTATATAATCCCTGATTTAAGGTGTACAGTTTTTTAAACTTAAATTCAAGATTAAAATATATTTATTGGTGTTTGTGAAAGACATGTGAAAGAAAGGGCAACCTCTCTGTATTTGGCTACATTCATCTTTTCCTCCGTTCTGGTCAGTCTCCCTGCCCCTTCTGTTGAGAAGTACCCCCATACCATTATGCTGCCAACACCAGACTTCTCCATACAGATGGTATTAAGCTGCTGATAAGCATTGCCTGGTCTTCACCAGACATACTTTTTGAAGTTCTCTCCAAAGAATTCCTTTGTTGTTTCTTCAGACCAAAGAATCTGCTTCCTCTTGGTCTTGGAGTGCTTTAAATTCTTAAACTTTTTCTTCTTTTACTCAAGAGTATCTTTTATCTAGCCATTCTACCAGAAATGCCTGATTAATGGATTGCTGCTGAGATGGTTGTCCATCTAACTGGTTCCCCTATCTTAACAGAAGACTTCTGAAGCTCTGTTAGACTGACCATTATGATCTTGGCCAGCTCCCTGACCAAGGCTTTTCTTGCCTCTAGAAAGAGTCCTGGGGCCTCATGTATAAACGGTGCGTACGCACAGAAATATTGCATAAGAACGTTTCCACGTTCAAATCGCGATGTATAAAACCTACACTTGGCGTAAAGCCACGCACTTTTCCACGGTACCTCATACCCTGTCGTATGCAAGTTCTCCGTTAGGTTTTGCAGACTGGCGTCACCCAGCGTCAAAGCAGTGCTACTGTTCCTGTGTGGTTACCCTTTCTTAGATCCACATCCACGACGGCAGCTCAAGTGCTCCTTGTAGAACTGTTTGTACTTGCAAGTTACCGTGAGGTAATTGTACTTATAATACAGGTATAATATTGCATATCCTGAGCCACTTTATAAAGTGCGTATTTACATGTGATGACAATATCATTTTTAAGATGAAATGCAGCAAAATATGTTGATTATATTATACAGATAAAACTTTAACTTTAACTACACAGTGCCACGGCACTAGCGAGCTTGAGCTTCGTTCACTGATTGTTCCTGCCTTGTGCTGTTTTCATGTTGTGGCTGGCACGACACTGGAAGGATAGATGGATAGAATAATTAAACATTACGAAGATATTTCGATGTTCCTTGAAAGTTTTGAAGAATCGGCGTGCTAAGCTTACAGATGGCTTAACGTCTATTACAAAGCTGATTGTGTGGCGATTGGGTATTTGGAGAAAGAAAAGTAAGCACAGGAATTGGAGGTTAGTAAGTTTGAAAAAGACAGGACTTCTGTAATAAAGCATTTCATTGAAGGTCGCGCATGGCGCAGCAAGCGTCTTGCTGTAAGACATGAACAATCACTGCGCCACCATGTTCCCATGTTTAATAACATGCTTTAACTTATATCATCATGATAATGATATCACGTATACTTCTCAGTATTTTAATTACTCAGAGAGCTGTAATATTATGAACGTAATGGATTCTGTGTCCTGTCGGAGGAAGAGCACGTAGTGATTCAGGCACACAGAGCACATATAAGATCAAATACACAACAAAGCATTTAACATGCTACTTTAGTTACGATGGGATTTGAGAAACTAGTTAATTAAACGATTTTAAGATGAAGTTTATGATGTTCTACTTTAATGACAAAATAAACTACGTGATTAAAGTGGAAATTTCGAGATTAAAGTTGACATTTCGTGCTTTTTTCACACTGTGTGCCTTTTTTTTTTCACTGTACCCTAATAAGCTTTCATATGACACTCAGACGGTGGGCTACGAGTCGCCTTTTCACGCCAACTTTGATATGTGACAACTTTTTTATTTGGAGCACTGTACGACTTTGTGAACTTGAGCTTTCGAGTTTCTCCGACACGCTATGTCACTTGATCAACTTCCTTTTGTTTCTTATATAACTGTTTAAACCAACAAATAGTACGTTTTTCTTTGCCTCCATTTGGTATTCGCTAAAATTCTTCTATTTTTCCTCGTACTTTTGCCATTGCCTTTTCACAGAACGCTGGGCTTAAGGGCTATTTATATTGATTTGCATATTCAAACAGGCAGAATTCTGGGAGGAGTTGGGGCGGGACAGCAAGCACGTGCACGTGCGTTTATTTCCATGCTGAGCGGGATTTATGTAGCGGAAGAACGCAGAAGTTGGCGAACGCACAGATTCCTGCATCTGGATTTTTCTGTGCGTAAGCACATTTCAGCTTTTGTGCTTACGTCATGTTATAGTGCGAATTCTACGCACGGCATTATGCATGAGGCCCCTGGTTATTTCAGACTTCTACACAATTGTTAAGGCCACTGTAATACTGGAAACACTCAGGGCTTTAGAAATTGTTTTATACCCTTGCCCTGATCTATGCCTCACCACACTCTAATCATGGTGATCTACAGAGAGTTCCTTGGGCTTCATGGTTTGGTGTTTGTCTTGACATGCAGTCTGAAGGGTGGGACCTTATATGCACACGTTTGGACCTTCCTAACCAATGTCCAATTCATTGAGTCTGCCAGAAGTGGACTCCAAATAAGTTCTACACACATCTCAAGGACAATTAATGGAAATGGGATGCACATGACCACAATGACACAGCATAAGGTCTCAATACTCATAAGAATGAGAGTTTTCACTTTTGAAGTTCAACAAATTTGCAAACCTTTCAGAAAAGATGTTTTTATTTTGTCATTATGGGTTACTGGTGGGCAAAAGTGGTAAATTTAACCATTTAAAATTAAACCTACAACACAAAATGTGCAGCACGTGAAGTGGTCTGAATGCTGTCCGAGTCCACTGTAATCTAACATCTTATTAGCTAATCTGTACCCTGTCTGGATGTAGAATGTGAAGAGTCTTCTATGACTCCAAGGTCCTGCTAATCATTTGTGCTTTCAGGTTTCTAACCTCCCATTGTACATTCAAGTCCAATTTGTCACTTACTGCCTGAGGCTCAGTCGATGGGATCTGGTTAGAAGACCCAGTGAATGGAGGTGGATCATCTGACTTGAATCACAGCACCTCCATACATGACCAGTAACATGTTGTCTTTGTACAGAAACTATGACTTGTGACTAGGCAACAGTAAGCATCATTCTATCTTAAAATATTACTCTGAAATGCAACTAAAATGACAGGAGATGACGAGGAGGTGGGAATCATCTGGTGTCACCTGGACAGCTAACTAGATTGAAACTGATTCTTTGGGTAACACTGTATATGCCATTGAGTTTTGAGCAAAGACATATTGGATTCACTTGTGTTGGACAACTGGAGCTCAAATAATCCTAAATATGGAGTATGAATAAAAAATGGTCAACTCAGATCATCAACCTTTTAGACCTTTTAGGTCATTATGGCTGAGGGGCACCAAAAATACAATATTTTTTACATAGAATTTATCTTTAGTCAGATTTGATAGTGTTAATATGGCAAACTGCATACATTGTGTGTAAATCTCCAAAAAAAAAAAAGACTAAAGAAACATCTTTCACGGACTCAAGTGGAAAGAGTCGCCCGCGAGCTGGAAAACGGTCCCGCAGCTTGCTGAACGAGCCCGGCCTAGGCAGTGTGGGTTAATGTGACGATTCTTCTCTGACAGAGTGTCAATACAAAGCAATTTACGAGCGCATGAAAAATCGACCCAAGGTAACAGGCAATTTCTCCGCTCCACTGGTTAGATGGAGAAAGTCCAAAGAGCCTGGCTATCGTTATTAGGGCTCATTGGCTTGCCGAAGACACGCTGCGTCTCCCTGGCTTGTATTTACAGCCAGAGCTGTGGAAGAGGCAGCTGAGTAAATGTTCAGAGGTTAGCTCTGTTTTGAACTAGAAGAGACGAAATCTGCTGTTTTCAGGTGTATTAATCACTTGCATGGTCTGGCTTCATGAATCATGCATGCTACCTTTATATCTTACTGCTGAAGGCTACTGGAAACTATTAACTTATGGATTTTGATATATATTACTTGGTAAAGTCTGTGGACATTGGATTCACCACAACTACATAGAAATGACTATTACGTTTGAATAATATTTGAATGTTATTTAAAAGGAAGTATTCACTGCACAAATATAATGTACAATTATCATTAAACACGTGGGGATGTTCTGCATACAAACTGAAAGGCCAGTCTCAGAAGTTATGTCCATACATTAAAAGCACGTCAATTTACTGATATCAGATGGCAACACAGGATCAAGCATCACATTCTGCATGCATGGGCACGTTCACTGGTTCAGGTACAGTAGCAAATGCAGAAGACATATCGGAAGAATTTAGTGGATTTGACTGTAGTACTAGGGTGCTGTACTGTGTTAGCCATTATGAATGTAGTGAGAAGTCAAGCAAAATGACACCTTTTGTTGGCTAACTAAAAAGATTACAATATTCAAACTTTTGAGGTAACTCAGGCCACTTCTTCAGGCAAGATGTACATCTCTGGCCTGAGTTGCCTCGAAAACTTGCATATTGTAATCTTTTTTGTTAGCCAATAAAAAGTGGATTTGACTTAAATAGTTTCAGCAAAACTGCTATATTTGGCAGATGCATCTGTCCAAGGGGATTTACAAGATTAGAATATGCTACAGATTTTTATTTTTAACAGTTGTAGCCCAGGCCTCATGTTAAGTGACTTGCTCAGGGTCACACAATGTGCCACAAGGCGCAGCTGGACTGGCAACTTTGTAGTTTAAAATTGAAGTGCAATTAGTGAATAGGAATCATGTCCTCTCACGTCAAATCTCCAAAGAGTATGTCCTGCGGTGCTGAAAAATGTTTGTGTAGTTTAATGAAATTAACCATAGCTAAGAACATAATGCCGCTTGTTATTTCACCATTATTTCATTCTTTACCAGAAAGTGTGCCACAGTTGAGCTGTGTGGAGTGTTGTAAACTCATTAGCTGTACTGCTTTGATGGAATACTGGATGTACAGCATACGAGGGGGGACCCGAAAATCCTCAGAATTGGCCAACAGCACAGGAGGAGGGTGTAGTTATCAATTATGTCACTATGCCTACAGTCTTGTTAATTCATCTTCCAACTGGCATTGTGCTGATTTGATCGAGTGTGAATTTATAACATTTAATCCACAATTGTGAGCGTGACTTCAGTGATGCCAAAAAAGCATATAGAATGCCTTTTATTGTCACTATCATGTACAATGAGATTAAAAGCAGCTCCTTCAGTGCAGACATATATGTAGAACACAACAAGTAAATAAACAAATAAACAAATGGTGCAAAAAGTTGCAAAAAAAAAAAGTTCTGCAACGGTATATACAAATGGAAAGAAAAATAACTAAATCGAGTTATTGCACATTATTTAAATACTGGAAAGAATAAATAACTATTGCACTATTTGGTTATTGCACATAATTTAAATATTGCACAATAATGATGATCATATGCAGTGAGTAGTGGATGTTGGACCCTGAGAGTAATGATATTGTACAGTATACAGATATTACACAGTTATTATCAGTACCATTTAGATATTGGATATTGCACAGTTGATGGATAGAAGGAAGTCCAGGGGTTGGAGGGTTAGACTGTGTAGTCAGTGCATGTGTGAGTTTAGAATGGTTATGGCTTTTGGGATAAAACTGTTCTTGAGTCTGTTTGTTCTTGTTGTGATGCACCTGTAGAGCCTCCCTGAGGGCAGCAGGTCAAACAGATCAGAGCCAGGGTGGGAGCTGTCCTTGATGATGTTTTTTTGGTCTGCTGAGGCAGCGGGAGATGTAAATGTCCATCAGGAAAGGGGAGAAGGCAACCGATGATCTTCTGTGCTGCCTTTACTACTCGCTGAAGCCTCTCCCTGTCTGCCATGGTGCAGCTGCCGTACCATACTGTGATACAGTACGTCAGCAGGCTCTTGATGGACTAGCGGTAGAAGGTCAGTAGCAGGCTGGAGTCCAGGTTGTGCTTTCTGAGGACCCTCGGGAAGTGTAACCGCTGCTGAGCCTTCTTAATGACTGCTGTGATGTTGTCTGTCCAGGAGATGTCAGCGGAGATAAGGACGCCAAGAAACCGGAAGGTATGGACCGTCTCCACACACTCGCCGTTGATGTAAGTCGGGGGCTAAATCGGTGCTGTGCCTCCTGAAGTCAACAATGATCTCCTTGGTTTTCCTGGTGTTGAGAGCCAGATTGTTCTTTGAACACCAGGCTGCCAACTTCAGGACCTCCTCTCTGTAAGCTGCCTCGTCTCCCTTTGAGATGCGTCTGACCACTGTGGTGTCATCAGCAAACTTGACGACGAGGTTGTTGTTGTGGGCCGGACTGCAGTCATGGGTGTAGAGACAGTACAGAAGGGGGCTCAGAACACAGCCTTGTGGGGTACCGGTGTTCAATGTGCGAATGGAGGAGTGGTGGGGTCCGAGTCTCACAGTCTGGAGCCGGTTGGTAAGAAAGTCTTTTATCCAGACACATGTGAGACGGGGGAGGCCAAGAGTGACCAGTTTGGTGATGAGAATATCAGGAATGATTATATTAAAAGCTGAGCTGTAATCCACAGACAGCATCCGGATGTAGCTCTGCTGCTGCTCCAGATGGCTCAGCACAGATTGGAGAGCTACAGCAATGGCGTCTTCTGTGGATCTGTTCGTGCGATATGTGAATTGGTAGGGATCGAAGTCTTGGGGGAGATAGTCCTTGATGTGCTGGAGAAAAAGTCTCTCGAAGCACTTCATGATTACTGGAGTGAGGGCCACAGGGCGATAATAATTTAGGCTGGTGATGGGAGACTTCTTCGGCACTGGAATGATTGTGGCTGATTTTAGGCAGGATGGAATGACTGCCTGGGCTAGGGAGAGGTTGAAGATTTTGGTAAAGATAAAGTTGAGCTGGTGGGCACACGCTCTGAGCACCCTACCAGGCACTCCATCTGGGCCGGCAGCCTTCTTGGGGTTCACTGCCAGGAGCACCCGTCTGACATCGTGCCCCTTTACAGTGAGTGGAGTGGTGCAGGAACCCGGTGAGGGTGGGAGCAGGGCTGGAGCAGGTGAGTGCAGCTGTTGTGATGATTCAAAGCGAGCAAAGAAGCAGTTCAGCTCCTCTGCTAGCGGTGCACTCAGATCTCCTGTTGTTGCATCACAGCCTCTGTAGTTTGTGATGTTTTGTATTCCCTGCCACACCTCCCATGTATTGTGGCTGGACAGGTGGGACTCTATGCTCCTTTTATGGTCCGTCTTGGCTTTTGTAATTCCACTTTTCAGAGCGGCTCGGGCAGCCCTGTACAGAGCTCTGTCACCTGACCTGAAGGCAGCATCATGGTCTCTGAGGAGTGTACGGACCTGGCTGGTCATCCAGGGTTTCTGGTTTGGGAAAACCCGAATGGTTTTTGTCCATGGTCACATTCCCAATGCAGAACCTGATATAGTCCAGTACTGTTCCTGTGAATGTTTCCAGCTCTTGGTGTTCAAATATGTCCCAGTCCGTCTGTTCGAAGCAGTCCTGTAGTTTGGAGAGTGCATTTTCAGGACAGGTTGTAACAGTCTTTATGGTGGGCCTGGCACTGCGTCTGAAGGGGGTGTAGGCTGGGGAGAGCAGGAGAGAAAGATGGTCGGACTGTCCGAGTTCGGGGAGGGGTATGGCTCTGTACGCGTGCTTGATGTTGGAGTAAACATGGTCCAGAGTGTTCTCCCCTCTAGTAGAACACTTAACATGTTGATAAAATTTCGGAAGTACAGTCTTCAAGTTGGCCTTGTTAAAGTCTCCTGCAATTATATGAGCACCGTCAGGGTGGGCTCGCTGCTGTTCGTTAATGGTATTCAGCAGCAGAGAGAGCGCCGTGTTTACATTGGCGTCGGGTGGAATGTACACAGCCATGACAATCACTACTGTTAGCACTCTCGGTAGAAAAAAAGGCCGGCATCTTACAGACATGTACTCGAGGTCAGGGGAACAGTGTTTGTCTGTAATTGTCCCGTTGTTGCACCAGTTCTCATGCACGTAAATACAGAGCCCCCCTCCCCTGCTCTTACCGGATTCCTTTGTCCTGTCCCAGCGGAGCAGAGTGCGACCTGCTAGCTGCATACTAGCATCGGCTATCCCCGGGTGAAGCCAGGTTTCAGTGATAATCAACACACAGCAGTCGCGAACATAGCGATTTCCAGCGAGTTGTAATTCCAAGTCATCCGTTTTATGCACCAGGGATCTGGCATTGGTGAAATACAGGCTCGGTAGAGGTGGCTTGTGCGGTTGTTTCTTTAGCCTTAGCATAATGCCGGATCTGCGGCCCTGCTTCTGCTTCCTTTCCCTCCTCCTTCTGCGCCGTCTCCTAGACCCGACAACAATCCACGGAGAGCCCGCTGGTCTCGCTATGTTGTCTGGGATGTTGTGTGTTTGATGAAAAACACTCGAAACAGATGTCTGGCACTGGACACCGATGTCTATAAGGTTCTGACGGGTGTAGCGGATGTTCGCCGAACCGATCGTGCACAAACAAGCAAGAAAAAAGTACATATTGGGTCATATCAAACATCAAGACAACGATCGTCATTGAAAAACTTGTTCATAGAGTTTATAGTAGTTTATACCCTGTGAACAGATTGTTAATCAGCAAAATTACACTGAACTGCTAAGCCATCTACGAGAAAGCATCAGGAAAAATATGTCTGTAGCAGTGGTGGACCCAAAACTGCATTTTGCAGCATGATGGTGCACCTGACCATACTACTCCGCTGCACCAGCATACGTTGCATTGTCAGTCAGACAACAGTGTGCTTGTTGCTTTGGCCTGTAACTTATTTTTGTTCCTGAATTATAACGGACTGAATGGACTGCATACGAAAACCTGGAACAAACTTTAGGAGAATCTAGACAGGATACCAAAAGACAAGTACAGGAAAGGTTTCCAGGAACAACAGTGGACTGCATCTTAAGGGGAGAATTTTGTTATATAATACGAGGGACATTCCACACTTTTTTTTAAACTCTGTTTATTAATGACTTCAAAAACAAACTACAAACACTTTCCTACATAGTCATCTTCCTTTGCGATGCAATTTTCCCAGCGTCGTACCAGCTTTTTAATGCCCAATTACTACTAGTCTCGCTTTCACTGTTTTCCAATGAAAATATAAAGGTGCGGAAACTTTTTGAACGATCCTCGTAATTTTTTGCTAAATTGTTGCAAGTTATATAATGTTTGTTTTAAACCAATTCCAGGAGGTTTTGGGCTTCCCCTCCTATATTCCAAAAGTTGTTTAAACCGCCAATGGGTGCTATTAAGCTTTTATTCTGGTCCCACCTCCCATTTTGATACCACAGCCCTGCTTTCAGAAGTATACTCCATATTCAAGATCATCCATCCATCCATTTTCCAACCCGCTGAATCTGAACACAGGGTCACGGGGGTCTGCTGGAGCCAATCCCAGCCAACACAGGGCACAAGGCAGGAACCAATCCCGGGCAGGGTGCCAACCCACCTCAGATATTCAAGATCAGTGATCATAAAATTGATCAAGGCAAAATACACTGAACAGAAAGTCAATACATTTCCAAGGACAAAAATACACCTTGGCTGTATTTGATCCAATGAATAGACATACAGTGGATGTTATTGTTGTGGCAGGACAATTTCAATGGGAAATCGAAGAGATGCATGTAATTTGAAAAAAGTTCAAAACCAAGAGAGCAAAGAACACCAAGCGAAAGGCAAAAGTGTGAGACAAAAATCAAAGTCAAAAACAAGTAAGAGGTTTCGAGATTAAGAATTGGTTTTAGGTTTAGAATCCACTGTTTGGATAGTGCAGTTAACTTTTTATTGACTTTTACACCTGTCATGTCGATTGACCAGGGGGGTATTTTCCGTACGTCGCTTAAATCATCCGAGATCAGGTGCCTCATCTTGGATGTGTTAATGCCAGTGAAACTCATCCGGGATAAGTCGGTTTTTCAAACGCAGCTGTGTAGTAGATTAGTCGAGCTAGATCTAATCATCCGAGATGAATGTGCGCGCCCGTGCTGATTGAAAAGCCCATATATATTGAGTCTAGAAAACATGATCAGCAAGTCTTTGATAGGCTGTAACAATTTGACGAAAGAATGGGCGCATTTTTTTTTCACACAAGCAGAGCAAGACCTTTTATTTGAAGGACATGAAGAATTTCAAGATTTAATATGCACAAGGGGTAACACTGCAAAAGCAGCCCAAAAGGGAAATACCGGCTGGCAAAAAGTGGCCGACAAATTAAACGCGTGTGCATTGTACTTACTGAAAGCAGCGTTTCATTTTCTATGTGTCAGATTAATTATTATTTAATATGTCGTAATTCCAGATCAAACGTGAGCACAAGGAGAACACAGGAACAGGTTAAAGTGAAGTACAAGAATATACTTCACACTGGTAAATATTGGTATGTAACTATTTAAAGAATTGTTGACATAAAGAATCATATATAATGTAAAGAACATTAATGTTAAAGTTAATAAGAAGGCAGACAAGCAAAAAACAGGTGGAGGTCCACGTGGTCTAGACCTAACCCCTGCAGAAGAGTTGGCTCTCCAGCAAAATGCCCATCGCCCTGTTTCTGAGGGCATTCCAGGGGGAAGCTCCTCCTCAGAACCAGTGGCAGGATGCAGTGGTAACTTCATTTCAGGTAAAGGATGGTCATTGCATATATTTGTCCTCAATGTGTGCTATAGGTATGTTCCATATAGCCCTCTTTTTTTGTTGGGTCAGTTGCAGGGAATGTCATATCTCTTGAACCTGTCTGACCAACAAAATATTGACAAAGGGCTAATATTTGATGAAGACACTGTGTCTGATTATTCATCAGGAGGAGAGGTACATTTTCCAAATAATGTTTGATCAAACTCCACTTTGATCAGTCCCATGTGCCCCAATCACATTTGGAAATCCTGGATAATGAGAATGTTAGGCTGATTGTGAGATTCTTCATGGAACTGTGGATGTTTTTACCTGTGTATTACCTACCTGCAATGGCATGAAACGCCCCTTTTGTCTGCACACGCAGGTGTCCAGGAAACACTATGAAAACCTGAAGGAAATATTTCAGAGCCAAACAGACTTTACGAATTGCCTGGCAAACTGCACTTTTAGATAGATTTTCCACATCACCTACAGTATATAAAAAAGTGCCGCTTGCAAAAAAATTCAAAACAATGCATACTGTCTGTGTGGCTGTGAGAGCCCGACTTCGTTGAGTTTGACTTCGAATATAAGGTCCTAATAAATTTTACAATATTCCCCCTCGGCTAAAGTGGTATCTTTCGAAAAGAATTTCCTCCAGGAGCAATAAAGGATCTTGCCAATCGCGCAAAACCCTCTCTATATGAAATTCTCTTCTTATAATTTGTGTACCGATATCAATTGGTCGCTCATTCATGAACTGCGAAGCCATGACTAAATGAATTCCACACATGGACACTGATTAAGTGTGTGAGCTAATCCTTGTTTACATCGGACAAACCTGCTCCGAGAAGGTTTGATGATTTGGATATGTTGCTATGACAACACATTCAGCAAGAGTTTCAAAAAACCAACAGATCCAGGATCAGGACAAATCGTCAACAATTACATCCGGCTAAACGAGTAATCCACATACGAAAAATACCCCCCAGATCAGGATCTATGAAAACACATGCCACTAAGAATATAAAATGGCAGATTCTGTTTTAATAAAACAAAATGGCAGCCAAAACGTTACAAAAAATAATACAACTTGCAGGGGAACTAACTAATCAAAAAATAAACATCAGAATTAAAATTGATGACTTCAAAAAATCCCAAATCAAGAGCAAAACTGATGTAAATAGAGAAAATGAAAGGTTAAAAAATAATAAAAGGTATTTTATAGCCAGGATTTCATCCCTGGTCTATGTGTTTCTTTTAATTTAAACATTTTCTTATCTTTTGGAATATTATTTTGTGAATGTTGTTATTTATGTTTTTGGTTCCTGCTTTGTGAATATTATTTAGATTATTAATTATTCTACATTGTGTGAAATATTACCATTGTTATAACTATTGCCTGTACTTTATATATTGAGCCCAAGGGGGTGAAGCCCCCTGACTTTGCACTCTTGGGACTGCCCCCAGCTCTATAAACGTCTGAGTAAGCCTCAGTGCTTGTTTTTTGCAAGTGCTCTCTCTTGATTTTCTACTTTTGGTTTTAACTGGAGTGCACATGAAAAGGAAAAAAAGGTGTGAGGCCTCTAAATGACGCTTGAAACATTCCAGAATCTTCACTAGCCTGCTTGGAGATGGGCCTCACCCTAAACTCTACAGGCTGGCTTTGGTCTCCACAGTCCAAAAGGAGGTCTGGCCATCAAAAGTTCAGAAAACATCATTAAATGTGCAAAAGTATACCAAAAATACACAGAAATGGCCACAAAGGAGAGGAACCATAAAACCTCTGGCTTGAAAGAACAAGAACCACACAAAATCGTTAACTGAAGGATTGTATTTGGTATTATCAAAAATAACAAAAATGCAGTGAAAAGGGTTTATGGAAAAAAGCAACTGAAAGTCAGCAAGCTCCAAAAGCATTCCTATACCACAAAGCCAAAAAAGAAACAAAATATCCAAATTGTTTCTTAATTTTGTTTAATAAACCTTGAAATATTAAATAAAACTGTTTTTCATTACACAGACCAGGATTTTTACAGGATTCCATCTACATGTGAGTTTTTTTTTTGAGAAATACAAATCCTAATTTTAGCTTGTGCAGGCCACAAAGCCTGCTTCTCGGTTTTAGGAGTAAGGCTTAACTTGTCTTCAGGTCTCATTAGGAGCCTTGAGGCCTAGTTTTTTAGATTCAAACCTGACTCTGGAGTTTGTATAGAATTTTAACAGATGATTTTTCAGTAAGCACTCTTTTATAATAACAGAGAGGCAGACCTTCAGTTCAACCACAGAACATCGAACGAATGACGTCATCCTTATTTACATTTAAAACAGAGTTTACAGGAAATAACAGTTAATAATATTTTAGCAAAAAATAAACATGTTTTGCACGTTTTCTTCATACAAATAGATAACGGCCATGTGGATTATGTGATTTTTTTTCTTCTTTTATTTCAATGGGCAATTTTCGCTTTGTTTTGCATTGTATGGCATCGGTCACCTATCAACTATGTTGAGTTGGAATATTCAATATTAAATTTCTCCTCAAAAACATTACATAACCCATATAGTCTGTAGGGGTGGCCAAGAAAAAAATTTAATTTAAAAAAAAATATTTTTGGGTGTTGTAATCCTTTAAGGAGAGTTTGTAATCTGCTCTGCTAGTTTTAAAATAGAGAGCACATAAACCGTCTATTTATTATAATCAAAGTTTCCCCTTTTTGTGTTTATCTGAGATATTTAAATGGTTGACTATTACCAGAAATAATTACACAATAACTGTACAGCATATGTTTGTTTAATGTTTAAAATCTGATCATTTGAAGAATGCATGTTTCATTTAATACACTACATGACAATATTGTATAAGTGCCTTAAAAGGTAAAGCCAGTTATTCATCCATTTTCTGAACCCCTTACATTATAGACCAGTTATGTACAGTATATAAATATTATTATTTACTTATTTGGCTGACACTTTAACTTACAAGATCTGATATCCAATTGGTTACATTTCCTTTTCTTTTTCCAATCGGAGCACAGGCAGGTGAAATGAGTTGCTCAGATTTGAGCCCACACCATTAGGGTTTGAAGTCCAAAGCTTTAACCGCTACGCCACATTGCCTGTATGCCAGTCCATCCCTTCTAGTTCTTAGTCACACATCTGAATATGCACGTCTTCAAGAGGAAACTAAGGCAGCGGGAGAACAAAACAATACAAACATCTGCAGAATGTTCACACCCACCCATGAGCCAGAATTCCTGACCACTGTGTCAACACCATGATCATTATTAAAAAACTACCTGAAATAATGTCCTTCCATACATTCATACATTTGCTCACTTAGGCTCTCTCATTTGCCAGGAAAACTTACCACGGACATGGAGACAATTTGCAAGTTCTGTGCAAACTACCACTAAAATTGGAAATGGTCGAGTGTCTTTGAAGAAGGGATGAGAGCAGCGTTAAGTTCTATAGCACGATGTTGACATATGGAAAAGATGTTTTGAAATATTATAAAATAAAAATGATTTGTATTTGTAGATTCCTTCTCCCTCTGAAAATTTTTGCCTGCTATAGGACAATAAGTATATAATATCTACTGTAACAGACACACCTTATAGGAGTGTGGGAAAGGCTCAGCTCATGAGGTAAACTGCAGGACAGATGAGGGTGAGACACAGCTACTAACCACTCTTCTTCTGCCAGGAAAAGACCTCCAAAGACGACTGACATCCCTTTCAGGTTGCCGCAGACAACCCTTTTCTTTGGGTCACCCAGCTATAAAAGAAAAATACAACTCAACCATAACTTGGGTGTTCATTCTGGCCCACAGAAGCACCTTAACGATAATCATTTATGACCTGTAAACATTGTGGGGTTGTACCAGCACTCTAAACCCTACACATAACTACACAAAGATACTCCTGGGTTTAACCACATGCAAATTTTATTGGCAAACTGTACCTTGTAGTACACAATGCAATCCTTGACAATCCTTTTCTTTTCTTATCCACTCTTCCCAGGTGAGTTTTGTCCAGCTCTTCTCCTGATTCCGACCACCAGAGCTGAGAGGTGGACTCTCTTTTAAATCCAGACCGGGGAGTACTTCTGCTGCTTAATCTATCGCATCCAGGAAGCAGTTCTTGGTTATACAAGACTAAAGCGGTCCTTCTGTTGTCACTAGCTGAGAGCTCCAACTGGTGGCCCCCATGGAACCTGACGGGGCAGCTCCCATGGGACCACAACCACCATGCTACACTGCAGGCATCCATAATGGGGCTTGAGAGATGGGATGTTGCCACTCTATGTACTAGGGGGAGGCAGTCACCCACTGTTCTGTCCTTCCTAGTTCGCAAGTCCATCACAGGTGGCTATTAGGACGTCAATCCCACTGTACCTGCTGTAATGGGTCCTGGTATGGAAAGGAGATATTGTCAATCCCTGCTATTATCAGTGCCTCCTGGTCAGGTATGGGAGTGGGGTCCATGTTATTTGCGGCGTCAGTTCGTCCCTCGCACTGTTTAATTTTTTTTTTTTCTTATAAAATTGAGTGTTGTCATTATTAATTGGGGATATCACTGGGACCCCAACACCTTCACCCTGAATTGCCCCTTTTTTCCTCACACTATATTGTTGTCATTTCCATCCTTGTTTTAGACTTTTACTGGCATTAGCAAATAATGGATATTTTTACCTCTTTCTCTTTTTCCATTTTTTGCTTTTACTTTATTTGAACAAAGGTGGTGCACCTGGTGAAGTTTTTAAATGAGAAATTGTTCAGAATCATTGCTATGATTGAATATAGTTCATCAACATAATCCTCTCAGAGTCACCTTCAAATAAGGAATAATTAGTCGCCTATGTCTTAATGTCTGCGTTTAGTACAGCGGGTCATGGCGGCTCACACTTATTCGTGACATTGCTAATGTGCTACACTGCACTTGAAATAAAAAACCCTTCTATTTTCTTTTCAGGCTTGTTGAATGGCCTTACAGAAAGACTGAATTAAACAGTCCTTAAAAGCAGCGCTGCACTAACACTTTTAGGCATATTGCTTTGACATCTGAAAAAGTCAATAAAGCTCTGCCATTTTTATTTATTCGTTACAAGATTACAACCTATTTGTGTTTTAAAGGTTATTCAAATAAAAAAATGTTTTTTTTTTAGATCCCTAGCACCTGATACATTCATGCCAATGCCCGTCATATCTTAGACCTACTTTTTCAGTATCCTGTTTGATTAAAGAGTGAAATGATCAATTATAGTAACAGGCCAGATTGTCCTTCCTACGTTCAGTCCATTGAGAGGTGCACTTAAAAAAACAGGAGGCGCAGGAGGGTGTCTGTATCAAGCTACTGTAGTCTGCAATCACCATCTTCCTGAAGCATTTTGGGAAATTAAGGACTTGCTGGTTACTTAATAAAACTTGTATCCATTAGTAACTAGTGAGTCAAAAGAATGAGAGAGCTGACCTTCTTCTTTGCGAAAGCTACAATACAATTCAATACAATTTATTTTTTGTATAGCCCAAAATCACACAAGGAGTGTCGCAATGGGCTTTTACAGGCCCCGTTTTTTGATAGCCCCCCAGCCTTGACTCTCTAAGAAGACAAAAAAAAAAAAACTCCCCCCACAAAAAAAAAACCCATGTAGGGAAAAAATGGAAGAAATCTCAGGAAAGGCAATTTAGAGAGAGCGAGAGAGACCCCTTGGACGTGCAGTGGGTGTTAAAATGGGGTAAATATAACATAATACACCGAACAGAGCACAAGTAATCCTCAATACAATAGTAACAGTACAAAAAAAGAGCAAAAAGCAAGAGTAGATGATATCACATAATAGGATTCCGATTTGTTCAGAGTCCTGGAGACCTCAGCCATCAAGTTGCCTCCCCCTTACTGGCCATTCCACAGCTGAGTCAGTGCTGGGCCATCCAATCTGAGTTCTCATCCTTTTAATATACCGTATAAGCAGGAAAGATCTTACAGAGTGGCACGACAAGACGGTTTGTTTTAAATAAGTTTACACTAGTAGGGTGAAGTTGTATATTCCAAAATAGCCGTCGGCACTGCTGAGCCCACATGCACCAGATGGACAACGGAGATGCTCTCAAGCCAGAATGATTACACTTCACAAGCATTGCTGGACTTCATTTGGCAAGTGGTCCAAAATATTTTTGGTGCCCACTCTCTCCAAATGCCCATTTCTGGAAATGCATTTCTCTGTGTTTTCACATTCAGATTGAAATCCCATCTCTTTTTTTTGGTTGTTTTTACAAAGTTAAAGTATACTTCACATTTATCTTCACCTTTTTATTTTTTAAAGAATGGTTGGTTTATGTGAATCCTGTTTCTCTTTCCCATGAAATAAAGATCTTTGTTCTACTAGGGTTCAACCCCAAACATGCCGTATGGAGTATGCCCTGTCATTATGGTGCCTTTAAAATTGGTGTCACTTGTAGTGGGGCGAATAAAGAGGCAGGGCAAAATCAAATGCTTGGGGTGCCAACTGGGCACAACCCCATTGAAATGGACCAAATAAAATAAGAAAATGAACAAAACTATTCGCCTCAATGTGCATTTTGTAAAATACAGCCTTTCCCTGTGGAATGACTAGGTGACAGGCTCTGTCTTAAGTCTGCACAGAAGCAAGGTCAGCATCGATGAGATGCTGCCTTCTAGGAACATTCTGTGGACCAGTAGAAGCGGGGTCTTCCTTTGCTTTGGTGCCATCAAGGGGTGGTTTCTTGAGGCTGTGAGGGGTGGATAAAGGGATCAGGATTATTTGCGACAGTGCCCCCTCTCGTCCTGGGGTGGTACTGCTAGAAGGTGACCCTGTGGCACACATGCGACTGTGTGACACACTTGAAAACGTTATGTAATTCTAGGTTTACTTGTGAAGGTGCAATGTAATAAAGGCCACCTTCAAAGGGTGCTGTACATACAGTACAGTGTATTCAGAAAGCATTCAGTCCCCTTCACTTTCTGCACACTTTATTTAATTTTAATATATAAATCTGCCATTATTGACCATCAGTCTACACTTACAATAAGAAAATGAAACATGTTTGAAGAAAGGTTTGCTAATGTATTAAAAACCAAAAAAGAAATAACTTATTTATATAAGTATTCAGACCCACAGCATGATGCTGCCTGCCTCAGGCTTCATAATGTGGGGATGATGTGCTTCTGATAGTGTGCAGTGTTTGGCTTATGCCCAACATGGTATTTAGTCTCACTATTGTTCTCGTCAGACCCCAGAATCTTCTTCCAAGTGCCTTCAGAGTCTCCCATGTGCCATTTGACAAGAAGTTGCGTATCTGTATGTTTTTAAACAGTGGCTTTCTCTTTGCCCCTCTCCCATGAAGCTATGACTGATAAAGCACCAGCATCATCTGCACAGTCTCTCCAGTCCCGGCCAGCGTATCTTGTAACTCCTTCAGAGTTCCCATGGGTCTTTGGTGGCCATCCTCACTGGTCTTCTCCTTCAGGATCTCTCAGTTTTTGCGGAAGGCTTGCTTTAGCAGATTTACAGCTGTGCCGTGCTCTTTCTCTGTCTTAATCATTGGTTTCACTGGACTCCAAGGGATATTTAGTAACCTGAATATTTTCTTCTCTTCATTGCCTGACTTATACTTTTCCTTCCGCTTTTAACTGAGTTGCTTGGAGTGTTCCTTTGTCTTCAACGTGTAGGTTAGAGCACCATGCTGACTCAGCACATGTTGCACCTACGAGATCAGGAGCATTCATATTGCAAACCCCAGACAGGTAATGTCCACTGAACTAACTATGTGGCCGCACCAGTGTGTCATATTAAATGAGATAAATAATCATGCATCCAATAATTTTTACTTTTATGTTTGTAATTAATTTAGACCGCTTTGCAGAGATCTGTTTACACTTTGACAGCAAGCATATAGCCAAAGTTACACAAGAATGACTTGAAAACAACAATGTTATTGTCCTGGAGAGGTCAAATCAGAGTCCTGATCTCAATCCAATTGGAAATTGGTGAGGGGATTTGAAAAAGGCTGATGATCTACACACAACCTGACAGGGCTTGAGCAGTTTTACAAAGAAGAATGGGAGTGGGTAATGGGCAAAACTGAATGAGCAAGACAGAACTGTGTACACAGACTCAAAGCTGTCATGGCTGCCTGAGGTACATCAACTAAATAGTGACTTGGGGGAGTACTTATGCAAGCAGAGAGCAAAGCAACAATAATGTTTGTGTCCACTTCGGTCAGTTTGCCTTTATTCTTCTGTTATTCCATGATTTGCAGTAAAGAGGTGGCTCAGAATTATGAGCAAATTTATATGGTGACTAGATCATGAATATTCAAAAAAGGCATTTTACGCCATAATTGACTATTGACTGGCAGTGACAAGGAGAGGCTAAAAGTATGTGTTTTCATGCAGAGTTTTAAGTTAATATATAAAGAAACCCGATGTGGCACTTAGCTTAAGTATGATATCTTCTGCACATAATGCCATTTATTGCAAAATTTGAGTATGGAATCCTAACAAAGATTTTATACATGAGGATCCAGATCTCTGCTGCCTTGCATCACATTAAGTGGATTTGAAAATGATTGCATGAATCAATAGGCAGGGGTGGCATAGCTACTCCAGCTTTAGAAGTCATTCATTAATTTATTTATTTGAGTCCAATCTGTAATGTCACTTATGTGTCTGCTCCATTGGTGGAACCTAAATCAGGAAGACAAGAGTTCAGTTGCTGATCAAGGATGAGACACAACAGAAGAAATTCAAGTAGAAGTGAAATCGACAGAGTCAGGTGTACACGCCTGTTATGCCGCACGCAAAGATCTCCCACACTCATAACTGCACATCCAGCCTACTGACATCTTTGTTTAGCTGAATTAGATACATCTATTGTGTGCTGTCTCCATGGCAGAAACACGAGTGAAGCAAGGGGAGTTTGAACTATGGGGGGGTAGCAATCAAACTGGACCCCTGAAAAACTCTGACTAGTGGAATACTTTATAGCATATCAAGGACAGAGTGGATGATAAATTAGACTGGACTGCCAATACTGATGCGCTGTGCAAGAAAGGACAGAGCCGGCTATACTTCCTTAGAAGGCTGGCGTCCTTCAACATCTGCAATAAGATGCTGCAGATGTTCTATCAGACAGTTGTGGCGAGCGCCCTCTTCTACGCGGTGGTGTGCTGGGGAGGCAGCATTAAGAGGAAAGACGCCTCACGCCTGGACAAACTGGTGAGGAAGGCAAGCTCTATTGTTGGCATGGAGCTGGACAGTTTAACATCTGTGGCAGAGAGAAGGGCGCTCAGCAGGCTCCTATCAATTATGGAGAATCCACTGCATCTACTAAACAGTGTCATCTCCAGACAGAAGAGCAGCTTCAGCGACAGACTGCTGTCACTGTCCTGCTCCACTGACAGATTGAGGAGATCGTTCCTCCCCCAAACTATGCGACTCTTCAATTCCACCCGGGGGGGTAAACGTTAACATTTAACATTATACATTATACAAGTTATTGTCTGTTTTTCACCTGCATTATTATCATTCTTTAATTTAATATTATTTATTGTATCAGTATGCTGCTGCTGGAGAATGTGAATTTCCCATTGGGATTAATAAAGTATCATCTATCTATCTATCTATCTATCTATCTATCTATCTATCTATCTATCTATCTATCTATCTATCTATCTATCATTAACAGGACTATGAGTTCTCTATTCTACTGATTTGCTGATAATATTTTCAGGCAAAATAAGAAGAAATAGAAACAAACATGTGACAGAGTCACAATGGTAAAGCTTATTCCGTAAATGAGGTGGAAAATATGTTTCAACAGATGGAGAGGGCTTCTCTGTTCTAAGCTGATGTATACTGAACAAAAGCTCATCGACTGAGAATTTAATAAAGAAATCCAGGAAGAGTCAATGCGACTTCCGAACAAGAAAACAACACACACAAACACACATTCACACACACACACACACACAAAGGCCTCTTTTTTGCTTTCTTTATAATATTTCCTGGCTAAATCTTTACACACTTGAAATGTTACAATGTCCCTCATCAGCCATGTGTTCACATCTGGAAGCCATCGCTCGCTCGATTTCATTGCCAGGGGAGGCAGCTGTGGCTTTTGCTTTCTTTTTCCCCCTACAAGTCTGAATTATTCAGGATGTCACAAATTCATCCTTTCCAAATGGGAGTGCGCTTCCCAGCCTGGACACCTAATTCCAAGTTCAGAGTCAGGGTTGGCTTTTTAGCTGTTATAGACTACATTTTTTTTGTCCCTTAGCTTAATTATAAGAGCAAACTTACAATGAAGGGAGGAAGGGGCCCGTACACTTTGTAATAATATCACATGTAATGTATATGATATGTTTAAAAATATTAAACGAAAAGTAAATGTTTCTGT
The DNA here is from genome assembly GCF_900747795.2 of Erpetoichthys calabaricus. Lineage (NCBI taxonomy): Eukaryota > Metazoa > Chordata > Cladistia > Polypteriformes > Polypteridae > Erpetoichthys > Erpetoichthys calabaricus. The sequence continues at coordinate 40,432,417 of NC_041411.2, read as the reverse complement.
GCTCCAAAAATTTTTAAATAATACTCAAATTATACTCAGAATAACTGCATTCATATTTAATGGATTTTTCAATTAACATAATAATTACCGTATATTTGTAAGTGCTTTTAAAAATAGCTGCATTTAAGGTAAATAATGATTAGAACAGAATTGGAAAGTTGCATAAATTTATTATGAAGAATTAATCAATAAAAAATGGATAATAGTTCCAGTATGTGGTTACAAATGTACTGTTAGTAAACAACTTAAGTAACAAAACAGCCTTTTGTTTTACATTTTAACAGGAGGATTTGCTAAAATATTTTGCTTATTTTTGCGCTTTAACACAACATATTAATATACTTCATTTGAATAATATCTTTTCACTTATTTTCTTTTTCTTTTCCACATCATAAACCTATATACACCCAATAAAAAATAGTCTAGAAGTTTTCCTATTTGTTTGTTGTGCAGCATGAAAACTTTTTTGACACTTATGAGCAGAAAAAGACTCTTTAATGTCAAAGTAAAAACAGATCTCTGCAAAATGGTTCAGATTTATTACAAACGGGGGGCTCCTCCCCCTGCTCGCTTCGCTCGCCCACCCGCAGGTTTGGTTAACTGGATATACAATTTAAGAGATTGTTATTTTCATGGGAATTGTTACATACTCTTTCGATTCTATGTTGCATCGATCCTCCGTGATCATAAATATACACCTGACCGAATTGGTGTTTCTTCAAAATTAAACTTGTAGCTTTAATTGTTGCGGGACCACAGAGTCTCATAGCGTATGGTCCATTATTGTGTAAATCTACGTTTTGAGTATTGATTGATGCGAACGTAATCAGATTACTGTAGATTCTGATATTTTGCCTGTAGTGTTTGTGGATTTCACTTTCACCAAATAACAAATCTTTTATTTCTTGCGGATGCGCTTCTTCATTGGGAGGCAACACTACTTTTCCCTGATGGCAACACAAATTAGACGATCTACAAGTCTCCGACTGAAACTTTAAAACCTTACAATATCTACATACTTCTGACATATCGCCTATGTCCATATATTCAATCTCTTTTTGCTGTTCTGTTATTTCACCGAGTAATAATTTCCGTTTGTTTGCGCTAATGCGATCTTTACTTTCTTTTTTTTGATACTTTTGAATTTTACTACTTTCATATTCTTTAACTTGCTCTGCATGTTTATTGCGCCAATGTTTTTTTTTTGAGCCTTTCGAATTCCACTGCTTTCGTAACGTTTTTGAACATCTGTATGAAGTCTTTTATTTCTGACCCCGATTGGATCTATGAGGTTGTCAATTCCACTTGGTCCGGGCTGATTATTACTTTCCTTACTTTCAGAATTTGCACATATATTATTATTGTTCTTTTTTGCCTTCTTTTCTCTCCAACAATTTTGGGTCTCTTTTTGACGTGCTGCTGTTTTTACTTCGCTTAGTTGTTGACGTGCCATCTAGAATGTATAAAGTTTTTAACAGCTGAGAGCACATGAAGTGTGTCTTATTAGCGATGTTTTTTTGGTTTATTTGAGTCTTCTGCTTAGTGTGCTTCTCAAAAAGTATAATTACACCTAAAAAATCATCAAAGTGATTGAACGGTTTTAATTACTGACAGCTTACGTCAATAAACTGATATACTTTAAAGGTGAGAGGATATACAACAAGTGAAAATATTATAAAATCAAATAATCTTGGCATTCTCGTGAGTTCATTATCCTTGTGTCACACATCTTCCTAAATTTGTGAAGACTGCTTGTTCTGTCCATGTCTGGTTTTCATTTCTTATCTCAAAGACGCATTTATCAGATTAACTGGCAAATTTAAATTGGCCCTGTGTGGGTGGGCATAAGTGGGCCCTGTAATGGACTGGCTCCTTGTTCACGGTTGATTCTTGCCTGACACCTACTACTGCTGGAATAGGCTCAAGTCCCACATGACCCTGAACTGGACTGAGCAGGTGTGAAAATGTTATGTTATATAATAAGAAACAAGAAAGAGTGTTGAGTTGTAACCACTTCATGCACGGGCTCATAGACTAGAAGGAAAATAAGGCATGACTGCCATAAATGAGGTGTTTGCTTTTTGTGAGTCAGAATTCATGTTTATTTGTCTTCCATGCAGATATGATTCTATCTGTCTGATTGTTATTTATTCTTACTATTTTGTACTTTTCTTTTTGTTGCCATCGTCCCTATTATAATATTTTGAGCTCAGGCAAGGCCATGATGTTTATAGTAACAGTCACCATTGACAATCATATGATTGTCAGGTCATTATGTTTGCTGTCACAACCAGTGATGAGTAAAACCCACTGAATTTGCTTTGCCTTGAGTTCAACGAAAACATAGAAATGCTCATGAATTTTCTGTGAACACTGCAAACTGTAATGGGGATGGAAAAACTGTGAGCCAGTTTTGAGTGTATTATAACGATGCAGTGGTCTTTTACAGTAAGTGTTCCTGAGAGCTAAAGAAGCATCTGCCAACTATCCTAAACTGTGACTCGAGCTCTGAGGCAGCAGTGCCAACCACTGTGCCACCATGCCACCCTGAGAGAAAATCATACCCCAAGTCATTGATTTCTCTCTGCATCTGCGAAGCTCCTATCGCTACGACTAACTAACACCCACAAAGCACTGGGATGCAAAGGATAAATGTTATATAATGGGGGGGGGGGGGTAATTGGGGGGCTGTCCCTGTCACTACCTGATTAGCATTACATTGCAGAGAAGAAACAACCTATAATGAATCTAAATAGAACAAAAAGTACTGTATTTTCACAATATTCTTATTATGGTTAGCTAATTTACCCCTGAAAAGAAAATTCTCTAAGGGTACAAATCCGCCTGGAGTCTTGATAAGGTAGTGACATCACTCATGCATATATATGGCATAAATTATCTACACATGCTGGAAGCAGATCAGACAGAACCATAAAGGTGGGGTACGCTTAAAATACGCATGCATGAAAGTTCTGCCATTGCAAATCGGGCAGGTAGCACAGAACGGGTAGTGACATCCCCATCTAACGTGGCTGTTACACTGCCATGCAAACTATCATGGGGCACTGGAAAAAAATGTTCATCTGAGTCGGCTGCATGTTAAATTTTTAGGAAAGAATTCAGCAAACAAGGTCACAAGCAAACCCAGAAAAAATGCTTTGGCTTTGGTGACATTCTTCTCTGTGGCCCAGAGCTTACCTGTGTTTTGACTAAGAGTGTTATTGTCACTTTACTATTTTCACATCCTGGTCACAGCAGCTTAACATTAGACAATCTGTTACACAATACATCTTATTATGGTCCTAACATTACCTCGCCTTATGTTTCTGATCAGTTTCTATTCTGTTTCGACATCCAATGCCTTTTAACATTTTCATAGCTGTAGGTAAAAGTGGTGACTTCCGATTGTTGCGTAAAATTATTTGATTTGACATTGACATTCTCAAGGAGATTTAAAAATCCCTTCAAGCTTTTGTAAACCCTACACTCTCAAGAACAACTTATGAAAGAAAAAAAAAGTTCCAGAAGACTTTATCAGCTAGAGGAACTTCAATCTGAGAAATGTCCAGTCAGTTCTGGAATTCATTGTTAAATAATAGGCAGAGTCACCTAGAGTCAGCATCAAGTTGTTGTGATCCTCTGAACAGTGAAGACATGAAAGACCACCTTCGAGTGGAATTGAGCTTGAGGTCCAGCAGATATGGAAAAAGGATTTCTTGGTGTAGGCAAGCAGGTTGGCCACTCTGATGATATGTGAAAGAAAAGTCCCATTGGGACTCTGAAGCTCCACACGGCACATAGGTTTTATTTCTTGTGCACTTTCTTCTTTGTGTTCTCAGTTTCTTCCTTTTGAAGTTTCTCAGTTTTATACCTAAAACCAACCTTTTGACATTTACAGTTCCAGTCTAGGTTTATTTATGATGAGTACCACGAGTAATTGGACAAATTAAATAACAAAATAAAATGTTCATTTCTAATACTTGGTTGAAAACCCTTTGCTGGCAATGACAGCCTGAAGTCTTAAACTCATGGACATCACCAGATGCTGGGTTTCCTCCTTTTTAATGCTCTGCCAGGCCTTTACTACAGCAGCTTTCAGTTGCTGTTTGTTTGTGGGCCTTTCTGTCCGAAGTTTAGTCTTCAACAAGTAGAGAAAAGCCAAGCAAAATGACACCTTTTATTGGCTAACTAAAAAGATTACAATATGCAAGCTTTCGAGGCAACTCAGGCCCCTTCTTCAGGCAAGATTTTGCTTGGCTTTTCTCTACATTCATAATGGCTAACACGGTACAACACCCTAGTTCATCAACAAGTGAAATGCATGCTCAATTGGGTTAAGATCAGGTGACTGACTTGGCCATTCAAGAATTTGCCACTTCTTTGCTTTAATAAACTCCTGGGTTGCTTTGGCTGTATGTTTTGGGTCATTGTCCATCTGTATCATGAAACGCCAGCCAATCAATTTGACTGCATTTAGCTGGATTTGAGCAGACAGTCTGTCTCTGAACACCTCAGAATTCATTCGGCTGCTTCTGTCCTGTGTCACATCATCAATAAACACTAGTGTCCCAGTGCCACTGGCAGCCATGCACGCCCAAGCCATCACACTGCCTCCACCGTGTTTTACAGATGATGTGGTATGCTTTGGATAATGAGCTGTTCCACGCCTTCTCCATACGTTTTTCTTACCATCATTCTGGTAGAGGTTGATCTTGGTTTCATCTGTCCAAAGAATGTTTTTCCAGAACTGTGCTGGCTTTTTTAGATGTTCTTTAGCAAAGTCCAATCTAGACTTTCTATTCTTGAGGCTTATGAGTGGCTTGCACCTTGCAGTGCACCCTCTGTATTTACTTTCATGCAGTCTTCTCTTTATGGTAGACTTGGATATCGATATGCCTACCCCCTGGAGAGTGTTGTTCACTTGGTTGGCTGTTGTGAAGGGGTTTCTCTTCACCATGAAATGATTCTGCGATCATCCACCACTGTTGTATTCTGTGGACATCCAGGTCTTTTTTGCGTTGCTGAGTTCACCAATGCTTGCTTTCTTTCTCAGGATGTACCAAACTGTAGATTTTGCCAGTCGTAATATTCTAGCAATTTCTCGGATGGGTTTTAAATGTTTTCGCAGCTTAAGGATGGCTTCTTTCACCTTCATGGAGAGCTCCTTTGACTGCTTGTTGTCTGTTCACAGCAAAATCTTCCACATGCAAGCACCACACCTCAAATCAACTCCAGGCCTTTTATCTGCTTAATTGATAATGACATAATGACGGACTTGCCAACACCTGCCCATGAAATAGCCTTTGAGTCAATTGTCCAATTACTTTTGAGCCCCTGAAATGAAGGGATTGTGTTACAAAAATGCTTTAGTTGCCTCACATTTTTATGCAATCGTTTTGTTCACCCCACTGAATTAAAGCTGAAAGTCTGCACTTCAACTGCATCGGAGTTGTTTCATTTAAAATTCATTGTGGCAATGTACAGAACCAAAATTAGAAAAAAGTTGTCTCTGTCCAAATATTAATGGACCTAACTGTACATGATGATGCATCATGTTAAATGTATTCTTTTCTTATCATTTTATAAGCTGCTTGTCATTCTGTGCATGTCTTCATTATCACTCACACTTGACATCATTACTATCCACTTGTGCCCACTGACATTGAGAGGGGAGAGCAGGAGGATGCAGGGAATAACAAGGTGAGCATACAGCACATATAGGATGCCCTTACCCAGCCAGGACATCATGCTAGAGTATCCTTGGTTGGCATTTATCTCTCTAAGAACAATAATTCCTCAGGCCACTAGGGGGCAGCAGTATTATTCAGCTACTAATGTTTAGGTTCCTGCCAGGACTCCTGGGAACTGTAGTATTTGTAGGAATTACTGGCCTGGTAGTGCTTTAAGGTCCAGCTGCAGACTTCTAGAGGTCCTGCTCTGTTGATGAGCCAAGTAAACTGCACACATCCGATGACGTTTAGTGGCCTTTGCGTTACATAAATTCCAATTGGTTATTTAGCAGACGGAGGTCTGTAGCTCGACCCTATCCAGAGCGCTACTTAGCTGATGAGCTAATTAAATTCCATTACATGTGCATGTTAGTATACTAACTGACCCTTCCTTAACCTTCTTGTTTTTCTATGAAAAGAAGCATCTAATCATTTACATGATATCTGATTTCTAAGCCGGACTGACAGTCAAGCCGTCCATCAGTCGGAAAAGGAGATGCCTAAGTGGGCGTAGCTGTGGATCCTTCATTCTTTGCTCAGTGGTGTTTGCCCCCTCCTACCACCATCGGCCCGGGCATCTGGAAGGTTTCAATCTTGCAGCTGATATTAGTGTCTTATCCGTTGCATTGACCCCCAAGCAGTGAGCATTCTTTTTTCTTAATCCTTTCAATATGCTTGCGCCAGAATTACCAGCCAGTATTGACTCAGTTAATGATTTCCTTGGATTACTTAGAGATTAGCCAATATACTTCTTTTTATGTCAGCACATTTGCTTTAATTACACAAGTGCAGGTACTGCAAAATAAAACCACATAAGAGTCCTTTTACTTCCTTATTGGATTTATGAAGTATATTAAAAACAGAAAATGCAGCGGAGAATGACAATGTACAATATGAAAGGACACAAAAAATGTTTGATGTGAAAGCTGCCCAGGGTCCCCAGAGATCATTCCAGCAGCAATGGACACTGGCTGACCAGTCCACTGCAGGCGTTTGCACATTAATGAGGTACTTTAGAAATACCATTTGATTGGCAATATAGGAACATATCAACTGGCTTTTTGGGCCTCGTATCCATTGCTGTGGTGCTTCCATTTTCATCCTCCTCTTTTGATGAAGAAGTTGTTTCATTATTTTGTGTCCTGTGTAGTTTCATTGAGTGCCTACATGGGAATATAGTAGGACAGTTGAAAATAAATTAGAATATAGTGCAGAAAGACAAATTCATGTTGGGTAATGTATTGTACCATACTATTTTCTAAGCAGGGTTGTGAGGGGCTGGAGCCTATCCCAGCAAGCCTAGGGCACAAGGCAGGAACAATCCTCTGGACAAGGCACCAGTCTATCGCAAGGAAAACACACTTACACACCACTCACCACATATCCATTAGGGCCAATCAAGCATCCCCTATACAATACAATTTATTTTTGTATAGCCCAAAATCACACAAGGAATGGCGCAGTGGGCTTTAACAGGCCCTGCCTTTTGACAGCACCCCAGCCTTGTCTCTCTAAGAAGACAAGGAAAAACTGCATTTTGTAGGGAAAAAATGGAAGAAACCTCGGAAAAGGCAGTTCAAAGAGAGACCCCTTTCCAGGTAGGCTGGGCATGCAGTGGGTGTCAGAAAAAAGGGGGTCAATACAATACAATACAATACAATATACAGAACAGAACACAACCTGCTTGTCTTTGGACTGCAGGAAGAAACCGGAGCACCAAGAGGAAATACACAGAAGTAGGACCTGGGATGTTAAACCTGGTCTGCTTACCCATAATGCACTATAAAATATAAAAATGACAATCTGTAGCTGGTTAATGCTTTTTCTAAAGAGAAAATTGTAAAAGAAAGCACGATGGAGAGTATTGTAGAAAATTTGCCTTAGAAACCTCTTTACTTATGTCTATTCATCTCTCATTTTTTGGTGCATATTTACAAATCAAAATCACCATGGAAACAGAATGCTTTGGTTAGACTTGATCTCAGAAACAATTTTCAGCAATTTCTAAGGAATTCTAAATCTCTGCTTGGCCAACTTAAAAATATAACTTCCCCAGTATGTCTATGATCTGTTTCTGGGTATGATCCCATTGGGTAATGTCTGGTACACTTATTATGGATGGCTTTTTGGGAGCATCCTTTCTAAACACTCAACTCACCTGAACTGGCTCTCCTAGATCTGGAGGTGGAGAGGATCTGCTCAGAAGTCCTTGTCATGTCATGAAGAGTAAGGAATGTAATTCTGTGTAAGAACCTCATTTCAGCTGCTGTCATCTCATTCTTTTGGTTGTAACATTCAAGCCTCATACAGAAAAAGCAGGCAAAGCTCTACACTTCATTCCTAGCTGCGGGAGAAGTTCAGGAGCTACAGTAGGTCAACACTAAACTCTTTACATGTTCCCCAGTCTCTAAAATATTTATAGCTATTAGATTGTGTGGAAATTAATGAATGTCAAAGACCTTCTTGCGGTCAACTTCAGCTGACAAAACATGCCCCACAGTCAAAATCTAGAATTGAATGAGGACACATTTCATTATATTCTCTAATGGCTAAGTTCATTGCTCATTAATTTTGGAGATGCTGTTGAATGTTAGGGTAGAAGAATAGATTATGTGATATTGCTAGGCCATGATGAAACAGAGTGACGCATGCTGAGTCACTGTTGTGTGATAGACAGAAAGCGAATGACTGTGGGCAGCGTGTGTGAGTAAGTAAAAATAATGCACAACTTTTACTGTTTCTTGGCGGTAGAAATGTATTCAAGTCTGTAGCATTATGAGGCAATTCTGTTAGGCTTTGATGCCAATAGAGAGTTGCGATTTGTGACTTTTGTGACTGTAGCAATTTTATGACTTTACTAAATGCTGCTTCTTGTGCTGTCTCCTATACTAGGGAGTTCTGCAGTAATCCGCAGACCCCGACTCCCACTTCCACCCCATGGGCGTCTTGCAGACCCATTCCCAATGCTTTCTGTGGTCCATGTGAGCAGGTATTCATAAAACCAAATGACACAATCTTAAATGAAAATGAGCCTCCAGGGCTCATATCTTTAATTTCTTGAGGCATGAGAGTTACTCAGCTGCAAGCTCATCATGGTATATAAGACTTAGATGAACCAGTAAGTCAATATATTTGTCTGCTTGACAACTACCTTCTAATACAACTTCTGTTATATTGCTGCTGCTGCACTAATCTGTTGGTCACTTTCATGATACCCTCAGGAATAAGTGGCCAATAGGGTGCATCATCTGCCCCATTATTTTAAAAATTGCAACATAAGATGTTGTCACCATGCTAATTTTGTTCTAGCACCAATGAAGATGTAAGGTGTAAAATATGGTGCAAATATGGCAGTGCCTATGTGGGCCTCCATCTACATGTGTTGTAGTGTGAAATTTTGCATATAAGTTGATAAATATTTTGTATGTCTTTATTTGTAACTTATAGCACTAATGTCTATCATTGATAAAAACAGCAATGGTTTGATGGTCAAGAACCTGACCTTTGTAATTTTACGACAGGGTTGAGGGAAGTGCCTAAAACAAGTTTGACAAGTGCTGCAGGACTCTCTCAGTCAACCCATACCACCCAGGAAAGCCAGACTGCCTAGCTGGCACGCATCACCTTAACACATGGTTTTGCATTACCTGCAGTAATTAGCTCTTGAGGAATTAGTTTGAAATATGCAGACTGAAGGAGGTCCCCTAAATGAAGTAGTAATTCAAAGATATTTTGCACTTTTAACAGCAGTGTAACATAGAACATTTTTAAACTAGGTACAGGTCAGAATTCAAAAGTTGGGGCAAATGATGCACCCTAGTGGCCAAGGTAATTAAACTCCCTATATCTGGTGTGATGGACGACCGGCTATGGACTCCGGTCGCCACCCCCAGGCCGCTAGGAGGAGCCCTCCGGACAGCATATTTGTGCCCCGAGTTCCAGCAGGGCCTCATGGACTTTGTAGTGTTGTGACACAACCCTGCTGGATACCTTGGGGGCCGCCAGGAGTCGCTGTAGGGGGGCTAGTGGGCTCTTGCATGCCCTATAACCCGGGAGTGCGTGTCAGTCACGTGACTGGAGGAAGCGACGTGCTCCCGGGATGAAGAAGAGGACTGTTTGCCCTGACCCGGAAGGAAATGGACTTGTGGGTTGTGCTTAGAACCACTTCCGGGTCAGGAGCTATAAAAGGACTATGGGTAAGCCCAGACATTTGAGCTGAGCTGGGAGGAAGGTGGGCTAAGTGTCTGGGAGTGGAGGATTGTGTTATTGGAGAAGAATTATTGTAGTTTATGAGTGTGGGGAGGAGAGTGCTTTGTGCACTGTATAATAATAAAAAGAATAGTTATTATACTTTCACCTGGTCTCAAGAGTGGTACCTGAGGGTTCAAGAGGTGGACAAGCGCTATATCTGCTACACTGGTTATACATTGTCAGATAGGAACACACTCTATTGAGAGAGGACCTTGGCCATGACATCAGACATGGAGGTGCTGATTCTCACTCTGACCGTGAACAGCATCGTTATATGCTGGACATCACAAATAGTTGTGGACAAAAAGACAACATCAGCTGCAAATTTCAAACATGCAACCTTTAGCTGTCCAAACTTGATCTTCTCCAAGGTTTCTTTAAACTTTGATAGTTTTTCCATAAAAGTCTGAAACATAGAGCTGCAAAGATTCAATCATAGATCACTTTAAACAGATAAAACCAAACATGAAGTACTGTCTAACAAAACATCTCTCACTGCAAAAACAAAGAAACCTAATGGCGCAGTTTCAAGACCTCATACTCTTGCACCAGATTTTGAGACACAGAGGCTAAGGAGATGTTTACATGAAATGTTCAAACATAGTTGATGTTATCTAGATGAGATCATGGACAACACTGCATACTCTTTGATTATGATGTCTGGGCATTGATTTAAGATTCAATGGATGACAGCCAGATAACTGCAGATCTTTCAATGCATATGCTGATCTCTGGTTTCAAACAGGAACTTTCTGACAAGAGCTTTGAAGACGACGGTATTAAGAGCAGGTTACAGTGCATAAACAATTTAATACACCATTATCTGTGGAGTAATTCTTTTATTTTTCCACCTCCAAACACCTTTCTTATTCCACTGTCTTACTGTCTTTATGCCTTTGTTCTAGATCAACATTTTGGGCCATGCTCAGTTGATCAACTTAACCCCAAATAAGGAAACTTTATCTAGGTAGAGGTTCAAAGAACCCAAGCGGTGAAAAAGTCATTAGTGGACAAGTACATATGGTGCACTCCAGAAGTCCTCATCCCTAATGTCTGCTTCTTAGCCTGAAGCATTCTGGCGGCTCTATTATGATGTGGGATGAATTGTATTGGAATGGTTTTGGTAATCCCATTCCCTTAGAGATTTAAGGAAATAACAATAAATACAATGCAATTGTGAGGAATCATTTTCATCCAATGAACATTTCTAGCTGGATGAGAGTAGGATCTTCCAGTGTTATTTATGATACCATATGTCTCAAAATTGGGAACTTATGGGAGATTCTGAAGTGCTGACAAGGACAGCATTTTTCACTCCAAAATGAAATTTGTTTTGCTGAATGAGTTGTTGCATCTTATCAATTGAGTTCCTATTGCTTTTAGAACCTACACCAAGGGGTGCTAAAGCTATTCTGATGACTTATGGTGGCTGAACATCCTTATAAGATGGTTTATGTGGTTTTCGATTTGCTCTTACTTTGTCCTCATGCCTAAGACTCCTTACAATTTATAACTCGATTATGGATAGAACACTTCCAACATCGCTCTAATGATCGTGGAGGCGAATGACCTCCTCCCCGGCTAAGTTCACGGTATTATCTGGATTTCCTTATTTGAATGCATTTTAATTACGGGTCAATAGAGAGCAGCAAAACTGTGCAAACACCACCCCCTCATCTGAGACTTAGTCACACGGTCTAATTTTAAGTTTATACATTTCTTTTGAAGTATATTTACCTATTCCAGGTTTTTTTATTCAGCTAACGTGGAGTTCCTTTGGGAAGCTGTGAAACATTAACATAGATCACAGCTAACCATGCATAATAAAAAGATGTTTCTGTAAATTATTATTATTATTCTGCTTTATGGGTGTGCAGATTTCACACTGCTAGGCATCAATAATGATCAAAGGCTATTGTCTTGAATTGTTGTACATAAATCTTTCATCCATCATGAAGAGTGTTTATATCAGGAAACAGGGTGGGAGTAAAAAGCCTTGAATACCAGATTATTACTCTCTTGTTCTCTAAGATGTTGTATCTTTGTAAATGTGCAAAAAGTAAGTCTGACTCATATTGTAATTCGTGTCAACTAAAAAACATAGTTATATTAATAATAATAATAATAGATATGAAAGGATGGATGTAAAACTGATAGATAGATAGATAGATAGATAGATAGATAGATAGATAGATAGATAGATAGATAGATAGATAGATAGATAGATAGATAGTGTAGAGGGAAGGATTACTTTCAGGCAGACCCCAAACCCAAAGGAACTCCAGGGAAGCCCAAATTTGAAAGCAGAACACATACTAAAGAAAACATGGTCAGATAATGGCAGACAGAACCTTACACTACAAATTAAAACGAATTAATCAACCTAGTTCTTTTTGTTATGTTACAGCCAGAGGGTCTCCTTTGGCTAATTTTTTATTTTCAATGTCATCTTTGTTTTTTCTGATGTATTATTCCTCATGTGTTTTTGTTGATTATGTGCCTTTTGTTAATATGATTCTGTTTATTATTTAGTATCTATGTATGATGTGTTCTCTTATGTTCCTTGTGTATTTTGTAGATGAAATCCTGCTGTATCCTGAGGTCTCTATCACAATATGCATTGCATGGGAAATCTGTGCATGGCTAGTAGATATATTCTATATGTGGGAAATTGTGCCTTGTCTCTTGCTGCATTATTTAAGTATATACTATATATATATATACTATCTTTCTTAAATAACCATCCATTCTGTCACTTACAGAAAAAAAATTGTGAAAAAAACCATTAAGCTGGTAGTGTGTCTGTGATTACAGACTATTTCAAAATTGGGTGCTTTCTAGTGGTCACTTATTCCAGTAGCTTTAAGCATTTTGAATTCTGTTACTTGTGTGGATGCTGCTAAATGCTGAATTCTGCATTATTTTTGTGTGTACTGCTAAAGGTACTTATTAATCTTTGTACTAATCTTGAGTATTTTTATTTATGATAAGAGTAGTCATCTGATGTTGTCTTTGCTACTTTTCTATTATCGTTGTAATACTATTATGCTTATGTACTGCTGCAAACAAATTTATCTCTTTGATAAAAAAGTGTATGTGAACATATATATATATTGTGGCAGACCGATGGGGGTGGTACCCAGCCGGGACACCCGAGAGGACCGGAGGAGGGCTTGTGCCTCCTCCAGACCACGAGGGGGCAACCACCCTGGTTGTGTTGGGGGCCATGGGTGCAGGGCTTGGAAGCCCAACCCTGTAGGGGCCCGTGCTCACCGCCAGGGGGTGCCCCTGTGCCTAGAGAGCCCTGGACCTCAGCACTTCCGCCACACCCGGTCCGCATATTCATTTGGCAAAATTTTGCCCTTCCTGATGTAACCCTCTCCATTTATCTGGGCTTGGGACCGGCATGAAGAAACACACTGGTTCGTGCATCCCCTGTGGCTGGGTTAATGTACGGAACATTATAAATGCACGGAACAGGAGTACTTGGCCACTATATACACCCCGGGGTGTGCCACACGCCAGCCACTCCGAGTTTCTGCTGCTTGCGTTGTGAAGTGGGTGGCTGAACACATGCTTTGGAGATTCAGATGGATCACCTACTTGCTTACTGCTCCTCCTGCCGTGCTGTGTGTTCTGCTCCTCACACTACATGTCGATCATTTCGAAGCCTGTACAGCAGCTGTCCTCGCGTCACTCGCTCCCTCCCCGCACTAAATACCTGCCACTTCGCGTCTCTGCTGCTTGCATTGTGAAGGTTGTAATGTCTAGTCTCACATGACGTCAAAGTGTTTCTCCGAGATGATCACGTATACATATATATACAGGGTGAGTCAAAATTATGTTAACACTAGTAGATTTTTTTCTCGACCACACCTTTCCAGGTTGATGGATAGGTCATGGTGACCATTGCCATGGCCTCCATACTCCCCTGAGTTAACACCCTGTGATTTCTGGTTATGGGGTATGGTGAAGGAGTGCATGTATAGCAGAAACGTTTGGGATATCAATGGCCTAAAGGACGGAATATGGACTGTGGTATCATCTATTCCCCACGAAATGTGTGTCTGGGCTTTAAATGGTATTATTGTTCGTTGGTTTTTGTGAGTTGAACATGATGGCGAACAGGTTGAAACATTCCTGTAAATCATCTTGCATATATGAAGTGTGAATAAATTGTTTCCACCATTCAAATGTTACCATAATTTTGACTCACCCTGTATATGTATATATATATATATATATCCAGCCGGGATGCCCAGAAGGACTGGAGGAGGGCTTGTGGATCCTCCGGAACACGAGGGGGCGTCCTCCCTGGTTGCTGTGGGGACCACGGGTACAGAGCTTGGAAGCTCATCCCTGTAGGGGCCCGTGGTCACCGCCAGGGGGTGCCCCAATGCCTTGAGAGTGTTGGACCTCAGTACTTCCGTCACACCCGGAAGTGCTGGGGGGGAAGAGGATTGTGGACACCCGGAGGACTTCCGGATGTACCACCAGAGCTTCCGCCACACAGGGGTGTGGCTATGGAAGCCCTCAGGATGCACCTGGAGTCCTTCCGAGGTGAATAAAAGGGGCCGCCTCCCTCCAGTCAGGGGCAAGAGTCGGGTGGAAGAGGACGAAGCTTGGTGGAGAGGAGTGGAGGCGGACTAGAGACTGTAAAGGCATTGTGAGTGTGGCCAAGAACTTGAGGGGTGATTGGTGCTGAGGCACTGGGATTGTGCACTCCTACTGTAAATATTATGTAAAATAAGCGTGTGTGTGGTGAAACCAACATGTCTACCTGTCTGTGTCCGGGCTGTTCCCCACAATATATATATATATATTTATGTGTATGTGTGTGTATATACTGTGCTGGGTTGTTGTTCTGCCCGGGATTTGTTCCCTGCCTTGCGCCCTGTGTTGGCTGGGATTGGCTCCAGCAGACCCCCATGACCCTGTAGTTAGGATATAGCGGGTTGGATAATGGATGGATGGATGAATGTTTTGTTGTATGAAGAAACAGCAGTCATGTTGATCTTGCATTGCTTTTCTATATTTATTGAACATTGCAATTTAAACCCTCTGACTTTCAGCAGGCTTAACCTACAATAAATGCACATTTCTCAAAGCTTGCACAAATGAAGTGTTATTTACGTTCATAGCATTTCCCTTTCCGAGAGTAGTAACACTGAAATGAGTTTACAGAAAAATAATTAGAAATGTAATTAAAAAGCACTAGTCTACTTTGTTTTATTTTTTTTCTTTAATGTTGAAATTCCAAATTATCAATACAAGCAAGATAGTGACATTATTTTTGGTCACTTTGTAATACTGTAAGCAGAACATAGAATAGGTTCTACTTATTAAAGGCTCCGAAGGCATCACCTATTCAGCAGAAGTCCCAGCGCTTCACAAGTGTCATTACTTTGCACAGCATGTGCTTCTATTACGGGTTTCATTTTCCAACAGCAATGCATAGCTGAAGAGATCCGCTCACAGATTTGAAGGTGCACATTTTCAGAATGGTTCACAGAGCACTGTCCATTCCCCTCCTTTTAAGTGGAACTGCTTCTTATTTTTTCATTCATAGGCACCTTGACGGCTTCCCAGGTTTCTCTTTCATTCATCTCATTGACAGGTGATGTGGAGTCTCACCTCTCATTACTGAATCCAGCTCTTCAGAAGCCCTCCTTTCACTTGCATTGCATGGTTCCTTCCCACATTGTTAATGGAATCGGTCACCGTGCTAATAAAACTGAAACCAAATACAAATGTCCCATGAAGCAGAATTGAGAATTAACAAGCTAAACGGTTCATTTTTGCTTTTTTTTTTTTTTTTTTTTTACTTTGCTTGAGTGGTTCCTTAGGTTGAATCAGACTCTTGTTCTTTTTTAATGAACCCGTACTTTTTACTAGCAGTGCTCTTTCACCATTCTTGCTGCCTTTATGCATTGACACACTCAAATTCATCCTCCTGTATTGCTTTCTTTTTTTTCCCAAAGTCTTAAAGGTCTTCTGAAAAACAAAACTTTTTGTTTTGGATTTTTCAGAAATTTGCACATCTTACTGAAAACAATTTTCATTTGTCATTAGAGGTTATTTAATGTAGGTTGATGGACAAAAATGGCAATATAAAACAGTCTGAGTGCATTTGGAAAGTGTTCAGACCCTTCACATTTTTCTGCATTTTATTTTGTTGAAGCCTTGTGCTAAAATGATTACGTTTATTTTTTTCTCTCATCAAGTGACACTCAATACCCCAGAATAACGAAAAAAAAAACATTGGGAGTGCTCTCCCCTCGACTTTCTCGTATACTCAGATATGGAGATGGATATTTGAGGAGTGATTATATTTTTATATAATGTACATTAAAGAACCATCAACAACAAATCAAATCAAATGAATAATATACTGAACAATTCATATAAAAGTTAAGTTGAGTAAATCGGGCTCTGCAGCTGCATGAATAAAAGGTAACGTACCACTTCTGGTTAACGGAAATAGCCCAAAAGCTGACAGAAATCTACGTTTTGTACCTAATACTTGTATGTAAAATTTGGTTGACCTAAGTGAAAGCGTACCCAAGCTATTGTGTTTACATACACACACACAAAGATAGACACAGAGACATAATGCCAAAAATGGTATTTTCGGACTCAGGGAGGTCTAAAATGTCGAAATTCATCAAAATCTCGAAATGGAATTTTTGAAGGATTCCAATACTTTCCCTGCACTTTGTATGCGAGAAAGTCAGGGAGGTGTAAAACGTCGAGATTCATTAAAATCTCAACATCGAATTTTTGGACGATTGTAGTACTTTCGCTATACAGTCATCCCTCGCTATATCGCGCTTCGCCTTTCGCGGCTTCACTCCATCGCGGATTTTATATGTAAGCATATTTAAATATATATCGCGGAGTTTTCGCTGCTTCGCGGGTTTCTGTGGACAATGGGTCTTTTAATTTCTGGTACATGCTTCCTCAGTTGGTTTGCCCAGTTGATTTCATACAAGGGACACTATTGGCAGATGGCTGAGAAGCTACCCAGCTTACTTTTCTCTTTACTTTTCTCTTTCTTTTGCGCTGACTTTCTCTGATCCTGACGTAGGGGGATTGAGCAGGGGGGCTGTTTGCACACCTAGACGATACCGACGCTCGTCTAAAAATGCTGAAAGATTATCTTCATGTTGTGATCTTTTGTGCAGCTGCTTCCTGAAATGACATGCTGCAAGGTGCTTCGCATACTTAAAAGCTCGAAGGGCACGTATTGATTTTTGATTGAAAAACAAACTGTCTCACTTTGTCTGCTCCTGACGGAGGGGGTGTGAGCTGCCGCCCTTCAACAGCTTTGTGCCGCGGTGCTTCACATACTTAAAAGAAAAACAGCCCTATTGATCTGTTTGCTTTTTCTATCTCTGTGACATGATCTGCTCCTGACAAGCACTCCTTTGAAGAGGGAAGATATGTTTGCATTTTTAATTGTGAGACGGAACTGTCATCTCTGTCTTGTCATAGAGCACAGTTTAAACTTTTGAAAAAGAGACAAATGTTTGTTTGCAGTGTTTGAATAACGTTCCTGTCTCTCTACAACCTCCTGTGTTTCTGCGCAAATCTGTGACCCAAGCATAACAATATAAAAATAACAATATAAACATATGGTTTCTACTTCGCGGATTTTCTTATTTCGCGGGTGGCTCTGGAACGCAACCCCCGCGATGGAGGAGGGATTACTGTACTTCGTATACGAAAAAGTAAAAAATCAGGATTTTTAAATCATTAAAAGTAACAAAAAAACTGAAGTATCCCATTGACACAAGTAGTCAGACCCTTTACTCAGTATTTCCTTGAAGCCCCTTTGGCAGCGATTCCACGCAACAAGCTGTGCACTCTTGGATTTGGGGATTTTTCTGCCATTGGGTTGGACGGAGACCATCGGTGGTCAGCTATTTTCAAGTCTGGGCTCTGGCTGGAGCACTCAAGGCCGATTACAGACGTGTCACTAAACCACTTCAGTGTTGTGTTTGCATTTTGCATTTTGTCACCTGGTTGGAGTGTGAATGTTTAGCCCAGTCGGAGGTCCAAAGCAATTTGGAGAACGTTTAATTTAAGGATATCTTTGTACTTTGCTCCATTAAGCTTTCCCTCAACCCTGACTAGTATTCTCATCCCTGTTTATGTAAAATGGTGTCACAGCATCATTCGGCCACCACCACCATGCATCACTGTTGCAAGGGGTGACTAGATTGCCTTGTTTTCTCCAGACATGCTGCTAAACTTGGTTTTATCAGATGAGAGAATCTTGTTTCTCACAGTCTTGGAGTCCTTTAGGTTACTTTTTGAAAACTCCAAGTGGACTTTCATGTGTCTTCTTGGCTTTTGCCATAAAGCCAAGATTGGTATAGTGTTGCAGTGGTAGATGTTCTTCTAGATAGATAGATAGATAGATAGATAGATAGATAGATAGATAGATAGATAGATAGATAGATAGATAGATAGATAGATAGATAGATACTTTATTAATCCCAAGGGGAAATTCACAAAAAAATGGAGGTTTCTCCCATTTCCACAGAGGTTCTTTGGATTTCAGCCAAAGTGACCATTAGGTTCTTGGCCACTATTCTTCCCAGATTACTCTGCTGTAAGGCTAGCTGTGGTTGTTCCAAACTTCTTCCATTTAAGAATTATGGAGCCCACTGTTCTCTTGGGAACTTTCAGTACTGCCGTCTGCAGATCTGTGCTCAATAGGAGGAAGGGCTGATATCCTAGAATTATCAGGATCATTACAGACAAACTTGGTGATGCATGGCAGGTGAGGTTTAATTTAAATAAATGTGAGTTTTTACACCTGGAAATTAAAAATCAGTTATGATTACATAAGGGGGTGAGTGAAACTAGATATATCACCAGCTGAGAAGGACGTAGGGATCACGGTGAAGTCGTCACTGTCCATGTTTAGGTATTCTGTGTACTGAAGTGATAAGAAAACATGTTGAATTACATAGCACACTGTGTTGAGTACAAATCAAGACAGCTTATTTTTAAACTATTGTGAGCACCTGGGGGCAATGCAGCACCTCAAACCCCAGACAGAACCTCACAAACTCAAATTTCGGTTTTAAATGAAATATTTTATTACAAATAATTACTTTTACAAAGGCTTCTTTATTGTATTGGCACAAGCACAATACAGAAAAACAATTTCTCTCTTCTTTTCTTTCCTTTACTTG
Source organism: Erpetoichthys calabaricus (assembly GCF_900747795.2). NCBI lineage: Eukaryota > Metazoa > Chordata > Cladistia > Polypteriformes > Polypteridae > Erpetoichthys > Erpetoichthys calabaricus. The sequence goes on along the minus strand of NC_041411.2, from coordinate 40,413,231 downwards.
TCCCAGGCAAGCTTTGTCCTCTTCCACCCGACTCCAACTTACCCGGGTGAGACAAAGAGGCTCCTTTTATCTCAGACCCTGGATAAATTCCAGTGCCAGGGTATTACACGTAGGAAGCACTTCCAGGTCAGATGGAAACCCCACAAAGCAGAGAATCATGAATTCCTATAGCACTCCCTGGTGGCACCCACAGGTCCCAGCAAGCCCTGCAGACGTCCATATGGGTACAGTAGTCCAGGTATGCTTCTGCCTTTTAAGTGACTTGCTTTTTAAGATTTAGTCATCTGAATTGCACCCAAACAGAAATGACTTGTTAAAGGGAGCCAACAGATGACCAGCTAAGTTGAGGTCTCAAACTCCAACCAGTTTTGCATTTTTCTTGTTAATTAAACCAGGCTTGTTGATGCTCTCATTCTGCAGACATTTCCAAAACCGTTCTTTATCCTAAGAGCACTGTCAAAATGTGTTGTGGGCTTGAGCAGATCAACATTTCTGAGACCCTCACTTTCTTAATTTTTAGATATTGTAATATGGAGACAGATTAGTTTGTCTTATGCTGCCTCATTTTGAATCTCGTTATTGTTTGGCTGCTAATTAAGGGAAAAGAAACAATTAAGGGGTCTGAGTCTTAAATAGCAAGTCACTTAAAAGACAAAACAAGCTTAAATTAGCAGCAAAAACGGGTCACTAATTCAGAAAAGGGTTAGATTGAAAACCTACAGCCACAGTAGCACTACACGACTAGAGCTGGAGACCCTGTAATGGAGGTCACATACAGGACTTTGAATGCTCTGCAGTGTTCCTGTGAAGCCCCTGACTCTGGGCACCTTCTCACAACAGGGGAATGCTGGGTTTAGTAATTAGATTGCACTGAAAACTGTCACCAAGATCATCATTTTTTTCTTCTAGTTCTAATTTCATATACAAGGCTTGTGTTAAAATGTGACATACTTACAGTGCAGGTAAGTACAACAAATGAAGAAGAGCAAATTGAGTTTTCATGGTTAAGCTTGTCTAATAAAGTTCACAAGTATCCTACATTTTGATTTTTTTTGTCAATTGACAGACATATGAACAACAGAACTTAAAAGATTTGGGTGTTACATGACATCTACAAAATGCTTGATAAGATGTAACAGTAGGTACTATGAAAAGCATGAGGTAAAGCAAACTTTGCAAGTACTCGGGGGTCCAGAGTAGTGATATGTTGGACTGGTCTCATAAGACAGAGGAACTGTATAAGAAAAGGCAGAGCAGGTTCTTTTTTGTCAGGGGACGGTGTTCCTTTTATGTGGGAGGTGACATCCTTCACATCTTCTACAACTCCAGGATGGCCAGTAAAATTGTCTATGCTGTGGTGTGTGCTAAATTAAAAGGGAAGATTCAGTTATAGCAGACACTAAAGGCAGAAGGTAAAAACTAAACTGAGTGCCATTATGAACAAAGCTGCACATCTCTGACTTACAAACACTGAAGACTTGCAGCCCATGAATTATTCAGCAGAAGTGTGTCAAAAAACACGATGGGGGTTTCTTTATACCAACAGCAATATGTCTGCTTAATTTCCCACTGGGACTGCCAAATCGTTTTGTTTTCTTTCTTTTTAAAAATTTCTTCCATTTTAGTAATTCCGGTGTGTGTTCAGACCATACTTTGTGGGTATATATTGTCACAAACTCGACAAAGAGCCATAGCAAGGTTTGGGGCAGCTACTAGTATATTGTTTCCTGGCTGCAAAATTGAATAAAGTAATCGCACTGATAAGTCTAAAACAAAACTGAAGGGGATAGGGAAAAGGTGGCGGCTTTTAAAGGGCAGTATAGGAAATGACATCAGAGGGGCCGGAACCGGAAGGGTCTTCATCCATTGGCTCAGACCTGGAAGTGACGTCAAAGGGGTCGAAACCAGAATTGACGTCATCAGGGCCAGGAGGAATTTTTCGTCAATGGTCTGCAGAAAAGCAAGAAAAAGGGTCAGTGCCCGGGCTGGCTCGGAATTACCCTCATTTAAGCCATTTAGCTGCCTTCCATGCACTTGTGTGTGACAAGATTTATTGCTTTGTGTCCTCCCCCACACATAACCTATTGTCTATAGCGGAGGAGTGAAAGCTTTAGATTCAGCAAATATCTCTGGCTTTCGACGGATCTCGATGTTTTAGGGACCCCTGATACCGAAAAAATTGATATCTCGGTGATGGGTGTGTGTGTCTAGAGCAAAAAAGACGACCCTGGACCCTAACTCGAAACGTAAGCTTTTTACTAGAAGTCGATTAGTTTTTGAGTCAAATCGTGCGAGAGAAACTCTAGAGGAACCCTCAAATACCTTAATTCTGCAATTAATAATGAATTTGTCTTGTCAATTGCTATCATTATGACCTATTTTATGATCTTAAAGATCAGCATCAGATGCTGAAATGTTACTGAAATGTTATAGAATAGCTTGGTTCCTAGGGCGCAAAGCCTACTTTATGTATTTATTTATTTAAAGAGCTTCTGTATAAAGCCACATTTCCCCCCGGTGACAAACAAAGTTCCATCTGTCTCTCTGTCTGCCTGTCCAAACTCAATGAGCTGTGGGACAGCAGCAGTGCTAGCCACTATGCCAATTTGTTTCTCCTTATTTATTTATGATTCTAATGAATACAAAATTCTTTTAAGAAAAATTTTAAGGTGACATTCTCCTTGAGGAGTAAATACCAAAAAGGCATACATACTTTATTCTTAAACCAGCTTTAGGCTCATGGGAATCCAGAGGCTACTCCATCAGAATATGGGTGCAAAGTGGGAAACGGCCATGGCCTGGACTCCAGTCCACCACAAGGACACACATCCACACCCAGCCTTACTCACACTGAGGCCAATTTAGTGTCCACAAACCACCACCAACCACACACGTTTGAGAATGTGGGAGGAAAACTGGCACTGCCATGGTAGAACAATTAAACTAAACACACATGGATTTATTAAAACAGTATTATGCAGCTTAGAATTAAGGTGGCACAATTTTTCCAAAGTGCCCTTCACGAATCTGTGAATATTAAAGTTTAGTTGCGGAGAGGTGCAGCATTTCTTTGCAGCTCTGGGAAACTGATCCAACAATGACATAAAGAAACTGAATTTAGGTCGTGTTCAGCTGGGTTTCTCCTTCAATTGACGAAGCAGGTAAACTCTTCTTGCAGTCCCCTAAGGAACACAGAATATTCTATTTTATACAAACTTTACAAAAACCTTGCAGAAATGTTTTCCCTTACATCTTAATTTATATTCCTATTGACACCTTGTTAAACAACAGTAAAATAATGAGCAAAGAGCCGCACATTGAAATGCAGGGAATGCTTGAATTCAGCTGCAGATGAACCTTGGGAATAGCTGTAACAGAGCAGGAGAAATGCAGATAATGCTCATTAGAGATGATTCTACCCAGTCACAAGTGTATGCTTACAATTCTGGGACATTTTGGAATGGTAAAGTCGATAGGAAAACTATAACATACTGCAGCAGTGACTAACAATGAAGTCTGTGATGGCACAGCGATGGCACCACCTCAGAAGATAAGAGTGGCCCAGCTGTAAACGTTTAACTGAAACTTAGCCATGAAGACCGCTGGTGTGTCTGCTCCAAGGGGATGCTCTGAGCACAAAGGGTCAGGGGTCAGTCCTGGTGTAGAGGAGAAGCTGCTGGTGACACTAAAGATGACGATGCCGGTTACAATATTTAAGACTCCCAAGCAGGTCACAACTAAATGATACTGCCGTCCAATATTTTAGGCTGCTTGACTAAAGATTTTTTAAAAGGTCTCTGCTTCTGCTACATTCTTATAAATATAAATTCTTATATTTTATTGTTACGTAACATTGAATCAAAATGGATTTTGTTTGGCTTTTTTTTTACCCTGATCAACAGAGAAATGTGCTTTAATGTCAAACATTTGTACGGGGATCGAAATGAACTACAAATATAAAATAATTGATTAGTAAGCATTCCCCCTTTAATATAAAACATCTAAATCAGGCATGTCAAACACGCGGCCTGCAGGCCTAATGCGGCCCGCTACAGAAATCTGTGCGGCCCGCATGACAGATCCTAGTTAGCACTAAACTTGTACAAAATGATTACTATCGTTTGTGATTGAATCATTCTGCATCTTTGGCGTTACTTATTGACTTTCTTACTTCCGCCTTCTGACAAAAGCGCATTTTCCCATGGCATTACGGTGGCGGAAACGTCATCTGTTAGTATAGTTGCAGCTGGGGTGTCAGCTCCTTGATACCCTAGGCCTGACACTGCCCCCCCCAAACATGAGCCTTGACCAAAGGTACTGAGACGCGACGTCACAACTGAAGTGCTAGGCTGCAGCAGCCTGGCAGGTTACAATACTCGCTGGGCCGCTGAGACTGGCCACTGAGGCAGAACTGATCATCACGAGTAGTAATAGCTTGCACCTTTTCACGTTTTTTTGCTCTAGTTTTATGTAATTTTGTGCTAGTATTATAACTAACAGTTAGTGTAGACTACAGCTGAAGATCTGAAGTGGACGCGAGAAGCTGGTGAGTTGTTTATTAACAAATATTTCTGATTTTGAGTTTGTAAAATTAGTGTAGGTCAGGGGGCTTTTTGCATATCGGCTAATTTTACAATATAAAGTGAACTTAAAGTAAAATTTGATTTTTGGACGATTTGTGTTCCAACTTGAATTACTGAGCAATGAAATCAGTGAGCGTTTCGTGATTTCAGTTCACACGAACAGGACTTTGCACAGTTTACGTCACCATACTCTTACAACGTTGAGAATGCGCTTGAGAATATCCAAATGGAATTGATTGAACTGCAGTCAGATTCTATTCTGAAGGCAAAATACAACGGAGTTGGTGTGCCAGGCTTGTATGCTTACCTGCCGCCCTCGTATGTGCAGATCCATAAGTTGGCATCGAGAGTACTGTCTATGTTCAGAAGCACTTACCTTTATGAGCAATTGTTTTCATTAATGAAATCTACCAAAACCCCACATCACTCAAAACTTACCGTTGAGCACCGTTCATCCCTCATAAAAGTTGCAGCTGCACAAGATTTCAAGCCTGATGTTGACGAACTGGTTACTAACAAGAGATGTCAAGCTGTCGGGGACAAAAGAAATAGATCTCACACTGTAAGACTCCTATATAAGGACCTAGCTAAGAGGCTAAGACTCTAATTGTACGCTGTTGTATGAAGATTGTATGGAAATAAATTGCTTTTTTTTTTAAACTTTGTTACATTTTTTAAAGTTTTTAGTATTGGAAAGAAAGCTACAGTAACTCTGTATAGTAGTATAATAGTATTTGTTAACAGTGTGGCCCACTGACACACATATGGCAGTCGAAGCGGCCCACCAATGGTAGGGAGTTTGACATGCCTGATCTAAATCATTATTGGTGCAGTCAGTTGGTTTTAAAAGTCACATCATTAAGTCATTGGAGATTACCTGTCTGGGGTCAAGGGGTTATCTGGAAGGTGCAAATTATGGTGAAGCAGTATGGTGGTCTAGCCTACATGACAAAGACGAAAAGAGAACTCAAAGAATCTGCTTGAAAAAGTGAATGAAAGGCAGAAGTCAGGGTGTAACAGTTGCCTTATAAGGGGTGCAATCGCTACACTTCACCACCCGAGAGGGAAGTGTACTATATTCGAAAGATATATCAGCATTAAAGATATTCGGTCCTTGACCCCACTTCTCCCTTTCTCCGCGCCTGCCAATAGTCGAAAGAAACCCAGATGATAAGTAAATGGATTAAATATGCAAGTGCATTGCAATCCAGAATTCAGTGATCACACATGTACATGAAAGGTGACCGGGTGCTCGTTTTGAGATCCCCTTTTCCCTGGACGCCCTCCCCAACATCCCTACCTGCAGTGGCCAAACGCTTAACCCCTGGTACGATACGCACACAAAAAAGAAAAGGAGATCAAAAAGAGAATGATTAAGCATACGACGATGAATCTGGTCTTACAGTTCTCATTGTATGATGTGGAAAGAAAAATTGGACAGCAGGCAGATATAATGATAATAATAATAATAATAATATAATAGTAATAATTCTTTGCATTTATAAAGAATTCAAAGCGCTCAGCAATTGCTGGTTAAGGGCCTTGCTCAAGGTTCCAACAGAGCAGAGTCCCTATTGGCATTTATGGGATTCGAACCGGCAACCTTCCGATTGCCAGTGCAAATCCCTAGCCTGCTTTCTCGCTATCCTGAAGAATTTAAGAGTCAGTCCGACTCCCCAGTGGGAGCAGCTGGAGAACCACTTGTTCATATAGCATAACAAAACCTTTGCCTCTTCTCAGGGATTGACCGTTGCTGTTGACCGTTATTTTCTGGGTGGCCACCCACAAACAGCAGACGTTCCCGGGTGAAGTTTGAATCTCGCTGTCTTCTTAGGCTTAGATCGCCGAGCTCCTTGCCTTCTGCTTCTCCTTTTTCTCTTTCTTTCTTGATCAGCCATCCCCCTTAAAAAAAAAAAAACGTTTTCCACTGAAATGTCCTATTTCCTGCTTCGGTCGCCATAGAAACATGACGCCTGCCCTAGGCAGATGGAACTCTTACCAGGTGGTGTCCTCCCAGACTTAGTCATCAATTATAATGCCTGAAGGGATAGTATTTTATCATCATCCAGTCCCTATAATATAGTGACGGCAGTCATGAATAGCAAACCCGATTTTAGTGCTATGTGGCTTGCTACAAGGGGATGGAGATGAGAAAATATCCAAATCACTGAATATCCCTTAGAGTCCATTTAAGTTAGCCATTAAGGAAAATTCTGGAGGATAACCTGATGCAGTCCACAAGAAACCTGCACCTTAGCAGATTTGTTTTCCTGTAGAGGACAACCCCAATCATAGGGAATGCCTTAAAAAACAACAATGTTAATGCCCTGGAGTGCCAGAGTCAGAGTCCATATCTCAGTCCATTTCTGAATTTGTGACTGGACTTGAAAAACGCTGTTCACTCACAATCCCCATGCATCCTGACAGAGCTTGAGCAGTTCTGCAATGAAGAATGGGGAGAAATGTCGAGATGTGCAAAGCTTATGGACATAGACCTGTGCACACAGGCACATCTACTAAATTCTTACTTGTATAGTATGTAAAAACTGTCAAGTGGGTGAATAGGCGCGGTATATGACTTGAAGATGAACTTATTACAGATGAATATGACCCTTTGTTCTCCCTTCGTCTACACGGGTTTCCTCCCACCAATCAAAGACGTTAAAGTTTAGTGGACTTTTTGATGCTAAGTTGGCCCCAATGTGTGTTTAAGTGTGAGCGTTGTAGCAAGGCTACATAATGGACAGTCGGGTTAGCCTTCTGAATTGTCCGTCACTTCTTAATGTTGTCTGGGAGGGTGTTTTAAATAGCCCTTCAGGCACCATTGGTGACGTCCCGTTCTGGGAGGATCCCGCCCAAGTACACTTTCCAGCTGCCTGATGCCGGCGTATGGTTGCCATAACAACCGAGAGAGGCAAGGATTTTCGGCGGGAAACTTTCTCTTTTTAAGGGGAATGGCGGAACAAGAAAAAAAGGAGAAAGTAAGGAGGAAGAAAAAAGACACAATTTTCAAGGCATCGCAGCGACTATCTACGCTCTAGAACTATTCAGGATTTTACTTCACCCAGGGACGTCTGCTTTTCATGGGTGGCCACCCCGAAGAAATATTTTAAGGACGAATCCCCGAGAAGAGGCCAGGGTCTGGTGTTCTCCGGGTGCTCCCGTCTGGTGAGTCGGATTCCTGAATTTCGTTTTCGTGATAGTCCGCGGAGAAGCCGTCCCGCTAAAGGACGGTTGTGTTTCCTGCTTCCAGGAGGAATTAACTGCAGGATTTCGTGTTTTCCATATCTTTGGACTCAGTGAAACTAATCGTATCAAAGAACAGTTTTTTCTCATTATTTATTTTTCTTTTGTCTGTGTCAAACCGGGGGTTATGTATACGGGGCGCCAGGGAGGGCGTCTGGGGAAGGGGTTCACTTAGGAGCACTCAAGCACCGGTTAAGTTTATGTAGCAGCACCTGTTAATATATTTTTTCTGTTCCATTTCCTGTTGTGTTTTATTGCTGCAAATTGTTAAGAAGGGGATCGTGGCAAGAGGGGACGAGGACCGAATATGGTTGTGCTCTTATGCTTTCAAACATCGTCCACCTCCTGTACGGGTGGTGAAGTGTAGGAATCGCGTATCCGTATTGTGCGGTTGCTACAGCGTGTTCACCCTGTGATGGAGTGATGGCCAGGAGTTGTTCCTGCCTTTTTGCGCTATTCTTTCTGGGATAGGATCCGGCTCATTGTAAAGTAGGTTTGGAAAACGGATGGATGGACGACCCTTTGCCTAATGAAGTGCTTCCTGGATTCTGTGTTGATTGCACTTCTTCATAATTTGCTCTGCTGATTTCTTCAATATTAAATTGAAAGGCTTCTTCTGGATCCGTTTTATTAATACCTTTAACAATTTGGAAGATCTGCACTCTGCCCTCATTGAATTTGTTTAAGTCTGTGTGATGATGCGGGTTCTGCTGCACGCTCCCATCGGCTGTTAGGAAGCCCTTGAACCCAACACCGTCGGTAATGTCACCGATGAGCTAGACAGTGAGGCAATAACAATGAGCAAGGGGATGGTAGAATTGCAAAAGTGCTTTTATTAAAAGCAAAACAGTGTTCATAATAAAGTGCTGTGCAGTTCAATGTCTACTTTAAATAAATAAATAATCCACAAAAAGCAAGTGAAAAACCAAACGAACAAACGTGGAGGTTAAAATCCATTAGGAAACATCTTTAAAACAACGAGGTTAAAACCATGCATAAAATCCGGTGCATCCTTCTACTACTGGTGGCCTCCCTTGCTTCTCCCACCTGGGCTTCTCAACAGGGGAGTCGCTCTACATGCAGCTGACCTTCTCTGCACTGTCCTGCTTCAGCTGTTTGGATCGCCTCACCGACCCCTGGCTCCGGTAGGCTCCTCCAGACAGCGACTTGGGTTCCACAACGACCGGGGCGCCCACGCTGGGGAATCCACACCACAAGTCCTAACCCCCGCTGCCGTCCGCGGCCTTATGCAGAGAGTCATCCATCTTCCGGTCACTCCCGCCCTTCAAAATCAACTCTGCGGGAGTGACCACTACTGCTACTCCTCGGGTGTCGGCCTAACACCCAAGCTACCTGTACAGCTGCTGCACGAGCCTGCACTCGCTCGCTCTCCCGCACCGACTTTCTCTCTCTCCACTGCTTCCTGCCTCCTCCTGCAACCTCTGTTTCTTTCTGTCTTTCCTTTTACTTCTTTCTCCCTTTAACCTGCTCGCGCTTCTCTATATATGCGGAGAGGACATGGCAGCTGCAGCCCATTAGCCACAGGAACGATCACGGATGTGGGCAGTCCCTCACCTGTGCACTTAGGTGAGAAACGCCCACACCGCAGATCGCCCTGCGGCTTGCTTCAGCCACCACGCCCCCTCGCTAAACCGTGAGCGCGGCGATTATTTATTTAAAACAAAACGGCCTTTGCTAGAAGAGCTGTGGACCCATAACACCACAGTCTGTTCACTCAGAGAGCGGTTCACTTTGTGTTTCTTTTCTCCTTTTTTGTAGTTATATGCCTGTGAATTAAACAGGGTGACCCGGCTGGTATCCCAACCATTCCTCTTGGCTCCTGTTCAATCTGCCCCCCAAGTCACTGTGCATACCAGTGACACATGCCAGCTCCAAACTGGTCACCTGTAGACGGTAACCATGAGGTGGGTGCAGCCACAGCTTTTTAGCGCTGTGCTCAAATGAGAACTTGATAACGATGCACCATTTCCAGTTCCTATTCCTCTCACCTTGGGATGCAAAAATAGAAAGTAATGTTTAACTGCACAATGTCAATCAAGCCTGTCTCCTCTAATTTGTTTTTTAAGGTCATTCCGCAGCTTACTTTGAAACAATACTGTTGTGCCTCAAATGTTAATATCCTGTGCCATTTCATGACATTTAATTTCTCTGAAGAATTTTTTTCAAGTATTAAGTCAACCCTTACTTTAAACAATCAAAATGTTTAATACAATATATTTTTATTTAAATAAATATAGACATATATTATGAAGATAAGAAAAATAAAGATCATGGGATCAAAAGGCATTTTGGCAACTCCTTTCCAAGTCCCATAAGAAATCATTTAGAAAACTTTTTTTTTTCTTTACAAAATACAAAACAATAAAAGAAAGTAATTAACTTAAGTTAGAATTGAAATCAAAATGATGAACAACCAGGACTTTCACAGCAGGATGGGAATGTATGAGCCCATGGTGGACCTGGACAGATGTGAAGAGGCCTTCCCTGAAACAGTTGAGACCTCCCAGAGCAAAGCCAGCTGGCCTGATGCTGCAAGATCTGCCACTCGTCAGCTGGCAGGCGAGAAGTGAACAGCTCAGCAGCTTCTCGTCCTCCTCACTTTGTGAAGAGTGGTTTTTCTGGTCCTTGAAAATTTCCACATTTTTTCAGGTTGACCGAAGTTTAAGACATTTAATATAAAAATATTTATTCATGGTGTGTAGGATTTGAAAAAGAGATTTGAGCTTGCCCACCCAGGGTACAGTCAATTTAAATGTAGGAACGGAGTGAATTTTAAGTTGGTTAATTATCAGTTTTGCCTTCGGCAATATAATTACTCGAGCAATTCGGCAAGGCTCCTACTTTATTTCTCTTACCTTTCTCTGTTGTAGGAGGGAGTCTCCAACATTTAGACTTATATCAAGGTAACTGAGGCACACTCACTTTAATATAATTTCTTAAAAAACACAAGGATTATAGAAGTATGATAAATGCACACACAATATACATTGACATACCAGTAACGGCACACTGCACAATAACGTGCAGTGAATATACTTGACTTATTGATTTCATCCTCTTTCTCTGTACGTTTACCATTCGTTTGCTCAGAGGCTGATGTGCTTGCTGCTTCCTGAGCAGATCTTCTTTTCTCCACCCTAGCAGCCTGCTTCTTCTCTTCTTTCGTCGGCATCTTTTCGCGTTAAAACTGATTAAGTCAGTATTTGTGTTCCAATCACTTAGTGCGTTTTCCTAATTTTTTAACTTAAGCTGGCCCTTAAGTTTTCAATCTGCCTCAAGAATGATTTAAGATATGAAGAGGTACGGGAAGTTACGGCGAAGGTGTTAGGGATGAGAACAGTGCCCATAGGCTTGTGCCGCACGGCCTCCCTGCTGCCCGCTGCCGAGAGTTGATTCTACAATAAAATAAACATAAAAGAGGAATAACCTTGGAGGTCAATCATCACCCCAAAAGCGGATAGTAGATGTCACGTAGTATATGTGCACCACATTGCCAGGGATTTAAAATCCTGGACAGACAAACGGACAGCCACGGTAGCGTATTATATACAGGGTGGCCCAGATTATGCAATTGTTGCATTACATTGCATTAATAATTTTTTTTTTTTTTTTTTTAATTTTTTGCATTTATATAGCGCTTTTCTCACTACTCAAAGCGCTCAGCAATTGCAGGTTAAGGGCCTTGCTTAAGGGCCCAACAGAGCAGAGTCCCTAATGGCATTGACGGGATTCGAACCGGCAACCTTCCGATTGCCAGTGCAGATCTCTAGCCTCAGAGCCACCACTCCGCATTAAAGGTTGCATAGTTAGATCTGGACCACCCTATATAAAGAAGATAAGACCAGACACAGACAGAGACGGACAAACATATTGTATAACATATAGGCTGTCTGTTTCCTGGTATCTAGAGTTCTACTTTATCTTGGCATAGATAGTTTTACGACACCAAGTCTTTATTTATGGATGAATCCCAATGTTGTGTGAACTTGTTGCTTTGTTGTTGTCTCCAGGATCCTTCATGCACTGGAGTGCACTCTTTCTTTTTGCTGCATGGTCCTTGTCAGTGTTGTTCTGCTGCTTCCTCAGCTTGCCTTCTACCATTTTTTGCCACTTCACAGAGAAAAGGCATTACTCATTCTGGCCCAAGAGTTCCTTCCTTGAACTAATGGCTTCTCAGTCTTGTCAGACTACTGGCACACAGGTTTGGTTTGACAGACAGGGTCTCAGCTTCTGGTCCACAAAGTGAAGAGTTTGTTGGTGTTGCCTCTCCAAGGAAGAGTGGCTCATAGCTTTTAGTTTGAGAGAAAGTCATTTTGAAGAATGTGCACAGAGTGCCCCTGGGAAGAGTCCCAGAGTTTTCTAGTATTCCCTAAGTAATTTCAATTAGTGTATTCAATTCTCAGTTCTCTTGGCTTCTCTTGGCTTCTCTCCATTCTCTGCTCCTCTTTTTGCTTCTTACTTAGTTGAGAGATGTGGTTTTAAAGGAAGGCTGAACCTTCCCCTGATTGGATTAAAGTCACTTTACCAAGTCAATGTCTTCTAATAGGCGAGTTTTGCTAATCATCCTAGTTGTCATCCCTTGAATTATAGGTTTTTGTTTTTGCTTGAGCCCATTTCACACCTTCTGGCTCAAGAGGTCTACACAGGGGCTTCTGGGGACATGTCAGCAGAACATCTGATTTACACCTTTATTATCAGATGAAGACCAGGCAGATCCCGGTACAAAGAGTTCAGTCACTTAGTTTAGAATGCAAGTGGAGGTTGTGCTAAAGTGCGAAATCTTCTGCTGTACAGGCCTGGTGTGTCACTAAAACGTAGCAGAATGGGCAATGCCCATGTTGTCCTAAATTTTGTTTTTTTATGTATTTTTTTTAAAGAATCCAAATGAATAAAAATTGAAAGCATACTCAACTTGACAGAATGTATCTATGTATTAATACAAATATGGAAGTTTTAACCCATTGCAGAAAATGCCAAAGATCAATGTGAAGTCATATCTGTGCATGTAAGCTCATTATTTGGGGTCAGTTTTAATGTTCTGCTCCTCTTCAGCATAATACAAAAAATAATTATGTTCAAAATACACATTAAACTATTCAACCTATGCCTCCAGATCTACATATTGCTAGTCAGAAAATGAACGGTCAGTTTATTCAGAGACATCCATTTTTGTTGCATCCATCTGCTTAATTAAAAACTATTTTAGAGGTGTTATTGAATTCCATACAGATTATTTATTTAAATATATCTAGAGACAAATTTACTTTCTTTTTAATAGTGCTCAATATTACTTATGTTCACTATTTTAAAGAGTTACAGTTCAACTTATGGTATCCGACATTTTCAGGTTGTGGTTTGTCTCTCACCCATTTAATCATTTTTTTGAACCTGCCGCTTCCAGTACAAGAGCCTTTACTCCCAGTAACAGGGAAAGGGCAAAAACAAAACCTGGACAGGACACCACTGCTGACCTTTTATTTCTATCTAAAAAGTAACATACTTCTGATTTTGAAAAGTCACGGGCTGCAAACAGTAAGGGGCATCAGAACACTGTCAGTCTGACTTGTGGTTTTTCAGTAGATGCTGCATTACTACTTAAGCTTAAAAAATGGCTTTAAAAGTGTTTGGCATGAAAATGAAAAGATTGAATGTTTTGAAAAACAATGTGTTTATATTTTTAACTGATTCTTTTATTTACTCTGCCTTCCAGTTTACAATGGCTCCATTGTTTCCTTAGTTCTGCACTAATGAAGTGACTTGCTCAGAGTACTGTGGTGAGTCAGTACCAAGGACAGAGTTGGCAAGCTGGCAGTTTACACTCCAACATTACACCACCTACAGTATGAGCTTTCATTAAAAAAAAAAAAAACACATGCTACAAGATGTGGTGACCTCTAGGGGCACCTCAGAGACCCAAAAAACAGACACAGTTAATATATTACATACGTAACAATACTGTAACAGGCTTTTTAGCCAGTCCAAAATATAATACTACTTTGTATTATAGATAGATAGATAGATAGATAGATAGATAGATAGATAGATAGATAGATAGATAGATAGATAGATAGATAGATAGATAGATAGAAAGCTGATCGAGACAGATACCTGTCCACCCAGACTCAGGACTGTTATGGCTGCCAAAGGTGCGTCAACTAGTTACTGACTTGAAGGGGATGAAAACTTATGTGATCTGTTATTTATTGTTTTATATTTGTAATTAATTAGATCACTTTGCTGAGATCTTTTTCCACTTTGACATTAAAGAGTTCTATTTCTGTTGATCACTTCTCCCACAGGCCAAATTCAATTCACTGCGTTTCAGTGTTGTACAACAATAAAATACGAAAACGTTTCAACCGGGGGTGAATTCTTTTTATAGGGACTGAATAAAGAGAAGGTGCAAACTTCACAAGGGCAACACGCAGGTTCAGAGTTCAAACTACTGGATCCATGAGGTGCATTATTAATCACAGTTTGAAGCTTTGAAAAAGACAATACAAGTTTGATTGTTTCTTCATATATTATTCTTGCGATTATTTGATCCCTGCAATAGGCTGGTGTCAAATCCAGGACCGTTGTCTTGGCCCCATTGCTGCTAGGATACATGTTGGGTCCCTGACAAGCAGAACAAGATTAAGTGGGTTTGACAGCAGATATTTATGATATGACTAGGGTGCCAACGAACAATATGCGAAAAGGTGACGTATCTATTTTGTGAAGTCTTACTCTGTGTTATAATATGTTTTGTTATTAAGTTTAATGTCACTGTTCTCTGTGCCCACTGTTATGGACTCATTCATACAGGCAGACCAAGTATGGTACACAGGGGCACAGCATCAGCATTTAGAATTGCTGAGCCAAGCACAGGACTAGAGAGCCAAAGACAACTGGAGAATTGAAAAGTCAGCCTAAAGCCAGACTAGTATATTTCTGTCTTCTGTCAGCACACCATCCTTTTTCCGTGTTGGGAGAATGAGAACTGTATGTAGGCATTGTGCTATTCCTCTATTTTTGAAGGTGGGTTTGAGTCCTTTCCTGTCCCTTGTTTGGATCCATAGAAGGAGCCTGCACATGGAGCAACCAGAATATAAGGATGGACCTACGGCCAACACACTTTGAAGCTGCCGGGCGGAAGATTATGTCTTCCGTCCGGTGAAAATCCTTTCAGCGTGGCGATGAAAGATGGCAGACTGGCATAGGTCAAGACACCCACATTGCTTGATAGAGTCTGTCATAAGCTTCCCGTCTGTAATACCGCGTGAACCCGTCAGTAAAGAGCTAAATTATCCTGTATACTTCTCGTGTAATCTTGTAACCATCATATTGCATGCTGGGGAGGGATAATACCTTTTTTATTTATAATTATTTAAATTCAGGTTAATTAAAAACGCAGCAATTGAAAAGAACACATTTCCAGAGAGCTAATGCCTCTTATAGAAACACCCTGTAAAAATGTTCCTTTTCATTAAAAATGATACATGAAATAAAATAGAGATGAATATATCAACATTTACTGGTGGCACAATGCTTCTGACGTCATCAGTATTTATTGTAAAATCCCCCTTTCATGTAACTATTATGCTTGTTATTGATAGGTGTTGTACTTGGAATATTCAGCATAACTGAGCTTTTAAAATAAATTTGTATTATTTTAATCTAGGCCTAGTTTGTTTTTATATTCCTAGTGTTTACTTTTGTTGCTGTGACACTTGTGTAAGAAACGTAACAGAATGCAATAAATGAAAAACCGGGTCTTTTTTATATGCTCATACAGACAGATTTCATTCACAGTTCCCGAAGTTAAAGGTTAATAACTTGTGTGATTCCAGTATTTTATCAGTAACAGGCATACAGTACACACTCCTTGTGAGTGATAATAGAGGAACTGTGAGACAACAAGAAGAAAATGTTACAGTGCTGTTAGGCTGTTTGCATAGCGTAGTCCTATAAGCCGGATGGGATTATTTCTTATTTCTATCTGCATTTTTAGATTGCTACAAAGCTGTATCAAAGTTATAAACTTGCTGAGTCCTAATTACTCAACACTGTTATATTTGCATAACAGGTATAGGTGAAGGATTTAAGCAAGATGACATCAGTTGTAGATAAAAAGTCAAGGCAATCATGACACGGTGTATGGCTTATAGGAGGACTCTCTGAGACCATTACTGGCTGTAAGCTACCTTCTAACTGACAAGTGCTAAGTCGATTTTTTCATTTGATTTGCATACTGTTGAGAAGAAACAGTCCAGGATAGTGCTGCTGCAACAACAAAAGAGGTCATCCAGTTCTGGCAGAAGGCATGAATCCCTACGAAAAAAAGAGTACAATATAATAAACAAAATCAAACAGCAGCACATGAAATGGAAAGGTCTGCAGAAAGCGAAACCCAGAAGATCAACAGTTCAACATGTTTGTGGTGAAGGTGTATATGAAAGCGTGGTACACCTGTACCTCCCCAGCATCAGCTCCAAGAAATGACCTCCAGCTGCTGAAAGCCCTGGTGATGTACCGTGATGTAAACAGAACAGTTGCAAATGCAGCAATGCAGACTTTTACACGCCATCTTTGGTACCTGAGTGAAACTCTTGTTGGGCTTGCATTTTTCGATACTCAACTGTCTGTGACAGAAAAAAGAGAACTGGTTGCTACACTAAACAGGAACGGTGATGAAGATCCATCTGGACGAGCAACAGTTGAGGAAAGCTGCACTGCTGAAACTTTGTATCAATAACACAAGGAAGTTTTTCACTTGTATGGAGATTTCACAGGACTTCCTCGTGGACGATCCTGATTCATGGGACAGTAATGAAGCATATATTTCAGCTCAGTGCAATGTCAAACACCTGAAAGTGGTCAATGATGCAGTGGAGAGAGGGGTGGCACTGATTCAGTCCTTCAATTTGGCCATCACAAACCGAAAAGGACAGAAACAGTACCTCCTACAAGTTGTAGAAGACCATCGCAAACAGATTCCAGCACCAACAAAAATTCTGTTAACTGAAAAGCTCTGAAGAGCTGGACAGAACAGTCATATCAGCACGCACATTTCTGTATAGTAAATGTAGAAAAATTCTGATCTCCAGTGCCACCAGTAAATATTGTTTGATTGTCATAAAACTTTGTGTAATTTATCATGGTAACTAGAGGAACAAAACTGGGGGCTAAGACGTGAGAAAATACAGTCTGGCACCGTAGATATGACTCAAGTGGTATGATTCAGGCCAAGTCTTCTTATTACTCTCTAGCTATATTAATTAATGTGTTGTAAACAAATAAGCAGAAGGCAGATAACATTGGATGAAGCTGGCAAACAGTAGAAAAAATATGGTCAGAAAATTTCCAAATATTTAACATTTTAAATCATTTTAACGTGTTGAAAGATAGAGCACATCTGCTATTAAACAAATTCCAGCCCTCACATGCAGCTACCTAAAAAGTCATCAAAGGGGCCTTACACCAGCCGATGCTTCATAAGCCTCTAACCCACTCAAGTTCTCTATCCTACATTCCCTTTATAAATTTTTTGTAGAGATGGAAACGTTGACCTAAATCTGTCTGCTTAGATTATAGCCACTTGCTGCCTTAATTCACCCAACTGTTGCACAACCTCAAATTGTACACCATTGGCTCATTCCGTGCATATCAAGACCAAGTGAAATTGTTGCCGTTCTCATTATCTGCCTATACTGACACTCTTTTTTTTGTGCTATAGTTCTCTTTAGAGTTGTTAAAAGCTCATTTAGAGCTAATAAATTAGAATCTACTTTGAATAATAAGGGAGAACATATCTGAAATCACACAAACCCCCCCCCCCCCCCCCCCACACACACACCACCACTTCCTTAGGTTTCGGTAACGTCTGTGATAGGACTAGAAGCTGGGAGAAATTAAACCATACAATTTCCTCATTAGTGTGCATATGAATGCAAATTGAGTCATTACATCTTTTTTTTTTAATTACGCCTTCTGATCATTCAGTGTAAGTCTGGTTATGGTATAACTTCAACACATTTCTAGAGAAGCCAGGTTTGTATAACGTCCCTGTGAATGTGTGAAGGCGTGACGCACACAGTGCAAAGAACAAATTAACGCTGTATTTTCTGAACAATACTCAGTAAGTTCTCAACTTCAGTTCTTATAATCTACATTTCACCAATCAGCCATTTCTAAAGTAAAATTTAATTAAGCAAATATGCAGAATATACTGTACAGCCTTTATAAGTAGAGTACGACAAGTATGACATTCATACAGTAGTTGCCATAAAAGCTGAGTCTCCACAAAATGCTGTCGGGAAAGCCATCCAAAATGCCACTGACATGGCATCACCATTAAAATCATAAACTTAAAAAAGAGCAAAAATTAAAAAAATGAACAACATCATTCCAGATGTGCCAAAATGAAGCTTCATCATACTTTATTATATATAAAGCAAACTTGCAGGGATAAACACAATTGACATAAAATTACAAAGTACTTGTCATGACTGCACTTCAGTCTGACGATGACACTGTCTATCCAATTCGTCCATCTCTGTCACTCACACGATTATGGGAGAGCAGCCCAATTCTTGTAATGCAGACCTGGTGGCACGCTGGGCAGTGGGTTCACGATAGTGATGTCTTGCCACTCCCTTCTCCTCTTGTTGATGGGTCCGATGTTGTTCAAAGTGACTGACTCCTTCGATTCTTCAAAGCATGCGATCCCCAGCAAGTGTCTCGAGCTGTCTATGTTTGAGATCACTTCAAGTAGTCCTTGTGTTTCTTCGGACCACCCCAAGGTTGGGATCTTTAGGTAGTACTATCCTTGAGAAAAGCTGCCTAGTCACACTAGAATTTGTGAATTTCCCATTGGGATTAATAAAGTATCTATCTATCTATCTATCTATCTATCTATCTATCTATCTATCTATCTATCTATCTATCTATCTATCTATCTATCTATCTATCTATCTATCTATCTATCTATCTATCTATCTATCTATCTAGAAGGACACGGACAAGGTACTTGCCCTGGGTGTGCTTCTGAATGGCCATCATACCTACGCCACCATATGTGCAAGCTCCATACTAAGAACAAAGACCATCACTCAATGGTAGTTCTCCCCATCTGTTGCCCATCGCTGTAGGACTTTCATACAGGAAAAGGAATGACGTAGATGGAAAAATGGAAGAGCCTGTACAAAGGAGTTGTTGATATCGGTGGTAGTGAGGGTGTGCAATCCTCAATCACACCGCTTCAATTTCTGTCAGGGATCCATGTGGTAAGTTGTGTGCAGCCTGACGAAAGATGGCACAAAGTTGCACCGCTTCAGATGGACACTTGGTGGGATGGTGGTTGAGTCAATGTTAGTCAGGGCCTCACCGGATGTTGGCAGCCCTACCATGAGTGCACAAATCCCAGGGGTATTACTCTTGGGATCATTGATCACGCAAACCAGCCTAGCTCATTATTACTAATACCTGCCACTGGAGTGGTCATCGATGACCAGCTGTCTATTACTAACAATGTTGTTACAGTCTCTCAATATTGCAGATTCATTCTATACAACACCTGTAACACCACACTGTATCTGACAGAGTATGCAGAACAATTCCTGGTCCAGGCTTTGGTCTCGTCACATCTGGACTACTGCAATTCAATGCAGGCAGGAGTATTGGCATGTATCACCAAGCTGCTTCAGATGATTCAAAATCCAGTGGCACATCTGGTGTTCAACCAACTGAAACAGGCACGTCACTCCTCTTTTCAGATCACTACATTGGCTCCCTGTTACAACACATATTAAGTTCAAATCCTATATTGTGAAGATTGGCCGGAGTCCTTTCCTGGCCAGGAAGCACTTAGTATAAAAGCATAGGTGGAGATGAATTACACAGGGCTTTATCTAGATGGCAGCAAGTCCAGTCTCATATCACCACTTGGCTACCTGTAGGGCATGTCGGGTATTGTTGTCCCGAGGGACAGCTCTGTTGGATCCCATGGGGCCGCCAGGGAGAGCTGCTTGGGGAGTCCCTAAGATGTGAGATTTCCTCTTCACCCCGAAGTGCTTACAGACCACATGTGCAGAAGCACTCCTAGGGTGGCTAAAATAAAAGGAGCTATATCTGTGTCACATCATCAAGCCAGAGTCAGGAGGATGTGGTAAAAGCTTGTGGGGGGCGGTCATGGAGGAGGCAGCGACCAAGAGAAGACAGAGAAGAGACAAAGTATTGCTGTATTGTGCTGTTTATTGTGCTTGTGTATATCTGTGGCTGTGGTAGGAAACGCTTGGGGAAGAGTTTCTCACAATAAAGACTCTGGCTTTTAACTTGTGTCTTGAGCCTTTTTGAGTTTGGTATTTGGGGAGCTGGAGCACCCCCTTGTGTCCACAATATATATATGGAGACATTTGTGTGGTGCTATGCTTCTTCTCGACCACTCACGTCTGCTGTTGATGCCACCTCTGTATGGTATCAAATCATAGTTCAGACTCTTTTTATGTGCAGCTTCTGGCTGGTGGAACAAGCTCCCCACCTTCATTTGAATGGCTGACTCCCTAAATGTGTTTAAGATGAATCTGTAGACTCTTTTGTTTGGTGAATTTCTCTCTAACTGATAGGTGTTTCAGTGTAGAAGTTGTAACTCGCTTGCATTTTGTTCTGAGCTCTTCACTTGGGATGATGAAATTTGTACCCTTGTCTGGTAACTCTTGTTCCCCAAACATTCCCCCAGACTGATGTTTACTTGACTATGTTGACATCTTTTCTAAGTTGTTTTGGATAAAAACTTCTGCCAAACAAATAAATGAAAGTTTATTTTTATAGTCATTTTTATGGCATGATGTGAAAGATATTTTGACAAAGTCAAGAGGTGGGATGGAACTCTGAGGTGTACACCATAAGACACTTTATGCTTTCATGTGCCATGCTGCTGATCTCACATTCTATCTTTTTCCTACTTTGAACAATAATAAAGAAGTGTTTATGTCATTGTCACCTCCAGATATCTAAAGAAAATGATCCTATACAAACTGTATGGCACGTAGAAGGAAAGGCAAGTCCATTAGGATGTGTTTTTCTACTAGGAGCCCCTGTTCTCTCTCCGTCTTTATATTGCTTGCTGTTTTTATGCTAAAACAGTAATTTAGCAAGGGGATAAACTAGTAAATGTTTATACTGCTCAAATAAACAGCCTGAAAAGCTGGAAGGAACAGCTGTTCATCACGCCATACATACTGTATGTGTGTTTCTGTGCGCATATATAATCTTGAAAGAAATACTGAGCATATTGCAATTGAAATGGGTTGCCATTGAAAGGAATGAGGCAGAGGCTGATCTTCATAAAAAGTGCCTTTTTAGTTAGTCATGCCATATCCCACAAGTCTCTGCAACTTCAAAGAGGCAAGGGCATGAAGAAGGAAGGTGTGTATGGGGGGGTCTTGTTTGTTTCCTTCACACCTGATCTTTTATTTAATAGGCAGTCGCGCCTCTGCACTCTTTCAAGAATGCTATACGCACACTGCAAAATGAACAAAATAAAAAATAAAAGAGCAGGTGGAGTAGCATTTTGAAGTACTGAGGAGAGATGAGCAATAGGCCAACAGAAATACCCAGACCCCTTCACTTTCTGCACACTTTGTTGTGTTGTAGATTTCATTTTACATGGATACATTTGCCATCTTTGACATTCACTCCACACTCAATAACCCATAATGACAAACTGAAAAAAACACATATTCACAAAGGTTTATTAGAGATCAAAAACCGTATTTAAGCACTCAGACCCTTAATTTGGTACTTTGAAGAAGTCCCTTTAGCAACAAATACAGCTTTGGGTCTTCTTGTGTAAGTCTCTACAAGTTTAGCACACCTGACTTTGGGCAGTTTATCCCATTCTTTCAGACTGACCCTCTCAAGCTTCTTTAGATTAGATGGGAAGCATCTGTATACTGCCATCTTCATGTCTCTCCACAGAGGTTCTATAGACTTTGGCTGGGATGTTCAAGGACAGTCAGACTTGTCTGAAAGTCACACCAGCCTTGTCTTGGCTGTATGATTCTAATTGTAGTGCTGAAGGGTGAACAGTCTCCCCAGCCTGAGGTCATGTGAACTCTGGAGCAGGACCTCTGTGTATTTGGTTGCATACATTCCTCCTTCATTTCTGAGTCTCCTGCTCTTGAGACTGTGCTGGGAAACACAGCAAACCTTCTTGCAACAGCACCTATGGATATGACATCCTGGAGGAGCTGGACTACCTGTGCAATCTGCAGGTACCGCCTCATGCTACAAGTAGTGACAAGGACACTAGCAAAAATCAAAAGTAAAGAAGAATCATTCAGGAAGTAGAAGGATGGAACAATTGTTCCAGGGTTGTCTTGCTGTTGCCACTCCAGTGCACCTGTTGTCACTTTCATTTACACCAAAGCAGGTGAAGTGGATTCACAAGCAATTATGCTTTCTAACTGGACATACTGGATATCCCTGAAGCTTAACTGACTTGGTGTTAGAATGTAATGGTTAGGCGTTCCCTTCATTTTGTGAGCAGTGTCCATGGCTACTATGCCTTCTGAATTCTGTTTCAGGTCTGGAGTAGAGCTCCATCTTCATTGAGTGTTTGTCTAAAATGAAGTGCCACCTCATCAAATACATAGTCCTCTGACTAGAAGGGGCGGAGTTAGTTGCCCTCACTGGGCTCCTCCTCTGTGTTGTGGGAACAGGAGCAAGATATTGCTTGAAATAGATGTGCCTGGAAGTTGATCCTAAGACACGTATGTGTGACTCTATATACAGTGCATCACTTTTTCCACATTTTGTTATGTTACAGCCTTATTCCAAAATGGATTAAATTCATTTTTTTCCTCAGAATTCTACACACAACACCCCATAATGACAATGTGAAAAAAGTTTACTTGAGTTTTTGCAAATTTATTAAAAATAAAAAAATTGAGAAAGCACATGTACATAGCCTTGAGCTCAGGTACATCCTGTTTCCCCTGATCATCCTTGAGATGTTTCTGCAGCTTAATTGGAGTCCACCTGTGGTAAATTCAGTTGATTGGACATGATTTGGAAAGGCACACACCTGTCTATATAAGGTCCCACAGTTCACAGTTCATGTCAGAACACAAACCAAGCATGAAGTCAAAGGAATTGTCTGTAGACCTCTGAGACAGGATTGTCTCGAGGCACAAATCTGGGGAAGGTTACAGAAAAATTTCTGCTGCTTTGAAGGTCCCAATGAGCACAGTGGCCTCCATCATCAGTAAGTGGAAGAAGTTCGAAACCACCAGGACTCTTCCTAGAGCTGGCCGGCCATCTAAACTCAGTGATCGGGGAAGAAGGGCCTTAGTCAGGGAGGTGACCAAGAACCCAATGGTCACTCTGTCAGAGCTCCAGAGGTCCTCTGTGGAGAGAGGAGAACCTTCCAGAAGGACAACCATCTCAGCAGCAATCCACCAATCAGGCCTGTATGGTAGAGTGGCCAGATGGAAGCCACTCCTTAGTAAAAGGCACATGGCAGCCCGCCTGGAGTTTGCCAAAAGGCACCTGAAGGACTCTCAGACCATGAGAAAGAAAATTCTCTGGTTTGATGAGACAAAGATTGAACTCTTTGGTGTGAATGCCAGGCGTCACGTTTGGAGGAAACCAGGCACCATCCATACAGTGAAGCATGGTGGTGGCAGCATCATGCTGTGGGGATGTTTTTCAGCGGCAGGAACTGGGAGACTAGTCTGGATAAAGGGAAAGATGACTGCAGCAATGTACAGAGACATCCTGGATGAAAACCTGCTCCAGAGCGCTCTTGACCTCAGACTGGGGCAACGGTTCATCTTTCAGCAGGACAACGACCCTAAGCACACAGCCAAGATATCAAAGGAGTGGCTTCAGGACAACTCTGTGAATGTCCTTGAGTGGCCCAGCCAGAGCCCAGACTTGAATCCGATTGAACATCTCTGGAGAGATCTTAAAATGGCTGTGCACTGACGCTTCTCATCCAACCTGATGGAGCTTGAGTGGTGCTGCAAAGAGGAATGGGCGAAACTGGCCAAGGATAGGTGTGCCAAGCTTGTGGCATCATATTCAACAAGACTTGAGGCTGTAATTGCTGCCAAAGGTGCATCGACAAAGTATTGAGCAAAGGCTGTGAATACTTATGTACATGGGATTTCTCAGTTTTTTTTTTTTTAATAAATTTGCAAAAAACCTCAAGTAAACTTTTTTCACGTTGTCATTATGGGGTGTTGTGTGCAGAATTCTGAGGAAAAAAATGAATTTAATCCATTTTGGAATAAGGCTGTAACATAACAAAATGTGGAAAAAGTGATGTGCTGTGAATACTTTCCGGATGCACTGTATATATTGCAAGAAATGACTTTTGCTTTGTTACATGGTTCATTTCCTTGCAATATATATATATATATATATATATATATATATATATATATATATATATATATATATATATATATATATATATAACAAAAAAAATTAAAGGAACACTTTTTAAATGGAGTATAGCATCAAGTCAATTAACCTTCTGGGCTGTTGATCTAATCAGTTAAGCAGCAGAGGGGCTTGTTAATCAGTTTCAGCTACTTTGGTGTTAATGAAATGGACAACAGGTGCAGTAGAGGGGCAACAATGAAACGACCACAAAACAGGAATGCTTTAACAGGTGGAGGCCACTGACATTTTTCCCTCCTCATCTGTTTTGTCACTAGTTTTGCAATTGGCTATGGTCAGTGTCACTACTGGTAGCATGAGGTGATACCTGGACCCTACAGAGGTGGCACAGGTAGTCCAACTTCTCCAGGATGGCACATAAATACGTGCCATTGCCAGAAGGTTTGCTGTGTCGCCCAGCACAATCTCAAGGGCATGGAGAAGATTCCAGAAGACAGGCAGTTATTCTAGGAGAGCTGGACAGGGCAGTAGAAGGTCCTTAACCCATCAGCAGGACTGACCAGTATCTGCTCCTTTGTGAAAAGAGGAACAGGATGAGCATTGTCAGAGCCCTACAAAATGACCTCCAGCAGGCAGGCCACAGGTGTGAATGTCTCTGACCAAACAATCAGAAACAGACTTCATGAGGGTGGCCTGAGGGCCCGAAGTCCTCTAGTGGGCCCTGTGCTGTCATTTGCCATAGAATACCAGAATTGACAGGTCCACCACTGGCGTCCTGTGCTTTTCACAGATGAGAGCAGCTTCACCCTAAGCACACGTGACAGATATGAAAGGGTCTGGAGAAGCCATGGAGAACATTATGCTGCCTGTAACATCCTTCAGCATGACCGGTTTGGTGGTGGGTCAGTGATGGTCTGGGTAGGCATATCCATTGAGGGATGCACAGACCTCTACAGGCTAGACAATGGCACCTTGTCTTCCATTAGGTATCGAGATGAAATCCTTGGACCCATTGTCAGACTCTATGCTGGTGAAGTGGGTCCTGGGTTCCTCCTGGTGCACAACAATGCCCGGCCTCATGTGCTCAGAGGATGAAGGAATTGATACCACTGACTGGCCCCCATGCTCACTCTTCTGTCCTCAATCCAATAGAATAACTCTGGGACATTATGTTTCTGTCTATCTGATGCCTCAGCCTGTCCAGGAGCTTAGTGATGCCCTGGTCCAGATTCTGGGAGGAGATCCCCCAGGACACCATCTGTTGTATCATTAGGAGCATGCCCCCAAAAACCGACGTTGTCAGGCATGCATACAAGCACATGGGGGCATTCCAAACTATTGAGTACGATTTGGAGTTGCTGCAATGAAATTTGGGCAAAGTGGACTAGCCTGCCTGCCGCATCATTTTTTCCCTTTGATTTTCGGGGTGTCTTTCAATTCAACCCTCTGTAGGTTGATAATTTTCATTTCCATCAAACGATGTGGCATCCTTTCATTCCTAACACATTACTCAGGCCATATCAGTAGAGATATCCAGCAGGATTTTCTTCCCATTGAGATCTGATGTGTTTTCAAAGTGTTCCTTTCATTTTTTTGAGCAGTTATATATATATTGTGGCAGAAGGCCGGGATGCCCCTATAATGGAAGGTCCTGGGGAAATAGCATATCTAGACAATTACCTCTCGCGCTAGATGGCAGCCCCCCTGGTGTGCAGCAGTGCCACAGGTACGAGTTTGGAGCATGGAAGCTCAACTCTGCTGGGGCCCTTGGCCACCATCAGGGGGTGCCTGGAGTCCTGTTGAGCCCTTTGGCGCAGCACTTCTGCCACACAGGAAGTGGATCTGTGGGCACCTGGAGCAGTTCAGGGTGCCTTATAAAAGGGGCCAGCAGCCACTACTCTGGGAGTCGGGTGGAGGAGGACGAAGCATGCTACGAGGAGTGGAGGCGAAGAGACAGAAAAGAAGAGAAAGAAAACAAAGTGTTTGGTGTGTTTAAACTGTGCTGCACAGGTGGGAATACATAAGGCGTATACATAATATATTAGGTAAAGGGCATTAAAGACAAAAAGGGTCTGCAAAATTCAGTGTTTGATTTTTATAGGTGTTTATCCCACAAAACGTGCTGACTAAAGAAACAGTACAGTATTCAGTAGCATAGCTGGATACTGATATTAATTCATTATTACATAATACAGAAACTAAAATGGTAATATCCATTACCCATTACAAGCACATCATTGTTTTAGTGATCAACATTCTTTTAATAATGTTAAACGACCACAAATTGCACAAATTAACTGCAGAGTTTGAAGAACATACTTCAAAAGAATTGATTGTAATTTAAATAGACAAGCAAAGAATATCAAAAAAACAAATTATAATACAACCAGTGTCCCATACAACAAAGGGAATGCTCCTCAGTTAAGAAACTTAAGAATACATTTATATCTGATTCTGCTAATGCTATGCATAATGTCCTTGGGACTAATAAATTATTATGGGAAAGAATATTTTTACAGCACTGAAAAAAAATTTTTAATTCTGCATTTCCTCGGTGTATACAAATTGGCTGCCAACAATTAATTGCAGCATATTCTGAACAGAGATTTGTTATCTTGAGACGGTGCCTGTGTCTTATTATATTAACTTTGAGGATATTAATTTCATTTCCATTCAGATGAATATGTGAATACTCTATACAATAAAATACCTGATAATTATTTATCTTAACTTTTTTATTTTTTAATTTTGTTTTATGTACAGAAAGGCTCCAGCCCCTGTGGCCCTAAATTGGATTAATCCCTCATTTGAGAATGCTATGTTCTTCTTCTTCTTCCGGCTGCTCCCGTTAGGGGTTGCCACAGCGGACCATCTTCTTCCATATCTTTCTGTCCTTCTTGTTCTGTTATGGAGAATGCTATGTTATGTTTGTATATTCTCTGAGCAAATTATTAGGAACGGTTTTCTGACACTGGGCAGAGCTTCTTTTTAAAATTGTCTCAGTTTTTCAATTGGATGGACTCCATAAAATGTTGGGAGCATTTCTTTGAGATTCTGGTCCATGCTGACACGATGCCGTTTCTGCAGATTTTACTGCGAATCTCGTGTTCTATCACATCCTAAAGGTGTTCTAGTGGATTCAGACCCAGTGACTGGAAATGTTCATGAAACCAGTTTGAGGTGACTTTTGCCTTGTTACACAGTGCATTAACTTGAAAATTACGGCCATGAAGGGTTGCACATGGACAGCCACAATACTTAATTAGACTGTGGCATTCAAGTGATTATTGATTGGTATTATTGGGCGCAAAGTTAACAGAACAAGATGAAGAGGACAGAAAGATATTAAAGAAGATGATCCGCTGTGGCAACCCCTAATGGGAGTAGCTGAAAGAAGAAGAAGATTAATGGGAGCAAAGTGTACCAAGAAAATGTTCTCCACACCATTACACCATCACCACCAGCCTGGACTGTTGTCATAAGGAAGGCTGGATGCATGGACTCCTGAGTTCTGACTGTGCCATCTGTGTGTTTCAACAGAAATTGAGATGCATCAGACCAAGGCTTCAACTGGTCCAGTTCTGGTGAGCCTGTGCCCACTGCAGCCTCAGCTTTCTGTTCTTGGCTGACTGAAGTAGAACCCAATGTGGTCTTCTGCTGTCGTAGCCCATCTGCTTCAAGGCTCGATGTGTTGTGCATTCTGAGACGCTTTTCTGTCCAACAAAGTGAGTCAGATGAAACCAGAAAGGCCATTCTTCTTTGACTTCCCTCATCAACAAGACATTTCGGTCCACAGAACTGCCACTCATTGGATGTTTTCTGGCTTTTTTGCACCATATTGAGTAAACCCAAGAAATTAAATCTCAGAAGATCAGCAGTTATAGAAATGCTCAGACCATCTCATCTGGCATCAACGTTCAAGGCATGGTTGAAGTCACTGAGATCACATGTTTTCCCTGTTCTGGTGCTTGGTGTGAACATCAACTGACGCTCCTGACCTGCATCTGCATGATTTTATGTATTGTGCTTCTGACATGTGATTGGCTGACTAGATAATAACAGGTAATAATAATGTGTCCCGACAGTGTATATTCAATGAACCTTTCTCAAAGTATAATTTATTCATTTATATTTTGTTTGTTATACTGTTTGAGTGTCAGACTTCACACTGAAAGGCTCAGTATTAAGGTTGACAGATTAAAATATTTGAAATACAACACATTTTACAAATGGGCATATTTTTTTTTTGAATTGATACCCCAAAATCTCACACAGAATGTCCTTAAATTTGGGCACTCACACAAAACGTGCAATACACAAGGATCAAAGGAGTATGAGAGGCAGCCCTGAAATGAGTCTGCAGGAGTCGAATGAGGAGGCACACACTCAAGTGCAAAGATAGCTGGGGAGGACAATAGCTGAGATAATTGATTAATCATTTGCTGTTTGCCACTTCTAGACAATTGGCCTCTTAATCGTATTTCATTTGAGCTCCTACCCCGGCACGCTAAAAGTCAACTGACAGGTTAAGTGGAACATGAAGACTGCACATGTCACCTTCAGTTCTTATGGTTTATCTCACATCTGGACTGTACGGTTCACTTGCAGGACACTGATGTGAATGTCTACTTTCTCTTGACGTTATCCCAGGACTTTGACTTGATGAGGTACAGAAGTCTAATCTCTTTGGACCCTAGGTTAGCCAGGCCAAGGTCCATAGTCAGTTGGTAGTTTATGATGGAGGCTGGTACTTTGGATGCTTTTCCAGCTGGATATAGGGTTGCCAGATTAGAAAATTAGAAATACGGGGCACTCTTAAAATTTCTCTCTATATTACTATATATATAAATTTATACATGCCCCCTACACACCCAGACCAATATTGGACATAAGTTAAAAACATAAAGGAAGGATTTTAATGGGTTATGAGGAAAACAAAAGTAAAAACATTTGAAAATTATTTAATAGAAGCTAAAAAAAATTCTGTAAAAGTGAAATCATTTGAAAATATTTATTTAATACAGACTACAGAGAAATATTATTATTATTTAATACAGGCAATTAGAAAAAAAGTGGGCCGTGGCAAATAGTAACAACACACTTTGTTGACACTGTATGCTGCAATGCTGATACAGAACTGCACATCAGCGCTGCTGGAGAGCAAAATGGTAAGAGTGTCACTGTCCTCAGCCAACCACAGCAACTGAACGAGTTGCAAACAGGCAGCAAACACTCGTTTCCTCGTAACATTTGGGTTATTTTCATCAAGAGAATCTGAGAAAAGAAAGTATAATTACTTATAAAGTTACCACTAAGTACCGTAAGAAGGTAGTAAAAATATATTTTTATTACGAAATTTGAAAATGAACTAAATATGGGACATTTAGGTGTCCCTGAAAGGTCAGTATGGGACATTTGGGTGTCCCTGAAAGGTATGTACGGGACAGGGGACAGAATGATCAAATATGGGACATCTCCCATATATAAGGGAAGTCTGGCAACCCTACTACTACAACAACAACAACAACATTTATTTCTATAGCACATTTTCATACAAATAATGTAGCTCAAAGTGCTTTACATGATGAAGAAAAGAAAAATAAAAGACAAAGTAAGAAAAACAAGACAACATTAATTAACATAGAGTAAGAGTATGGTCCGATGGCCTGGGGGGACAGAAAAAAACAAAAAAACTCCAGACGGCTAGAGAGAAAAAAATAAAATCTGCAGGGGTTCCAGACCATGAGACCCCTCCAGCCCCCTCTGGGCATTCTACCTAACATAAATGAACAGTCCTCTTTGTATTTAGGGTTCCCACTGGAAGGACTTGATGATGATGGTCATGTAGACTTCTGGCTTTTAATCCATCAATGTAGGAACATCACGGTGCTTTGAGTAGATGGTGGTGGCGCAGGTCGCCACCACAAAAAAACGGGAAAAGAAACAGAAGAGAAAGTAGGGGTTAGTATGGATTTTACAGCCACCATGAATAGTAATTATAATGAATTGAATATACAGGGTATCAGGATTAAATTACAGTGAAATTTTGAGAAGGCCATGTTAAAATAATGTGTTTTTAGCAGTTTTTTAAAGTGCTCCACTGTATTAGAAACTAATTCATGCATTTATCTCTAGTAGGATTGACTACTGCAATGCGGTGTTCACTGGATGTTCAAACTGTTCTTTATACAGCCTCCAGTTAATCCAAAATGCGGCTGCGAGAATTATTACAAGAACAAGAAAATACGAACACATAACTCCAGTTCTTAAATCCTTACACTGGCTCCCGGTTAAGTTCAGGGCAGATTTCAAAATCCTTCTTTTAACATATAAATCATTAAATGGTCGAGGTCCGGCTTACTTGTCTGAACTTATCATGACTTACAAACCAGAGCGCACATTAAGATCTCAAGATGCCGGTCTGCTTATGATTCCAAGGATTAATAAAATAACAGTGGGGGGTCGAGCTTTTAGTTACAGGGCCCCTAAACTGTGGAATGGTCTGCCTGCTACTATAAGAGATGCCCCTTAGGTCTCAGCTTTTAAATCCCGGCTGAAGACTCACTACTTCAGTTTAGCATATCCTGACTAGAGCTGCTGATTAACTGTACAGACTGCATCTCTGTTGTTAGTCATTAGCACTTAAACATAAGAAACATGACAGTTATAATTGGATACTAACCCTCACTTATTCTGTTTTTCTTCTCGGTACTCAAATGTGGCACTTGGTGCCACGGCCCACCTGCCAAGTTGTTTTGCCTGCCTAAGGAAAAGTCATCCCAGATGGAGGATCGCAGGAATCGTGGGAGAGAGGGGTCCTTTCATCGGATTGGCTGGCCCAGCACTGTTTCAGCTGTGGAATGGCCAAGTGGGGGAGGCAGCTTGAAGGATGAGGTCTCCAGGACTCTATACAAATACAAATCTTATTATGGGATATATCATCTACTGTTAAATTCTGCTCTGTACTTCTAAAATTTATATATATATATATTTTTTTATTTCTTACTATATTGAGAAATTGTTCTGTGTACTGTATTGTATTGTATTGACCCCCTTCTTTTGACACCCACTGCACGCCCAATCTACCTGGAAAGGGGTCTCTCTCTGAACTGCCTTTCCCAAGGTTTCTTCCATTTTTCCCTACTAGGTTTTTTTGGGAGTTTTTCCTTGTCTTCTTAGAGAGTCAAGGCTGGGGGGCTGTCAAGAGGCAGGGCCTGTTAAAGCCCATTGCGGCACTTCCTGTGTGATTTTGGGCTATACAAAAATAAACTGTATTGTAACTGTATTAGCCTGGCAAATTCCTACTGGCAGGCTATTCCAGATTTTAGGTGCATAGCAACAGAAGGCCGCCTCACAACTTCTTTTAAGTTTTGCTCTTGGAATTCTAAGGAGACACTCATTTGAGGATCTAAGGTTACAATTTGGAATATAAGATGTCAGACATTCTGATATATAAGATGGAGCAAGATTATTTAAGGCTTTATAAACCATAAGCAGTATTTTAAAGTCAATTAAAGTCAAAGACCATGGAACATCTGCTACATAGTTGTAATCACATACCCTGACATTTTTATTACATTTTGAATGTACAGATACATCGTAACTATGTAAGTACACTTGTTTTTGGATCAGTGATAAATTGTTACATTGTAATTATATAAACTTTGGAATAACAATGACTACTGAGTAATTAACCATAGCGTTACTTTGTATTACACAGTAAGTACAGAGTAATAACTCATAGTTACACTGTACTTATACAGGTAATTACATAGTAGTTACAGTGTAATTATGGACACAATGCAAAGTGTTACCAAAAAATGTACATTTTTTATATATATTTTATTTTTTACTTTTTAGTTTTTGAGTATTTTGCAAATGATTTTTCCTTAATCATTTTTCAATGAACGGGAAGCTTCATAAGTATTACATAATATATCTTCTTTGCAGAATTAATTGAATACTAAAAAAATTTATATTTTGGTCTCTATTTTTCTGTTCAGGCTCTTTATGGGATTAGCGCTCGGTTGCTGGGAAAAAAAAATATTGATGACTGAATTGCAACCTTACGGCAACACTACCTCACTATGATCATCAAGGCTACTCCTTCACAAGTCGTCACGCGTATTTACCCCTAACCCTAACCCTAACCCACTCCACTCACTGGAAGAGGCAAGTGGGGCCAATCCGATGCATCTCTCACTTGTATACCCCTATAGCTCACTACTGTATATTCTCTCTCCATCATTGTTGTGTGCGCGTTAATTGGAATCGCATAACCATTAATTACGGTGAAATTTGTTACGTAATATTGCATCGGTTTTGACGGATTATTATAATGTCAGTGATACTGAACACGTATGCAATATTTGAAAAAATTTGCTTTGCCAAAATTGGGTTTAAAAATCAGTTGTAAGATTTGACCAGACAAACAAACAGACAGAGGAGTCAAATTAAATAAAATCATTTAACAAATGTATGAAAAGGACCTTTCAAAAAATACCCTAAGAACATTTATACAAGAAAACCCTCTGGGAGCCTGGAAAAGTACGGTTATGAACCTCAATATTCTGCATATTATTAATGTGAAGGCATGTGGCACTATAAGGGCTCCCCAAAAAAATCGAAACCCTTCCTATACTTCAATCACAACTCACAGGAAATGACAGCAACTTATTCTGTTGTAAATGTGGAAAGTCCAATTACTACTGGAGAGATTGGATGGTAGCAGACATTGTCCCAGTACATAAAAATGGTGATCAAGCTGATCCAAGGAACTATAGACCAGTAAGTTTAATGAGCATCATGGGTAAAGAAATGGTGTACTCACTCTACTGGACTCAAATCAACATAGATTCATAGTTTGAACCAGGAGACGAAACAAAGCCAGAAAAATCAGCAAAAGTTATCTTATCAAAAAAAAAAACCAAGAACATGAACCCAAAATCATAGTAAAGATAATCGAGCCAAAGTGTCAGAAGTCAGAGGAGTTTTGTGTTGTTTTCATACACGTTATTTTTTGTAGAAAATGCATTGTTTGAAACACCATTGGTAAATATTTGAATTCATTTTAATTTTTTCTGTTTATTTACAAAACGTGAATTACAGATCACATGACCATGGTTGTCATACTTGAGCGATGCAACCTGAAATTCTGGCATAAGTTTTTAAAAAAAATTCATGTGGAATTGTGTTTATAAGCAGGTAAAATATAATAATATTATTTTGGAAATATTTAGTCACTTAGGAGATGCTTTTTTCCAAAGCAACTTAAAAGGAGTTCAGCATAATAGAGTAAACATCAATCTAGGGGACTCTTTGGGAAAGAGTGTTATAGGGCAAGGTTACAAAATTAATCAATTCATTAATGAAGACGCTGAACCAAACAGAACAACACAAGACATGATACTTTTCTCTTGACCACCAAGAACCTCGTATCGAAACCATCATCAATTAGAAAGATATTCACAGAACAAGAGTTTTCAGGCCTTCCTTAAACACACTGAGGGGGGCAGCATTTCTGATAGAGGTTAGCAGCTTGCTCCATCAGTTAGGAGCTACACAAGAACAGAGTCTGGATTGATGCCATGTAGAGGTGACATTGTGAGACATTGTGAGGTTGTAGGTAAAAAGGAGCATAGGACCTGATGAGGGCCTCCATATGCAAAGGCCCTGACCCATTGACTACTCTGTAGGCAAGCGTCAAGGATTTGAGAGTAACGTGTGCTGCTACAGGGAGCCAAAAGAGTGACCTGAAAAGAGGAGTGACATGTGTCTACAGTATTGTGGCTAGTTGAACAGAAGATGTGATGCTACATTTTCAACCATCTGCTTTGGCTTGGTAGCACATGCAAGTACCCCTTCCAGTAAAGAGATGCAGTAATTCAGAAATGACAAGAGCAAAGCCTGGACCAGGATGCTTTGTCAGATATGGTCTGATCTTGAAGATGTTTTACAGAGTGAATGAAAGGCAGTTGCAAAATGGTCCCTGAAGGACAGCAGGTCATCGATCACTACCTGAAAGTTTTGTACTGACTTGCAAGAGTTAATGATAATGAGATGAGCTCTCACTAGATAGGATGTTGAATGGACAGAATGACTGGGATAACAAGAAACTCTGCCTTTGTCAGGTTGAGCTGGAGATGGTGCTCCTTCATCCAGGTCGAGATATCATTGAGACAAGCCTAGGTTCTCGTTGATACCATTTGGTCCTCTGGTGTTAACAACAGGTACAGATGTACATCTTTGGCATGGCACTGATAGAAGATCCTTGGTCAATACAGGTGTTTGTTTAAAATATCTCAAGTGGGTATTTCAAATGTCTTTCTTAACCATGTTAATTATATGGACGGTAGAAAGAATAAGAGGACAGCATGAGTGGTGTAGCATTTAGTGTGTCTATCTTGCAGCTCCAGAATCTTAGGTTTGAATTCCAGTCTAGTAACTGTCAACGTATGTTCTCTTCATGTCTGTTTTGGTTTTTCTCTGGTCACTCTAGTGTACCTTATAGATGAACTGACCCTTCATGATGGACTGTGGGTGTGTGAGTGGGCACAGCAGAGCATTGGTATCCCATCCACTGCTGGTTCTCACCTTACTCTCAATGCTTCTTAGACCAGGTCCACAATCCTGAATTGTTCAAGTCCAGTCAATGGACACATGAGAAGAAACAATAGGAGGTCACCTGGAAACGTTACTTGAAGTGGAAGGCTTAGAAAATGGATGAATGAAGATTTATTTCATTGAAGTTGTGAGATGCCCACATTATTAATAGGCTATAGATCTAGTTATATTTAATTTATTTTTATTTGGTGCCCTTCTCAGTCGAGCAGCTAAGAGTGCTGATTATATTGAGATAATTATAAAATAGCAGGTACATTTATTAAAGCAAAGGCCAAGACAATTACTCAAGTCAGTTTGGAGAGGCTGCCGTCTGTAACTTTATTTCTTTTTTTCTTTTCTCCAGGATACTGCACTCAGTGGTATTGGACTTTTTCTCTCTTTTTTTCTATAAAACTGAGAGCAAAATGTTGTTAACTTCATAGCTGTGTAAGAAAAATGGGGAAGTGCAAAATAACTGAAAAATGAGTTATTGAAGGAATGCGGAGCACTCACTGAGGCACATCATTTCCCCAATTAAGGTCCTAATAAAGCAGACTGTGTCTAAAAACAGAAAGCGTATTTCTACTCCAGGTAGCATTATTTGATTTTTTCCATCACCCATGGCGAGGCTGCATCTGTATTCAAAACATATTTTGTCTTTATTTATTATCTTCGGTCTTCAAGACTTGAATATGTTATTTTTGTCATTGTGTTTTTTTTTTTTTTAAACAATGTACCACACGCAGTACATGGATTGAAAAAGTCTTGGAAATAATGGACCATACGCGCCTAAAACAAATCATTTTACAGGAAATCATTCATTCACACATTATA
Organism: Erpetoichthys calabaricus; assembly: GCF_900747795.2. Taxonomy (NCBI): domain Eukaryota; kingdom Metazoa; phylum Chordata; class Cladistia; order Polypteriformes; family Polypteridae; genus Erpetoichthys; species Erpetoichthys calabaricus. Next base: position 40,377,556 of record NC_041411.2, on the reverse strand, counting down.
CATTTTCTGAACCTTCTTATACCAGTTTCATGTGGTGGGGTGGCCTGCCTTGACAGCAGCTGGTATAGAAGGAATGAAACCTAAAAGGGGTGCCAGCCCATCACAGGGCACACTGCTTCACAGACCCACACTCACAGATGGTCATTTCTGAAGTGGCCAACATGTAGACCCCAGGACAAAACCAGGTCAGGATTTGACCTTAGGTAGCACTATTAACCAGTGCAATCAAAAAACAAAACGTATACATTGTCACAAAAACAGCCCAAAGACATTGAAAAGGTTTGGGATAGCCACCCCGTATATTGTGCCCTGGCTTCATATGGGTCATTTTGATGAGATGTTCACAGGTTCAAGTCCAAAACAGAACTGATTAAAGCGTGAGCTTTAAAGGCCAGGACAGGAAGTTATGTCATCTAGACTGGAACTGGAAGTGATGTCATCGGGACCTGAAGTGACATCATCAATAGCGCCGGAACTGGAAGTGGCGTCTTCTGGACTGGAAGTGATGTCAACAATAACACCGGTACTGGAAGTGACGTCATCAATAGCACTGGTACCAGAAAGTGACATCATCTATAGCGCCAGGACCTAGTGGGACTCCCCGTGGATGGTCTGCAGAGGATTGAGAGAGAAAGTCAGTGCAGCTTGCCACCCCCTGGTCTGCTGCGGTACTGCTATCATTCGGGCCCTCTAGCTGCCTCCCAATCGCATGTGTGTGACAACATAAAAATGAAGATTTAAATAGAGACAGAGATACACACATATAAAGAGAAGGACACACAAAGTTGTCTTCAGAATATACTGTGGATTCAGACAATATTCAGACCCCTTCACTTTCTGCACACTTTATTGTGTTGTACATTTAATGTTTACTGCATACATTTGCCATTTTTGTCCATCAACCTAAACTCAATAACCTAACCCATAATGACAAAGTGAAAACATGTCTTCAGAAATGTTTCCAACTTTACTAAAAACCAAAAATTGAAATCTCTCATTCAGATACCAGCACCCAGAACCTTTGCTGTGGCACTCCAGATTGTGGTCAGGTTTCATTTTATTTGATTTAATTATCCGTGAGATGTATCTAGAACTTGATTGGAGTTCACCTATGGAAAAGTGAATTGATTGGACATCGTTTAGAAAGGCATATGAGGTCCACAATTCGCACTGCAGGTCGGGACAAAAAGCAAGCCATGAAGTCCAAGGATCTCCCTTTAGACATCCATTCAAATTGTGGTGAGGCACAGATCAGAACAAGGGTGTAAAGCCATTTCTAAAGCTTTGAGTGTTCCATGAAGCACAGTGGCCTCAATAATGTTGACATGGAAGATGTTTGGAATGTTGATATTGAGCACTCTCACAAAAAATACAATACACAAGGATCTGCACTGCAGAGACAAAGGAGTATGAGAGGCAGCCCTGACATGAGTCTGCATGAGTCGAATGAGGAGTCACACACTCAAGTGCAAAGACAGCCGGGGAGAACAATAGCTGGGATAACTGATTAATCATTTGCTATTTGTCACTTCTAGACAATTGGTCTCTTAATCTTATTTCATTTGAGCTCCTACCCTGGCATGTTGCAAGTCATCTGGCAGGTTAAGTGGAACATGAAGACAGCACATGTCATCTTCAATTCTTATGGTTTATCTCACATCTGGAATGTGTGGTTCAATTGCAGGACACTGATGTGAACGTCTACTTTCTCTTGATGCTATCCCAGGACTTTGACTTGATGGGGTACCCTAGGTTAGTCCGGCCAAGGTCCATAATCATTTGGTAGTTTATGATGGAGGCTGGTACTTTGGATGCTTTTCCACCTGTAAATTAACTACCTCTTCAGATCTTATGGTTTATCTCACACCTGGATCATCAGGACTCTTCCTAGAGTTAGCAGCTCAGCCACATCAAGTAAGTTGACAAGAAATGTCTTTTGAACATGAACCATGAACAATGGTCACTCTGACAGAGCTTCAGAAGCCCTTTACTGAGATGAGAGAACCTGTTAGAAGGACAGCGATCTCAGCAGCACTCAAACAATCAGATGTTTAAACAGAAGCCACTCTTGACTAAAAGGAGTATGACAGGCAGCATGGACTCAGAGCAAGAGGAAAAAGATTCTTTGGACTGAGAAAAAAAATGAACTCTAAGAGTAGCTAAGTTCCAAGCACTGTATCTGGCAAAGACCGAGCACTGTTCATCACTTGCCTAATACCATCACTATAGTGAAGCATGGTGGTGGTGGCAGCATCACATCATGTAAGGTGCTTCTTAGTAGGGAGACTGGTCGGAACCAAGGGAAAGGATGAATGCAGCCAAATACAGAGAAGTCCTCAAAGAAAACCTGCTCCAGACTGAACAGGACCTCAGACTAGGGTGATGTTTCACCTACAGCATGACAATGACTTGAAGCATACAGCCAAGGTAACACTGGAGTGGCTTTGGGACAAGTCTCTGAGTGTCCTTGAGTGGCCCAGCCAAAGCCCGATAGAACATCTGCGAAGAGACGTGGAGATTGGGACTTAGCGAAACTTCCAATCTAATCTAATGGAGCCTGACAGGATCTGCCAGGAAGAATGGGATAAACTGCACAAATCAAAGTGTGCAAAGCCTGTACAATTCTCTACAAGACCAACAGAAGTAATTGTCACCTTTGGGAAATTCCGAAATTCTGTAGATCTGAAAAAGAACACATGAAACATTGTTTTGAGTTTTGATATCCAGAAATAAAGGGTGCTACACCAAATAAAGACTGAAAATGATAATGAATTATTTACCCAGGGCCTTCTGATAATACCAACTATGAGTCAGATTGTAAAGGAGACTGCTGGGAAGTATACATCTTTAATGGACTACTACAACCAAACTGGGATGCCATACCATGGCTGTTGATGTATTCTACAATAATCTCCTGAGCTGCTGATGGGCAGCAGCAATAATCTGCTTCAACAGTTATTTTATTTCTATATTGGCTTCTGTAGCATTTGTGAGAACAGAGAAGACTCAAAAGTGCTTCTTGGTACATCAAGGTGATTTCCAATTTCTTCTTATTTAGTTTGAGAAAATTACTACTCATCCATTCAGAAACACGAATAAGACATTGTGTCAATGAATCAAGAGAGTCAGGGTCATCAGGCGTTATTGATAAATACAGTTATGTGTCATCAGCATAGCTGTGGTAGCTCACGTTATGCCCCGAGATAATCTGGCCTAATGGAAGCATGTAAATCAAAAAGAGCAGTGGACCCAGGATAGAGCCTTGTGGAACACCATATAGAATATCATGTGTCTTTGAAGAATAATTACCACAACTAACAAAGAATTTTCTACCTGTCAAGTAAGACTCAAACCAATTTAAGACACTGCCGGTGAGGCCCACCCACTGACTAAGACCATTTATAAGAATAAGACTTTCCTAGTGAGTAGGAAAGGATTCCATTGTACTAAGGAAGAGGAACATTGGAAATTAGGATGAATGCTTCAGTTGATTAATTAGAAAAGAAGAGTTTAGGAAGCCCAGAGGGTTATAACTTTCATTATTATGGTGAATACTTTGTATTGTGTTTTCTTAATGGGATAGAAATGGTGTCTTCTTGTGTCTATATAAAACTGGACTGTAATTCTGGTCTTTTTGCCACTGTTGTTATTAAGGCCATCATTCCTTTCCAGAGCATAGGCCATTGATGATCATTCTCCAGTGCTGTCTGTTTTGTTACCATTACCAGCCAACTCTACCCAAGTCCTGTTAACTTGATGTCACATTCCAGGTCCAGTCACCAAGTGTTTCTAGGGTCTCTCTCACTTCCTCTTTTCTTGTGGGATGCAGGTTAAGACCTGCCTAGTGAGATTATCTGCAAGTTTTCTTGGAGTGTGTCCTTCAAGATCTTTCCGTTTATGGGACGATGGTGTGTCTGCTGCCATAGCTCAGTGCTGCTGTTGGTTTTCAGCCAGAGGATACAAAAGACTTGGCACAGACACTGGTTTTTAAAGCACTAGATCTTCTTCAGGTTCACCTTTGTAGATCTCAATGTTTCTGCTCCTCACTACATCGCTGACAACATTTGTGTTGTATACCTTTATTTTTGTAGAGTGGCTGATTTCTTTGGCACTCCAGATGTGTCTGAATGAAAACTCTGGCTTTTCTGTGTTACATACTAGATAGACAGAACTTTATTTATCTCCAGGGGGAAATTTATAGTATGAAATCATGGTTGACTGCAGTATCATTGCTGGCACCCCCCTGCCAGGGCTGTTCCCTGCCTTGTACTTGAAATTGATGGGATGGACTCTGGCTCCTGATCACTCTTAGATGGGTTCTTAAATGTATGCATGAATAGATGTAATTAACAGTCTTGTTTCTTTGCATTGCGCTTTGTTTATGTTGATTGACATTACCTTAAACGGCATGGCCTCCAGTCAAACCTGTTTCCTAATTTCTACTCTTATATGGAAATTTTCATGGCAAATGCCACCCCAGGGCACTTTACATTTCAAAAACCACCAAATAAAATTTTAGGATAATGCTGTAACACTGTCACACATACAGCAGATTATGCTGTGAGTTCATGTAGAAATCGGCTTTATTGGTGCGCTCCCAGAAGGGATGTACTGAGCAATTAAGCAAACACAGTAATTAACTCAAATCTCCTGTACTGCTTCTGGCTCCGGCATCACCCCAGTGAATTAGATTACTATTGGGGGGGACTCTTGGTAGTGGTTCTCATACTTACAAATTGCTGCCTTAACAAAAGATTTCTAAATTTTTAATTTATGGACAGATATCATCCCTTTGCCCTGCACAGTTTTCTCTCTTTATGCTTTGATGAGGTACCCAAGCAGTTAGCTCGTCATGAATCTGAGGAAGGTAGGTTAAGATTGCATTTATTTACTCCTAGCAAATACAGTATATTTAATCATTTTCTTAACCTGCTTAATCCACAGGTTTTTGATGAGCTACAGCCCATTGTGGCACATCTACTGTCTGCTCACTCAAACTGCCACAAATTTAGAACTGCAAATTAACCTCATGCTCAAGTATTTTCAGATATGGAACATTACATGAATGGTTAACCCAACTTGTAGTCCTTGGAGATGACTACCATGCTGCTCATTAAAACCTGCATTTCCTCTGGGTACTCCAGTTTTCCTCTTACAAGCACAACACATGAAGTTAGGTAAACTGGTCGCTCTCAGCTTTCTCAGCACAGGTCTTCACTATGAAGAACTAATGCTGCTGGGATAGGCTCAATATCCCTGTATTGGATGAAATAGATTTGAAAATGGATGGATACTTTGATACATTTGACTTTTGAGGCACTTCCTCTTTCAAGCTAATATTGCATACTGTATTGCTACCCATCTCTCTCTACAACAACAACAACACTCATTTCTAGAGCACATTTTCATACAAATAATGTAGCTCAAAGTGCTTTAAATGATGAAGAAAGAGAAAAAAGGCAAAGTAAGAATTAAAATAAGAGAACACTAATTAACATAGAATAAAAGTAAGGTCCGATGGCCAGGGAGGACAGAAAAAACAAAAAAAACTCTGAAAAAAAAAATCTGCAGGGGTTCCAGGCCACGAGACCACCCAGCCCCCTCTAGGCATTCTACCTAACATAAATGATCAGTCCTCATTGTGTTCAGGGTTTTCATGGAAGGACTTGATGATGACGGTCACATGGACTTCTGGCCTTTAATCCATCAATGTAGGAACATCACGGTGCTTTGAGTAGATGGTGGTGGCACAGGTCGCCACCACAAAAAAACGGGAAAAGAAACAGAAGAGAAAGTAGGGGTTAGTACGGATTTTGGAGCCACCATGAATTGTTATGATAAGTAATTGAATATGCAGATCATCGGGATTAAATTAAAATGAAGTTATGAGAAAGCCATGTTAAAGTAATGAGTTTTTAGCAGTTTTTCAAAGTGCTCCACTGTATCAGCCTGACAAATTCCTATTGGTAAGCTATTCCAGATTTTAGGTGCGTAACAGCAGAAGGCCGCCTCACCACTTCTTTTAAGTTTAGCTCTTGGAATTCTAAGCAGACACTCATTTGAAGATCTAAGGTTACGATTTGGAATATAAGATGTCAGACATTCCAATATATAAGATGGAGTGAGATTATTTAAGGCTTTATAAACCATTAGCAGTATTTTAAAGTCAATTATAAATGTCACAAGTAACCAGTGTAGTGACATCAAAACTGGAGAAATGTGTTCGGAATTTCTTTTCCTTGTTAGGATTCTAGCAGCTGCATTCTGCACTTGTTGCAATCGATTGATGTCTTTTTTGGGTATTCCTGAGAGGAGTGCGTTACAGTAATCTAGTCGACTGAAAACAAAAGCGTGAACTAATTTCTTAGCATCTTTCAATGATATAAGAGGTCTAACTTTTGCTATGTTTCTTAAGTGAAAAAATGCTGTCCTAGTGATCTGATTGATATGCGATTTAAAATTCAGGTCACAGTCAACAGTTACCCCTAAATTGTTTACCTCCGTCTTGACTTTTAATCCTAATGCATCAAGTTTATTTCTAATAACGTCATTATATCCATTATTGCCTATCACTAAAATTTCAGTTTTCTCTTTATTTAGCTTGAGAAAATTACTACTCGTCCACTCAGAAACACAAGTAAGACATTGTCTTAGTGAAAGAACAGAATCGGGTCATCAGGTGCTATTGATAAATGCAGTTGTGTGTCATCAGCATAGCTGTGGTAGCTCACATTATGCCCCGAGATAATCTGACCTAACAGAAGCATGTAGATCGAAAAGAGCAGCGGACCCCGGATAGAGCCTTGTGGAACACCATATAAAATATCATGTGTCTTTGAAGTATAATTACCACAACTAACAAAGAATTTTCTACCTGACAGGTAGGATTCAAACCAATTTAAGACACTGCCGGAGAGGCCCACCCATTGACTAAAGAGATTTCTAAGAATATTGTGATCAATGGTGTCAAATGCGGCACTCAGATCTAAGAGGATGAGAACAGATAAATGGCCTCTGTCTGCATTTACCCGCAAGTCATTTACTACTTTAACGAGTGCAGTTTCTGTGCTGTGATTTGTTCTAAAACTTGACTGAAACTTATCAAGAATAGCATGTTTATTGAGGTGGTCATTTAGCTGCATAATGACTGCTTTCTCTAGAATTTTACTTTAAAAAAGGCAGATTAGAAGTAGGTCTAAAATTTTCAAAAGCAGAGGGGTCCAGATTATTTTTCTTGAGTAGGGGTTTAACTACAGCAGTCTTAAGACAGTCTGGGAAGACCCCCGTATCTAATGACGAGTTTACTATGTCATGAATACTATCAGTTAGCACGCACGATACTTCTTTGAAAAAACTTGTTGGTATTGGGTCAAGGACGTAGGTGGAGGGTCTCAGTTGAGAAATTATTTTATGTAAATCAGGTAAATCTATCCTGGTGAAAGAATTGAATTTGTTTATAATGGAGTACTGGGGCTTAAGAGGATGCACAGTGTTGGGAAGACATACTATATTATTTCTAATATCATTAATTTTTTGATTGAAAAATACAGCAATAGCCTCACAAGTTTCACTGGAAGTATTCTGGAGGCATTCCATTGAGTTAGCTGGGTTTAGCAGACGATCAATCGTAGAGAATTAGACTCTGGGATTGCTAACATTGTTATTTGTTTTTACAGTACCGTGCAAATGTCTTAGGTTCTTTAGATATTTCACAAATCTATTTGTCTTAGATGGTTATTTTAAATCGCTCAGGATGAGTGTGTTAATAGAAAAGAGTATACTGTATTTTAGAGTTCCAACATTCCATACAATAAGATATGTGAATGTTCTTAAAGAAAGAAACTAACAGAGTCATAGACCACTTTCCAGTTAAAAAAAGTGAGATCTTTGAAGTCATACAGCTTGGTGCTTGAATAAGGTGCCAATGATTAATGGCATTAATGGCATTGTGTGTAGGTTGAATCAAAGTGATTAACTGAAGAAGAAATAGCTTTATAGTGAGAATAAAACTGGTCAAGGACAACCAGACTAAAATGGTGAGGTTGTGGTAGATGTGCATATTTAACCCAACAAGACACAATGTTGACTTTCATTGTCAGTGTCTCTTACAAGCAGACATTTCTCAACACAGAGGTGTTTCCAGATACTTTGTGCTTCTGCGGAAGACCTTGGACATCATAAACAAATTGGCAAGCCTATCAGTCGGCCATGGAAACTGAATACAGCAAATGAGAACCACATCAAGCTTACTTCATTTCTTGTCCAGCAATATTATGTACAGTAAAAGCTGGCAAAAAAAACACTTGGGCCCTAGTAAACCCATCTACAGTCAAGAGAAGTCTTATCAGAATTGGTCAAAGGAGATCCAAAAGTCATTCCTCTGAGGAGGAAAGAAAGCCAAATAACTCACCAACTCAATAAAAACATAAAGACTAGCGTGCAGAAAAATGGCAGCAGGTGCTCTGGAATGATGAGTCCGCCTAAAGGATGGAAAATGTTACACGGACAAACATCTGTGGGCAATGGTGGTGGTTCCCTCCAGGTTTGGGGATGCGTTTCCACAAACACAATTGGTACTTTGATTAAAACTAATAACTACCCTGTTGTGGTGTGAAATTTTGTATATAAGTCGATAAATATTTTGAATGTCATTATTTGTAAGTCAGACAAAGCAAATGTAATATTAGTGTTTTATTCATGAGAACAGCAATGCTTTAATGTTTAAAGAACCCCCCACACACACACACACACACACTCAGTTTTTAGGACTGACTTAGGAATTAAAGGAAATTTTGGGGGAAGTGCCTGAAACTGGTTTGGCCAGCGATTCTCTGCAGGACAGGAAGGCCACCTAGTTGGAAAGCTTCAGCTTATCAAATGGTCTCGGGTGCAGGTGTGAAAAGGGAGTGTGTGGGATGGAGCATCAGACCAACTTTGGCAAGAGTGACTGTGTTTGGATCAAGAGACTAAATGAAAGCCATGAAGTAAATACCAACCCCCGCATGGTGGCCAAACTACCTAGCTGGCAAGCATCAACAAATGGTTTGGGGTCAGGTGTGAAAGGTATTATGTGTCCCCAGTGGTCTGCAATATGGCTGTTTGGGATTGGTTTTGTGTCAGACACCATTCCGTACTACAATGCCCTATTGATGTAAGAGTTTGGACAGAGAACATATAAATTTGCTTGCTTTACCCCTCCTTCTCTTTCTCACACCATTACCATGAAAAGGACAACAAACTGAAGAACACAACTCAGCAGACATATTGAGAATGAAGAAAGCTAGAAAATTATGACTTAAATAGAGATATTTAAAGTAACTGCAAGGTCTGTGTGCCACCTGAAACTACAAATCTGCATTTTTCAGGTTGTATGGTTGCCAGTATTCACTTGTACTTTGCTTATTGTTACTATTTTATGAATATTATCAATAATACATTATTTAAAGATGTAATTTAACTCCTACTTGTCTTTTACTCTATGTAAAAGCTATAGGCTGTAGATGTAAAAGGGAAGGTGGGGAGAAGTTATAAAGTTCAATACCTTATAAACAGTGGCATGAGATTTGAGGCATTCTGACAAAGGGTACACATTATTATTAAATACAAAAGGGGATAGTAGAGCAATATAAAACTCCACTAAGACAAAACATCCCCTCAACTACTGAATAATGCAGAAAGTTTTTTATCCATCATGCAATATGAAGGTGTCTGATTTGTGAAAACTTTATTCTACATCATGCCAATGACCCCAAACACATGGCCAAAATCATAAATAAATATTTTCAACAAAAAGAGGGTGACAGAATTCTGAAACAGATGGTATGGCCCATTGAGGCTTGACCTGCAGTAAGAAGTAAGACTGCCAAAATGTGCAGTGGAACTGTGACAAGAGGCTTGGAATAACTGACTAAATAGTATATATATTCTGTATATATATATATTTAGACAGTACATATGTATACATATATTTAGAATTAATGTTTTTAATGCAATTAATTAATTTTATTAATTAGTAATGTTAAGATTTGGCCTCTCGCTTGTTACTGTACATTTCTGAATAAATTTCTAAACTAAACTGAAGAGATGCTGCTGTCAATGCAGAACTGTGCACCAGCCTACCTCAACTGCCTCTCAGACAAGCTGCAAATTTCAAAAATGTCACCCGGTGAGAGCAAAAGATCTGATGGCTGCCTATGTCTATAACATCTGACAATATAAGAGACTCTGAACAATGTAAAGTGGGATCTATTAAACATGCCTGTATTCACCTGGTAGCACTGCAATCACCACCACCTATAAAGCCCTGTTATGCCATATCAGAAGAGCAGCTGAATAAGGCCAAAGGGAGATTGAAGAGGTGAAGATCCAGAGGAAGGATTAAAAGTAAGGTGTAAAAGACCTGGCCTGACTTCATATAGTGAGAAATGTTGTATTACTCTCATACAAGTAGCTGTTACATCTCATGCCAAATCACATCAAGTTTGGGTACTGTGACATTTGGATACTGCGGAAAACAGGCTTACACCTCTTATTTCAGACGATATATTAATGGTGGATGAGTTTCATCCGAGTGGTAAAAGCAGGAGGGGGACTAAAATGTGTGATTCACACATTGAAATACTGACTGAATTTGTTCATGTCATTTCCCAGAAAAACAAGTAACATCATCCTGGCTAATTCAGTTACAGAAATGACTCACTCAGTTACCAATATGTTAATGATGAATCATTTCAAATGCTGGTGACTTCAAACAAGGAATCAAGTACCTATTAGGCATTTTCCATTCATGGACACTACAAGCTGGACCTGCTCTATCCAAATATTAAAGACCATATATATAAACCTGTGGTAAAATCTGTGCATGTCTGACCTCATCTTACTGCCATGTAAAAGCCTGTTATTGACAGCAGCAGCACTCTATAATACAAGCCAAATACTCTTATTGGATGTTTGGGGAGGGAGGGGTTGCTATTTATTTATTTATTTGGGATGATCTGTTAAATTTAAATTTCTCCCTGGGAGCAAATAAAGCATAATCTAATCTAAATCTATTTGAATCTAATATATATATATATACAGTGGAACCTTGGGTCACAAACGTCTCAGAACATGTACAAATCGGGTTACGACCAAAAAGTTTGCCAAACTTTTGCATCTGTTCACGACCACACACTCGGGTGACGAACAAGCCAGTTTCCCTTCTGGTTCGTATGCGGCGATGATTTGCACACTTGTTCAGTCTCTCCCTGTACATTGTTCTCGGTCAGACGTGTGAACTCTCTGTACACTATTTCGTTTGCTTTTGCATTAATTTTGTAATTAACCATGGCCTCTAAGCAAGTGAAGAGTGGTAGTGTTGGTGAAAAGAAAGGTTCGAAGAAAATTGAAATCGAATTAAAGAAAAAAATTATTGAAAAGTATGAGCGTGGCGTTCATGTTACTGATCTTGCCGCCAAATACAAGAAGTCAAAATCTATGATTTCAATTATTCTAATGCAGAAAGAGGCCATTAAAGCAGCTGATGTTGCAAAAGGAGTTACAGTGTTAACCAAGCAGAGGCCTCAAGTGCTGGAAGAGGTGGAAAAACTGTTGCTAGTGTGGTTGAACGAGAAGCAACTTGCAGGGGATAGCATACGTGAGGCGATGTTATGTGAGAAAGCCAGGAAGATTCATGGCGATTTGCTGCAAAACTATCCTTCTACGAGTGGCTAGTTCTTCCTCCTCACTTCCTTCATGCCAGAACTCGACTCATGCAAGGTTAGTTTTCTTGGTTGTTTATGGTTAGTTTTTGTATAAATTAAGGATTTTTCAAATTTTCATTTTTTTCCTTGTGCTTAAAACTCATTAAAAAAAAATGTGTTTACAGCGAGCGGTTCGTGAGGCTGTAGCGTGAACTTGCAATGTTAGTTTTCTCTGTTCAGTGTTATTCAATGTTTTTACATTTAGTTTACTATTACACTGGGCATTCTATGGTATAATTACTATTTCTGTGCTTAAAAATCTTTAAAAATATATATTTACATACAGTTCGTACGGTCTGGAATGGATTAACTGTATGTACATACAATGCTATGGGAAATTAGGTCCCACTGTATATATATATGTATATACAACCTGTCCAGCTAGTGCCAAGGGGTAAAATATATGGATAAGCAGGAAGAAAGGAAGCAATAAGAAATAGTGATCTGTTTTATGTCAAGAGGACCCACAGTAATGGCCTGGCAGGTTGATAGCACTTTGAGGTCTGTCATCCTCTCCATAGTCCCACAAGGGGGACTACCTGAACTGAATTATTAATTCTCAGAAATCTGAGGTTGCCAGTGGCACCACTGAGAGCCAGGTGACGGGGCTTTCTGGGGGATGTTCTTGAAACTGGAATTGATTCCAAGAAATGTCCCAATGGTGGCTCTGAGATGGACATTAAAACCATCCTCTGACTGGTGTATCTCTGAGCTTAGAGTTAGAGAGGTCATTTGGCCATGATCTCCTTTAGGAAGGGAGACAGCACAGCTATAATTTATTATAAAGATGCCTTTACATTTATTTATACTATATATATAGTATAAATAAATAGTAGTATTGTATATATATAGTATAGTATAGTATAGTATAGTATAGTATAGTATAGTATATTTTGATATATATATATTGTGGGAGATGGCCGGCTGTTCATCCCAGCCAATACCCCCAGGCCGCCAGATGGAGCCCTCCCTGTACCATGGAAGTGCCCCGAAGACCAGCAGGGAATTATGGACAATGGAGTTTTTATTCCCAACCCTGCTGAACACCGTGGGGCCCACCAGAGGACGCTGCAGGGAGGCTCAAGGACTTATACGTGCCCTATAACCCGGAAAGCATGTCATGATTATATGACCAGAGGGAACGACGTGTTTCCGGGTTGAAGAGAAGGACTTTTTATCTGACCCGGATGTGATAAGAAATCACATGGACTGTAGGATGGGAAACACTTCCGGGTCAGGGAAAATAAAAGGACTGTGGGAAAGCCCAGACGCTGAGCTGAGCTGGGAGGTAAGGTGGCGAAGTGTCTGGGAGAGGAGGATTGGTGATTATTGATTATTGTAGAGTACTTGTATGTGTAGTGTGGAGTGGAGGGTGCTTTGTGCACATAGTTATTATAAAATAAATAATAATTATAATTTTACCCGGTGTTTGGAGTGGTACCTGAGGGTTCAAGGGAGCTCTAGCGCCCCCAACTGCTACAATATATATATACTGTGGTGGGCTGACACCCTGCCTTGCACCCTGTGTTGGCTGGGATTGGCTCCAGAAGACCCCCGTGACCCTATGTTAGGATATAGCGGGCTGGATAATGGATGGATGGATATATATATATATATACTTTTTTTTTGGAGTGCATTCATGAACCAGCTGCTCCACCTTATAGACAGGACCCATGCATATAGGTAGGCCCTCTCTTGCAGAGATGGATTCTTTTCAGTTTGGCACAATTTATCCTTCCCTTGTCTTCATTTTGCTTGTTATCCTTATATTTTTTTGATAATGAATTATGGTTATACTCTTTTGTTCTTGGTAATTGTCACAAGCAGAGGTGCTCTATTGCAAAATGTATACAGTATAAAGTAATTCTTGGATTTTGTAGTGGATCTATTAAAATATATGCCATTTATATAAAAAGGTATCTGAGAATTTTGGGCATACCTGTCCTTATTTTGGCTTAAATTAATTGTGCCTCTCTGGCTCACGTTAACATCTGCTTCAAAAAAAAAAAATGCAAACATCAGCACTACAAACATAAAAAGATAGGAATTGTTCAATTGCCTCCCATGTTTTATATGTAAATAAATTAATAAAGACACAGCTTCAGTAATCACATTTCAGTTTCAGAAAGACAGGACAGAGGAGGCAGTTACTTTCCCTTTTTAAACAAGAGAACAAAAAGCAGCTTTTCATTAAAATTGAAGATAAATGAGAAAGAAGATGAGAAAATACGGGGTATGTCAAAAAACTGAAGTGTGCTCCTCCCACAACGGGAGATTCTATGGCTCGGCAAACATCTGGTGCATTCTACCTTAAAAGAGGCGCAGCAGGCATATGCCATCTCAGCATCGGATAATAAACGTGAAATTTCCTAATAAGGTACCTTTTAGAGGCCGACTAGGAGCTGACGGAAGTCTCGGCCTAACAATGAATGCAGAAAGAAAGCCCCCATACATCCCCTAACAAGCTTGCCAAATTATAAGGTTCAGATCTTTAAGCAGCGCATATAACAACTTGTGATTAAAAAATGTACAGTAAAAGCTGACCAAAGGGAACAGGAATGCAAGGCTTTGAGACGAATGTGAAGGTCCTAGTGAGAAATGTTTCATGAAGGACAAATTTGAAAGTGGCTGGAAGTTTCTTTGTAGAAATACTAAAAAGGGAAATGTGCACTCAGCCTTGTCTAGCAGAATACCTCCTACCGTCTGCAACGTCTGACATTGGGAACAATTTACCAGATTTTTTTGTATTCATGCCAGCCAAGTTTATGTGGTATGGATTTCGGTTATTGTGTACTACATGTCTTGAGAGTACTGATAAGTCAACAATAATTATGAAGACTTTTTTTATTTAAATACACTTTATTGAGTTATACCCAGCAACAAACACATACAGTGGAACCTCGGTTCACGACCATAATTCGTTCCAAACCTCTGGTCGTAAACCGATTTGGTCGTGAACAGAAGCAATTTCCCCCATAGGATTATATGTAAATACCATTAATCCGTTCCAGACCGTACGAACTGTATGTAAATATATTTTTTTTAAAGATTTTTAAGCACAAATATAGTTAATTACACCATAGAGTGCACAGTGTAATAGTAAACTAATGTAAAAACATTGAATAACACTGACACAAACACCCAGGCTCCCTGCTCAGCTGCACGCGAGCCCCCCTCCCCCCTCAGCTGCACGCGCAGGCTCTCTCTCTCTCTCTCTCTCTCTCTCTCTCTCTCTCAGCAGCACGGGAAACTGGCTTGTTCGTATACCGAGTGTGTGGTCGTGGACCGAGGCAAAAGTTTGGTGAACTTTTTGGTCGTAAACCGAGTTGTACATGTACCGAGACGTTCGTGAACCGAGGTTCCACTGTATAACCATATAGTCTAATATCCTCCCGGTCAAAAAAGAAATGAAATAGATGCAAGTATACATGTAAATTACGGCACTTTTTCCAACCGTGTGACACAAATGGTGACTCTGGAACCAGCGTGTGGGTGAACTAACCAATTATGGTGCCAGTCAAAATTTGCGTCACATATTGCATGTCCAACGGGGAAAAATCTAAAGTGGCCTTGCGAAGTCCAAAGTTTTCCTAAAAGTGAAAGTGGAGTTTCACTGTGTGCTCGTGTCAGCGGGGGTGCAGCTTAAGCACAAGCAGGCAAACACAGACAGCGCCTATTTGATTTTATGCTATTTTTTTCCGAATACAAACAAATGGCAAAAAAATCGTATGAAATAAATATTCGTAAAAATCCAGTACTTGTGCTGATCTGAATATCGTATTCGGATTTGGCTCCACCCCTACATTACGGGGTAAGGCAAAGCGTTTAATCTGGACCTAAACCAGCTCCAGAATGTCACATAAAACTGAACTAACTCACGTTCAAGTAGTTTTTCACTTGCAAATATGTTACGTTAAGTTCACCGTTCTTAGAAAAATGAGTTTGATCAATGAACGCACTTTTTTGAACTACTTCATGCACAACACTGAGCAAGACACATCACGATATCAACGCATACGTGGTGATTTAAAACAAACCTGTATTCCCTTAGTGTGCCATAGATGTTGTATTCATTGGTGTTACTTAACGTTATCACTTGTTATGGGTTTGTGTACTGATGGCTTCGATAGTGCTGATAGTTTTTATTTTTTATTCTGTTAAATGCACTTTGTGATTTAACTGTCTCATATATATAGGCAGTGGTGTCAACATAATACTACTGCCTCATATTTAAAAGATTGCGTCCCACTTGGGGTCCATAGTGTTTTAAGTAGTGGGAAAAAGGCCATGTAACTACAAAGATCTGTTATTTATATGACCAAAAGATTTATTTTACTTGTTATTGCTAATACCGTGCACTATTTTGATTTTATGCACTTTGAGATGTCCCTGGGTCAGATATGAGCAAAATGTTTATTTTTTTATTTCAAAAGTGGAAAAAAGTTATTGCTACTACCTCAGATTCAGTATTGTTTCTTTATATACTGTCACACGCGTGTGCTTGGTGGGCAGACAAAGGGCTTAACTGGGCGTTAAACGGTGAGTCAGGGGTTGACATGGTGCACTAACGCCTCTTCTCCTTCCTCTGAAGATCACCACATGACAAGAACACCCAAGCCCTAATCAGCTTCCTTATTGTCCTCTAGACCACACCTTCCTACTGACCTCACTTCCGCCTCTTTCCTCGTGGACCCGCCTCTTCCTCTCCACCGCCTATAAAAAAAAAAACCTGACCTCTATCCTTCTGTTTCAGTCCCATTATGGACGCAGTCTCTTGTGACTACTCGTTGGTATTACATTATACTGGGGTGGAATCCCCAAACCTTTTTCTGTCCTTGTGTTCTTGTATTTACAACACTTTTTGATGTGCCTGTGTCAGAAGTGACACAAATTTAAAAGGGAAACGATGACTAAACATTACTTGTTTTTCAACACATTCATTTATGTTGGTTTCAAATTTATCATTACCTGCTGGTTACCAGCTGCTGAACATGTCTGGCCCAGCTAAATTTCTTGGTTTGAAAATCTGGCCCAACTGAATGTGTAAGTGAAGAGCCCTGGCATAATCTATTATTTCTCAGAATAATCTTTTTTTTTTGTAAAAATAATGCAAAAGCACTTTTAAAGTTCATAATCTAGAATGATATTCTTTGATGCTTTATTTATTTAGTTTCCTTAAAGATTCTGCATTGTGACAGATATAAATGAACAAGTAATATTTTACTGTTCTATGGATCGCTTATTCATTTGTGAATTGGGCACTGACAAATGAACTGCATGAGTAAGGACCTTAGCTGAAAATTTTGAAACAATATGACAAAGTCTCCTTTCAAGACTTTTCTTCCAGCACAGAAATTTTTACAAGGTGTTGTGTTCAGAATATGGTGGTAAGGCACAGCTGCGGGGACCTTTTTTATGCTGAGTTCCTCCCACATACCAAAGACAAGTAACATCTGTCAATGGATGACTCAAAACTGACCTAATGTGTACAGTATATGGGTGGATGTTCTTTTTGGTTTGTTTTTGCCTTGGTACTGCTGGGATACTTTCAGGCTACCTATGATTATGTAACAGAGAGAAAACAATTTCAAAAATAAATGAATGGCTTGAGATAGGTAGTAGGAATAATTTAATAATTGATTAAAGCCCTAAAGTAAAGCATTGGTACTTGAAATGAAATGTCATGCTAAAAGATTATGAAGGAAATGGCCTTTGCCAGGAGAAGCAGAAATAACTGTTGTTTCTGTAACCAGAAGGAGGTGCCAGTGAGACCCAAAAATCACAGACCCAATAATGCCCAACACAGTCACAGGTTCAAATAAGCACTTTTTTTTGTGATGAAGCACAGCTAACTACCACACAAATATTGAAACTCTTTCCTCTCCTTCCACCTCCAGTTGAGTGTTGGCTCCTTTTATACTGAGCACTTCTGGGTTGTTTGAAAACCAGGGCAAGAGACCCCAATAGGGCTGCACTTCCAGACTCCACTTCCCATGAGCCCCTGCAGGTGTCCAAGCTGGGAAGCTTCCGGCGGACCACAGATACCTAACGTATGAGGGATGGAACTACTCCTGGCCTCCAGCTTCTGCCCATTTATTCCCTGGCACCTCTCATCTTGATAGGAGGTCATGTTGTCATCTAACCGGGATGCCCATCCATCCTCCATGGTATTTACATTTGAAATTTATTGGAAGATACGTTGGATTATAAAATAATTCTTTGATTAGTAGTGCATAATTTACGTCCAGAGCAACACAATTGTCTTTCCCATAAGCTGGTGTTATAATACATGACTTCTAGTAAGAGGGGATGTTACACTTGACAACTGCTGTTGCTGATGCCACTTCACAGGGTGTGACAAATTACATGACTCTTTGACAACTTTCCAGCACAGGTTCACATTTACAAAGTATTGGGGGCTTGCCCCCTTTTCTGACAACCAATAACATACTGCCTGACAGAGAGATAAATGCTGCATTAGGTGTCTCTGGAAGTCATGTGAGCACAGAGAGAGACGGGGCCTGCAGCAACTAAGCCTTACATGACTCTCCTTTAGAATGAATGGCTGTGAGGAAGAGGAGAGCCAGCCAGAACGTAGTCCCGGGTATAAGTGCATTGTGGCTGTGGGCCGTGTCTCCTGTTCAGCCAGCTGAGTGAGAGGGGAAGAGGACAAGAGTTGAGGTGGAGGACTTATAAGTGGGTCTGCATAATAAAGAATCGTAACGTGAAAATGGAAGAAATTACGTTTTAGGATAGAGTCACCCCAAAAGCCTTCCTTGATAAAACAAATGCACATAACATTTTTTGTTTTTTTTTATTCAAATTAAGGAAGACTTTGGATTCGAATGCTGAAAACATCATTTAGTCTGTGCTACGGATAACATCAGTGCCGCTTTGTAAAATAGATCTACGGCTTAAGGAAACAAAATGAGAATACCACATTAGTCTGAATAAAGGTTTCTGAGACTTTAGCACATCCTCACCAAGTTTTAACAGCCATCCTTATAAACTGATAGCAGAATGGCTCACACAGTAAAATATCATCTCTAATCAGACTTGCTTTACTTTTTTATTTGTTATGTGATCATTCCCTACATTTGAGTTCCTTGTTGCTCCAAATCTGCACTGGATAAGCAGGCTGACAGCCTGTCCTCAGGGATGCCTTGCTGACTGTGACAGATCAGAAGACTAATGCAGGCCTTTTCGGTCTGAATTTGCTGAAGTTGAAGAAAGCCCATGAAGCTGATGTGAGCCGACATGCCAGTTGGTGCCTGACTGCTCGGACCAATCCACTCTCCCCATTTCTAACGCTGGAGAAGGACGAACAGGATGTTGGAGGAAGGAGCAGAACTTTTCTTGTGATGTTTAAACAGTGGACCTTTACAAAGATGCTTTATTCCTTTGTATGCTTAAATGGCCTGTTATGCTACAAGGCTCTGTTACTTGTCGACAGACAATTGTCTAATAATGCATTTCTGCTTTCTTAAGAAATCCATAAATATTTTAATAATCCATTTAAGTACAAAGTGTAATACGGTTTTCCATATTGTAAGTCTAAAGTATTGCTTGGTTATGGATGTGTTTGCTGATAAGAGTAAAGTGCTGGTTTAAATCAAATATACAATGCAGGGTGGAGTGGTTGCTCTGTGGCTAAAGGATCTGGGCCGGCAAATAGAAGGTTGCAGATTTCAATCCCAGCAGTGACAGAAGGAATGCTATTCTGTTGGGCCCCTGAGGAAGTCCCCTAACCTGCAATTATTCCAGGGGTGCTGTACAAATTGCTGACCCTGCACTCTGACCCCAAAACTCTGTGTATGTTTCTGGAGAGTAATTTGGGGTATGTGAAAAATGACAAATTACTTAAACAAAAAATTGAAAATGGCAAATAAAGGATTAAATATATATATATATTGTCACGCACAAGCGCATGGGTACTAACCTCTCTCTCTCTCTGTTTCCTCAGAAAAGACAAAGCACTGCCGCCATAATCTCATCCGGACGACTCCAAGAAACGCAACACTTCTGGGTCCCTTTATTTCCTCAGGTCCCCATTTGATGACGTCAACTACCCATCCATCACCACGTTTTCCCAGCATCCCACTGTTTTGATTTCCGGTCCAGCTCCATAAATTGTCCGTCTACCCGCCCTTCTGTGTCTAATGATTTGTACTGATTATTTTGACCTTCATTACAGTATACAGGACCTAAAAACTCCAAACCCACAACATATATATGTTTGGTACCATTCTTTTCAGAATTTATCAAACTTTAATATGATGTTGTTAGATTTTCAGATTCTTATTCCGTTTTTAAATTAAACTAAAAAATATCAAGAACTTGCGTCCCGTGAGACGAGACTTTGTGCCAAAAGATTTAACCACGCCCAGGGCCAGAAATAAAAGACAAAGAGTAGGACAGCTGGTGTATAGGCTTTTAAATGTTCAAAGCCATGTGCGAGATGCAGATCACACAGCATGGCGGCGGCAGCAGCAGCAAGCTAGCAGCTGATCGAGCAAAGAGGAGGTAAAAAAAAAAACTGTATTTGTTTCTTATTATATCACCGTTTAAGAGGGGGTTTCGGAGGAGCGACCGTGTCTCCTTGGGGTGAGTTCAGCCCCCCTCTTCACAACACGAGCGGCAGAGATACAAAGTGGCTGGTGCGTAGCACAGGCCATGGGGTTTGGCGAGGGAAGTTAGCAGGGGGTAAGCCCCCTAGTAATATATATATATGGATTCAAAAGCTGAATCTAAGTTATATGATCATGCTGCACTCTTGGCTCCTATTTATGATGTCAGAAACATGAGCTGAAGCAGCTGATTTTAAAAACATGAAGAACTTTGGATAATGGCAGAACTTTATAAGATGCTGAGCTGATCAGAATAAGAGAAGAGAAAAGAAGAAGAGGAAGAGAGAAGAAAGGAGAAGGAGCGGGACTGCTGACACATCAAACAACACCAGAAACGGGCTTCCTTTAAAGACTAAACAACTAGCAGTGGCAGGTTGCATGGTGTTCACACTTTATTTTGCTTCTGTTTATGGCACTATCTATTTGGAAATGCTTAAAGATTAAAATTTGTCAAAGCCTGCCTTCCTGCCTGCATATTTAATCTGTTTTAACCATCCGGAGCAGTGAATCAAGTGCCATTCTCATCTAGGTCAATTGGGGTGAGGGAGAAAGAGCGAACACTTTCATTAGAAAGGCTACAGTGACAGTCATACCTGGGTGAAGTGTACAGGAACTCCTGACTGAAGGTAGTGGACTGTATTCCTGAATGACAGAGTATTGCACCTGTGAACTGTATATCCCTAACAGTTGGTAAGTGTTAGGAACAGGTAAATTAAAGTAGGGACAGAAAAAGAAACATTAAAAACAGGTGATGTGATAGCTCTGTGGCTCAGGATCTGCGCTGGTATCTGGAAAGTTGCTGGTTTCAAATCCAAATGGAATCTTACTCTATTGGCCCCTTGAGCAAGGCCCTTAACCTGGAAATTTCTCCAGGGGTGCTGTACAATGGTTGACAAAGATCATGCAAAAAGACAACCCCCAGGATTAATAAAGGATGTCAAATATAATGGGTTGACATTAAAAAAAGGATCTGTGCATTTGATGAAGGGGATTTACAGTATGTTTTAAGGAGAGGTGTCCCCAAAAGCCTGTCCATAATTAAACATCATACTACATGGTTTATAGTGTCTTCCCATCTTGTCCAATGCTGAATATGATTGCCTTTGGCTTGCATCCCTGGCCTTGAATGGGCCCTTCTTCACCGTGCCAATAAGCCTCGTCCAACTGCATAAAACGCCTGTCAATAGACTCTCATGATCTGCAATGCATCAATTTGGACTCCTTTTAATTGCATTGTGGTAAAAGGGCATTCATTATTGAAAGACACTAATAATAATAATAATAACCGCTTCTCTCTCAACTTCACTGACTCCCTGTTAACTACAGAATACAATACACAATACTACTCTTAACATTTAAAGCTCTCCACCACCTCGCTCCTCCCTACCTCACTGATCTCCTCCAGACTTGCACTCTTCTCGCTTACTCAGAGCCTCTACTTTCTGTACCGCACATCAGACTCAGTTCTATGGGAGCCCGAGCGTCTCTCATTGTGCTCCTCAACTCTGGAATTCTCTTCCCTCTCATATATGTCAGCTCGATTCAATAACACATTTTAAAACTGCCCACAAAACTTATCTTTTCAAGCTGGTATACCAATTGTGAATTCTACACTGTTACTCCGTTATCTTTGTTTGTTTGTTGTTGTTGTGATTTATCATTCTCTTGTTTTTATTTTACTAATGTTGTTTAATTTTATTGTAAGGTGACCTTGAGTGCTAAGAAAGGCACCTATTAAATAAAATGAATTATTATTATTATTATTATTATTATTAAAGTTAAAACAACTGTTATAGTCTGTTTTGGTTGGGTTTCACAGTTACTTGTGAAACAGACTACATTATATAAAATATATCAAAATTAAGATGGAAGTCATTATAAAAGTAAATAATTGATTGATTTATTGGCGTTCTCTAGGATGGTGATCACAATCAATATGAAGGAGAAAGAAGCAGAGACATGTTTAAATTCTAATTTCAAGAATATCTGAAGTGAGACTGTGTTTAACAAGGCATAACATTCGGAGACTTTCTTAGCAGGTTTGAAAGTTGGAGCTTTTTTTAATTTTGTAGTCACTTCATCAAATAGTTTATTATCACAATTTTGTTTATTACTTATTTTTGTAAAACCTATTCAGGAATGTGTTGTAACAGAGTGTAATTATATGTATTAATAGTGCACATAAAATATGTTTTATTGCCATTTTGCAATTTCATGTGGTGGAAATGACATTCATGGACAGCAGATTCCAACTTAAGTATTGTAAAGATTCTTGTGCTATTGGTACTAGTTTAACGTGGAGAGTCTTTGACTAACTGTAGTTCAAATTTCTGAATTTTAAAAAATTTAAAGTACCCTTTGGAGATATAAAACCTGTGCTGACGTCTCAAGCAAATCATTGTGGTGCTCTGCTGATAATTTACAGTGTCTGATAAATATCAAATAATTGTAATCTTTAGAGAATTAAGCCATGATGTTGCCTTTTTTTAGTCACATGAAGTGTCATCGAGTCATCTTTCATACATTTCTACAAAAGTTAAGCTGCTTTTATTTTTTACTTTTACAAACATGAACTCCATGTCATTTATCTGTTTTGATTTCAAGGTGCTGGAGAAGTGAGCTGCTGTTACTGAAGTTCACACAAGACACAGCACAGCTGCAGAGACAAGCATGGGATGGGGCAAAGGGAGAAGCCGGACTGTTAGCATATAAGGGAACCTACTGCTGTATTCTGGAACTGTAAGGGATGGTACATTCCGTGTACAGTAATGAAACAAAAAACAATATCATTACTTCAATCAAATCAAATCGTATTGTGTGATATAATCTACTGTTGAATTCTGCTCTGTACTTGTAATATTTCTATTGCACTATACAGGTAATACTGTATTGAGGATTACTTGTGTTCTGTTCTGTGTATTGTATTGTATTTATCCCAGTTTTCTTGACACCCACTGCATGCCCAACTGCCTTCCCCAAGGATTCTTCCATTTTTTTTCCCTACATGGGTTTTTTGGGAGTTTTACCTTGTCTTCTTAGAGAGTCAAGGCTGGGGGGCTGTCAAAAGGGAGGGCCTGTTAAAGCCCATTGCGGCACTTCTTGTGTGATTTTGGGTTATACAAAAATAAATTGTATTGTATTGTATTGTACTTATCATACTGAATGAAGAATATCATTATTAGAAATTTAAATAAACAGATACACATCTAACATCATTCCTTTCTCATTCACAATCATCCATTCCCACCTACATCTGACCCGCCTTGCCCCGTGTCCACAAGTGTTTCACTGTTCTGCTGTCAGGAGTAACTGTTGAATAAATAAAATAAAAAATATACAACTTGAATTAACCTGTGTTATAGTAAAGTTGGCACAGTAAACAGATTCATACTTGAAGTTGCACTGAATATTTCTCTGTTTTAAAACAGACGAGTTTGGAAATTTGTCAAAGCTTTTCAAAGGAAGATTTAAAAATTTAACAAATGTGCGGTGTGCTGTATTCAAGATATCTTGATGAAAATAGAACTGTCCCAACAAATCTCCTAGAAGATTCCACAAAACTGGTCTAATGGCGTTTCATGTAGAAAGACAGACAGACAAACATAGCTATCAAAGTAGGTGCTTTTTTATTATATGTGAATGTACCTAAAAGCGTTTTTTTATTATTATTATTATTTTTAGAGTGTTGCATTCTTTCATTAACATGAGTTGGAACCACAATGAGAAAAAGTTGAGGCCTCCAAAAAATGGCACAAAAGTAGGCCGGGATCTCCATTGGCCTGTCCAAACTACAGGCTGCAGGCCGCAAAATGGAGAAACTTTTTTATATGTTGCCTAAAAATATATAAAATTCCTATAAAATGCCTAAAATGTCCAATTTGTAGAAGTGTTTTCAGTGAGAGAAACCATGAAAAACCTCTGGCCTGATGAGACAAATTGAATTGAAGAATCTTTACAAATGAGAAAAAACTAACAAAAATGCTTTAATGGCAAATAATGACACAATTTGACGCTTATCAGCATGGGGTAACAGCTAAGACAGTTTTATTTAATAAGAATTAAGAAGGGTCTTTTAGGAGGAATTGTGTTACTTAAGATAATTGTGGATTGGATTTGCTTTGAAACGTCTTTTCTGCTGTGCACTCAAATATTGTATGGGTGCAATAACATGTTAGATTTATACATATTGTAACCACTAGGGGTTTGCTGAGAAGATCAAGAGGTGGTACCACTGAGAAACCACTTTGCTGGCTTCATTTCCTTATGTCCTGTTGGACTAATTTCTCCAATCCTGGATATCACAGCTGGGGAAGCCCCTTTTAATGACATATATGCTCATAAGACAACAAAACAACTAAGTCTGTTCCGTGTTAATAGAGCAGGGCCATACTTATTGTTCATAAATTAATGCCTAGAGTAACCACTTAGATAGAGTTCAGACCAGAGAGTTGAAATCTGGGGAACCCTACTGCTCTTCACTCTTTTTTATCCTCGTGGGGTCTCTTGAGCAGAAAGGGCCTGTCTCCTTGGCACACTCCAGAACACCTCTCAGGTATGTCTGGACTGACACATTTCAAACTCTTTCTCTGAGAAGCTCACACAGAAAAAAAATTCTGGGATGAGAAGAAGGGGCCTTTTTTTTTTGCAAAATCCTTATGTATTCTCGTTCAGGAAATGTCCCCCACCCCCATAAAAGCACACTAAGTGTGTTATTGTTAGGAGTTAAATGGGAGTACGGAGGAGATGGCTGTTTGCCAGTCTGGGTGAATTGTGCAGGCAAAATTTCTTAGTAAGTGCAAATATGGGTCGATTGAATCTTTAAAAACAGGTCCCTTCTTGTTGTGATGTGCCGACAGAATCCGAGTGAAATGTAGTCTTTATGAAGAAATGTTCAATATTTAGAGGAATGGGAGCACTGCTAAAGCTACCCGCATTTTTTAGGAGAAATATATGCTGCTGTTTTTCCAATAAAAACCGATTCCCTGAGCGCATCCAAAGGTTTCACAAGCAATATGGAGAGTTTGTAACAGGAGATTAGAAATGCCAATTGAAAGTGTCTAGCAGAGAGCCATCATTTCTAATTGAGCGGAAGAATGTTTTAATGAACACTACGCAGATCTCCATCACATGCCTCGCTCTTCTCGTTCACTTCAGCATTTCCACGGTTTTGCTTTATTTGTTTCTCATTATCTTGACAGCAAAATCCTGACCTCTGCTTTCTAACGGCTTCTACTGTATATGCTGGGCTTTTTTACGGGGAAGGAATGTGTGTCTGTGTAGGTGTGAGTGTGTGCGTATTTGATTTCTGCATAGGTGCAGAAAAAAAAATGGCTATGAAAAATAATGAGTGTATTTCACATTTTATGTCTGGTAACCCGATTTTCCTCCCACATTCCCAAAGTGCTGGTTAGGTCACATTGGCTCATTATAAGTAAATCTCGCCGACAATGTCTGCTGCCCGATTCAGGGTTATTTCCTGTCTTGCACCCACTTCAATAGCAGATGGATTGATGCGCATCTTGAGTCTAAATCTTAAATGTTTCTGCCTAGTAAATATAGTGTGATTGCCCATTACAGGGATGTGAGGTCCAAAAAGGCTGGACTACCTGAGCAGAGCAGATTTGTTCCAGTAGATAGATAGATAGATAGATAGATAGATAGATAGATAGATAGATAGATAGATAGATAGATAGATAGATAGATAGATACTTTATTAATCCCAAGGAGAAATTCACAGTAGATGTTTAACGTCCATCATTTCGATGAAGCCAACTTTTCTCTTTTTGCTTTGGCTTTCATAAAGGTTATCTTCTCTGACAGTAAAATTCAATAGACAGGACAATCAGCTCTTTCCTATAAACATTCAGTTAATTGTTGCTTTAATTCATTCATTTTCCCTTGGGTTTGAATTGAATTACTTTTTAGTTTTACGTCTAGTGTTCCTCATTATCTTTTTATGTTTTGGTACTTTTGTTATGCCTTGTCACAGTTCCCTGGAAAAGAGCAAATCAGAAGCAACTTAGTGAAAGGATAAGGGACCCCACATGCCTCAAAAGGGTCTCCTTCTCTCTTTTAAAGAGAGTTTCAGAAGTCTAACGAGAACAACCCATCTCAGACAAATACCAAATGTGCAAGGGAATATGACACTCCACAAAGGTTCAGGAACTGGAAGTATGCTGCTTTGAGTTGTGTGTCACTGGGACCCTGCATGGGGGGATTGAGATCAGAGAAGAGCAGCTCACTTCCAGTCAGCTACATAGAAGAACAGAAAGGCTGAGGACGATACAACATTAACGGGTCCCTACCCTGCAAGCCATATTTCTTATTCAAAAGAAAGTTGGAAACCCTGTAGCAAAACCTGATATTTTTAGGGATGGCAAAGTTACAAACAGATTTGTGTAGCAATTGGACCCCAATGCTTTAAAGATGAAGGATGGATTTAAGTAGGACAAGACCAAAACCCTACTGTATTTTCCACTCAACCACCTGTTTATAGAGACAATTTCCACAGGAAAATCCCCAAATATGAAGGCCAGTACAAAAAGTGCCAGAGAGTTGGCCGAGTCTTGGCTATCAGATGAAAACGCCATCAACAGACACTTGGACATAAATCCAGCATATGCCAACTTAAGAAGGACATGTACACAATAATTAAACTATACAACCCCCCCCCCCACCTCCCCCTTTGATCATACTGACTTAATCACCTCCACCCAAATGAATGTGTTGCTATATATTGCCTTTGATTCTTGTAAGTCTAAGCATTATCCTCTGATGAAGACCCCTGATAGGGGTTGAAAGCTCAGGAATAAAACTATTTTATGATACGTGATTCGTTTTTTCTCCCTTCGTGGATCTCCAACTGCAAATATATATATATATATATATATATATATCTATAATAATAAAAGGCAAAGCCCTCACTGACTGACTGACTCACTCACTCACTCACTGACTGACTGACTCACTCATCACTAATTCTCCAACTTCCCGTGTAGGTGGAAGGCTGAAATTTGGCAGGCTCATTCCTTACAGCTTACTTACAAAAGTTAGGCAGTTTTCATTTCAAAATTATACGCGTAATGGTCATAACTGGAACCTCTTTTTTGTCCATATACTGTAATGGTAGGCAGCAAGATGGCCGTAGGAGACTGAGTTGCGTGTCGCGTCATCACGCCTCCCACGTAATCACGTGAACTGACTGTGAACTCAGTACGTAGAAAAGAAGGAGGAGCCCCAAAGAGCGCAGAAGAAAACATTCATTACACAATTGACAAGGCAGCGAAACAATAAGAAGCGAGTGAGTGACGCATACAAGCATCTTCATAAGACACGAGGTATAAAAAAGCACGGTGTAAACCGTAAGTCTAAATTAACTTTATAGAAACGCTCCCGCTGCCGTTTGCAATACCATATTCGCGAGATACAAGTTTAATGAGAAGACACGAGGTATAAAAAAGCACGGTGTAAACCGTAACCTTAACTTTATAGAAACGCTCCCGCTGCCGTTTGCAATGCCATATTCGCGAGATACAAGTTTAATGAGAAGACACGAGGTATAAAAAAGCACGGTGTAAACCGTAACCTTAACTTTATAGAAACGCTCCCGCTGCCGTTTGCAATGCCATATTCGCGAGATACAAGTTTAATGAGAAGACACGAGGTATAAACGAGAGTTTGCATCACCTTGTAACAGAGTTAAAATTGCTGTAGCGAGAAACTTTTAACTGCCGGGTCTTAGCTAACATTAAATAAACCCGTGGACATCGCAACATCACACAAGACAGTGGCTCACGTGAAGTGACTGAACGCAGCAGGAGTGATCACTTCCATGAATCAAACCTCTTCAAAAAACACATTACACAATTGATAAGGTAGGAAAAGAATATGAAACAAGGCACGGTATAAACCGTAACTTTAAGTTTATAGAAACGCTGCCGTTTGCAATACCATATTCGCCCCTGCGAAGCGCGGTGATTTTGCTATATATATTAAACTATTTCAACCATTGTATGATCTGCTTCTCGCAACTGAAAGAGGGCACCGTGGCAGAAGTTAGCCGACTTGCTCACCAACCACAAGCGTTACCTGGTAGGTAACCACCCATACAATCAGATTGTGAATCAGACTACGAATGCCTGCAATGTAATTACCCCGATCTACATGCTGTCAAATGAACGAACCTCACGCCGTGGCACAACGTTAGGGGCTTCGCCTCTACGTCCGAGGATCGATTCCCGTAAGGGAGTGCAGTGACTGTGTACTCCTGATGAGCCCACAATTACGTCGAAACACGTGTCGCATACTATGCATCTTCAAAGCACGGTGTAAACAGTAAGTTTAAATTGAGTTTATAGAAACGCTCCCGCTGCCGTTTGCAATACCATATTAGATGACTTTGTAACAGAGTTAAAATTGCTGGAGCGATAAATTTTTAACTGCCGGGTCATGTCGCGTATTCTTGGGTAGGTACACCAAAAAATTTATACATTTATGCATGTAATGGGCAAACAAAAAATGTACTATACCCGAAAGCACTACAGTAGTACTCAATGTATCTTTACTTCTTAAATGTTAATGTTTTACTGTTTAATAATTTATACGCTTCTTATATGTTATTCAGATTCTTTTATCAAAATACCAGTAACAGCGCACTGCACGATAACGTGGAGTGAATACACTTGACATGACCATTCATAGTATTTATCCTCTTTCTCTGTACGTTTACCATTCGTTTGCTCAGAGGTTGATGCGCTTGCTGCTTAATGAGCAGCTCTTGACCCTAGCGTCCCGCTGCTTCTCTTCTTTCGTCGGCATCTTTTCCCGTTAAAACTGATTTTTTTTAAAACTTAGTATGTTTTCTTTAATTTTTCACTTAAGCTGGCACTTAAGTCTTCAATCTGCCTCAAGAATGATTAGCGAAGGTGGTAGACAATGAAAACGTCAGCCGTACGCATCCGCCACGCACGCACTGGTGCGCGCAGCTGTGAGTTGATTCTACAATAAAATAAAATAAAGATAAAAAGAGTAATAACTTGCAGCACCGCTATTCAATTACACTTGCCTAACGCCTCTCCTAAGGGGAAATACTGTGGGATCTGGGCATCCGTCAAAGCAGCAATCACAAGCCCGATTACAAAGCGGGAAGCTGTGATTTGTCGTCTCCCTCCCATGTAACAATCACAGCCCGTGTTGCAACGCACTATGTATGTATATGTATATATATATATGTGTGTGTATATGTATGTGTGTATATATATATATATATATATATGTGTTCATGTGTGTGGGAAAGCGAATAGTAGACGTGACGTAGTATCTGTGTACCAAATTTCAAGTCAATAGGTGAAACGGTTTGCGAGCTACAGCTGATTTAAAATCCTGGACAGACAAACGAATAGCCACGGTAGTGTTTTATAGAAGAACATTTTAATGTTTAATAATTTATATTTATATGCAATGTGCTTCTTATATATTACTTCATATTCTCAAATGATAATGATGTTAATGTTGTTTATATTGATTTCTATGTTATTGTAAGTGCTCTTTATTTGTGGAAAAATAAATTTGGCAATTAAACTTATTTTATACATACATTTTATTTTTTTCTCTTGCACTCAGTGAGCGAATCCACTGGGTAATCAGCTATATATATATATATATATATATATATATATATATATATATATATATATATATATATATATATTTATATATATATATATATATATATGTATGTGTATATATATATATGTGTGTGTATATATATATATATATATATATATATATATATAGATAGATAGATAGATAGATAGATAGATATATGTGTATGTATGTAGATATACAAATATGTATATATATGTATATATGTTTATATATATGTAGATATACAAATATGTATATGTATATATATGTATATATGTGTATATATATGTAGATATACAAATATGTATATGTATATATATGTATATGTGTCTGCATGTGTGTATATATATATATATATATATATATATATATATATGTATGTGTATATATATGTTGATATATGTATATATATGTGGATGTGTATATGTATATATTTATGTATATACAGTATGTTTATGTATATATATGTTTACATAACCTCTTTAACACAGTACTTCTCCGCTGCGAAGCGCGGGTATTTTGCTAGTATATATATATATGTTAGACGTGCAACAGTGGGCAAATGAAACACCTCAGCAATGGAGTGCAAGGCTTGAAGTTTTCACTAAACACATTGTCTGTCTGGAGGTATTTTCTCGAGAAAAAGATTAATAGGACTCTTATGCCAACGATACGGCTAAGATATGGCATGGCCAGTGTCTTCTTATGAAAGATAGTGGGGCAGCAAGCACAGGTGGGTCCAGTCCTCTGTCCTGGGTAATTCTTAAAAGTTAGCTTACTTCTCCAAGTTCATGAATATATTTTATATATATATATTGTCGCAGTAGAGGCCCCTATCCACCTCTTGAACCCTCAGGTACCACGCCAAACACCGGGTAAAAGTACAATTATTATTTATTTTATAATAATAATGTGCACAAAGCACCCTCCCCTCCACACTACTCATACAATACAATAATCACTACAATAACCAATCCTCCTCTCCCAGACGCATTGCCACCCTTCCTCCCAGCTCAGCTCACTCGTCTGGGGTTTCCCAGAGTTCTTTATAGTCCCTGACCCGGATGTGGTTCCAACCCTACAGTCCATGAGTTCTCATCACTTCCGGGTCAGATTAAAAGTCCTTTTCTTCATGTGATCAGGATGCACTTCCGGTTTATAGGGCATGTAGCACTCTTCAAGCCTCCCTACAGCGGTTCCTGGTGGTCCCCATTGTATCCAGCAGGGCTGTTTATAAAAACTACAAGGTCCATAAGGCCCTGCTGGAATTCAGGGAACTTCCATGCGGCTGGGAGGGCTCCATCTGGTGGCCTCTCTTCCTGACCGCCTCCTCTCCTCTCCACTGAGCTCTGTCATCTTCCACCCGACTCCAGCCATCGAATGGAGGTGCCTCCCGATGAACTTCTGCCGGCACTCCCTGGTGTGGCAGAAGTGCCGACTGTGCACCCGGAAGCACTACGGGTGTCCCTGGATTTTGTCCATCCATCACTTCCGGGTGTGGCGGAAGTGCTGATGACCAGGGCTCTCCAGGCATTCGGGCGCCCCCCTGGCGGTGGCCACGGGCCGCTATAGGGTTGAGCTTCCATGCTTCTTTGCTGTAGTCCTCATAGGCACCAGGGCGGTCGCCCCCTCATGGTCCGGAGGAGGCGTATTCCCTTTCCCGGTCCATCTAGGCGTCCTGGCTGGGTACCACCCGTAGCCACTCACCACAATATATATATATATATATATATATATATATATATATATATATATATATATATATATATATATATATATATATTCTGCCCCACATGCTGTTAGCTGTTACTGTTATTTGTTGAGCTGCGCCCCCCCTTTGTCTTGTCATTTATTAACACACCTGTCAGTCACGTCCCACACTCATAGTGGTGTTATAAATGTCTATGAAACTCACGTAAAGCATGTAGGTCCCATAATAAACATTTGAATACAATACACCCCATGTGTCTTACGTAGGCACCCCTTTATCTGTTGTTTCGGTCACATCCGAAACGTATCTTTAAGGTATATAAACCCCTGGGTCTGGTTAGTTGTGGTACGCAGCAATTTGGACCTCTGTCTACACGTTTCTCTTTGTCTCGATCCAACCGTGGAAGTGTCTTTTAAAGCTTTATTGTTTAATGTATATTGTCTGCTATGTATTGCTTTGTAAATCATTATTTATTGTCTTTGGTTCTACACTTGTAAATACCTGTATGCTTCTTTTGTATATATTTCACTTTACAACGAGGTATGTCGAGTAAAAGCCTTCAATGAAGCTCACCCTTGTCGTTTTTATGTGGATGTGCCGAGTTGTTTAAGCTCAATGTGCTCAATCTGTGTTGCACAGATAGCGCGGAGTGTGGCAGAAAAATATATAAATGTACACAACAGTTTACAAATACAAGTAACATCTAGAGATGCGCACACCCACAAAATCATCCCCTCCTTCCTGCACAGTCCAGAATCTTTTCTGTAAAAAAAAATATGAACTGAAAATCCAAAGGTAAGAAACTCTTTTTCTGTCATTAAAGATGTAATTCATCCTTCCCCCTTGGTAAACCACAACCTTCACACAATGAATTAACATTAACAGTCCTGCGAACAAAGTTCTTTCCAGTTCCGCCTCTTCCATAATGAGCTCTGTGGGGCAGGTTGTATAATTAATCATTATTTATTTTGTTCTGTGTGGCAATTTATAGCTTTTTACAACTGGAATTCTATTTTGATGGGGTCTGAAGCATTTTTTATTCATTTGTGCAAAATCTTACCTTTTTTTCATTTCTTTTGT
The DNA here is from genome assembly GCF_900747795.2 of Erpetoichthys calabaricus. NCBI lineage: Eukaryota > Metazoa > Chordata > Cladistia > Polypteriformes > Polypteridae > Erpetoichthys > Erpetoichthys calabaricus. The sequence continues at coordinate 40,344,752 of NC_041411.2, read as the reverse complement.
TAATGAAACGTGCTAGGACTTGTCAGATGATTGCAATTGTCTGTTGATGTCAGCAGAAGTCCCCTCTAAATTCAGTGTCAGCTCCATGTTTCATTATCTCTTCTTCAAATAGCTGATGAACAAACACTCCTAAAAGTAATGATTATTTATTGGCATTTTAGGGTTCTTTACTTGGTTGTATGATTCTTCGTACATTAGAACTATTTCTTGACCAAGCACCATTTCATTTTGAGAAGGGTTCTTTGCATTTGAAGTTGGTTGTTTGAAAAACTTCCTAATATGTACCAAAAAAAATGAAATCTTTAATGTTTGGTAGGCCATCTAGCAGGACACCAAGAGATTAAGAATACCTTGACTTGGCCTGTGTTATTGTATGAAGCATGAGTCCTTTCAAAGTCACGACCTACGGGTACTTCACAAATCTGTTACCATCTATTCATTATGTTACCTGTTAAGTGTCTAAATTAATAAAAAGTACTTTCAGGAACCAAAAATGCTTCTGAAGAACCGTTCTGGCACCTTTATTTTTAAGAGTGCAGTTTACTTCTTTTACGAGTATAGGCCCAGCATTCAAGTCTCATTTAGGTCTCCTTTTTCCTCATGACGTTTGGTTTACCCTCATGTTTTCTTTGTTGGTTACCTTGTTATTCCCGGTATTGATTTTGTTTCTGTCTGGTGTTTTGTCTCCCTGGTCTTTCCTCTTACTCACAATCAGAATGAGATGCTGTCTCTACACAGGTAAGGCCCAAATGCTCACCGCTACTCTTCTCAGTTTGTTGATATTGTAAATACAGCAGCTGGAGATCAAAGTTTACTATGGTATCTTCTCGTTGTTGAAGTTTATGACGAGGATTAAAAATTCCCACTGACTCCTCTACTTCTAGTTTATATAGTCTACAATGCATACAAATGGATAAAAACTACAGTACCCATACACCCCTCTACTTTTCTACAAACCCTGCTTTAATGGTACAGACCTCACAATAACCTCCTGGGCATCTATACAGCCAGTCTTAGACATAACACTAAAAAGGAATTACTAAGAGAAATGGGGGGGGGCTTTCAGTCAATTTCACACTTACACACAAAGATGGCTAAGGATAGACAGAGGCAGTGGTGCTGTAAGAATTATGTTTCTAGACTTCTCTAGCGCCTTCAACACAATCCAACCTCTGCTCCTTAGGGACAAGCTGACAGAGATGGGAGTAGATTCATACCTGGTGGCATGGATTGTGGACTATCTTATAAACAGACCTCAGTATGTGCATCTTGGGAACTGCACATCTGACATTGTGGTCAGCAACACAGGAGCGCCACAGGGGACTGTACTTTCTCCGGTCCTGTTCAGCCTATATACATCGGATTTCCAATACAACTCGGAGTCCTGCCACATGCAAAAGTTCACTGATGACACTGCTATCGTTGGCTGCATCAGGAGTGGGCAGGAGGGGGAGTATAGGGACCTAATCAATGACTTTGTTAAATGGTGCGACTCAAACCACCTACACCTGAACACCAGCAAAACCAAGGAGCTGGTGGTGGATTTTAGGAGGCCCAGACCCCTCATGGACCCCGTGATCATCAGAGGTGACTGTGTGCAGATGGTGCAGACCTATAAATACCTGGGAGTGCAGCTGGATGATAAATTAGACTGAACTGCCAATACTGATGCTCTGTGTAAGAAAGGACAGAGCCGGTTATACTTCCTTAGAAGGCTGGCATCCTTCAACATCTGCAATAAGATGCTGCAGATGTTCTATCAGACGGTTGTGGCGAGCGCCCACTTCTACTCGGTGGTGTGCTGGGGAGGCAGCATTAAGAAGAAAGACGCCTCACGCCTGGACAAACTGGTGAGGAAGGCAGGCTCTATTGTTGGCATGGAGCTGGACAGTTTGACATCTGTGGCAGAGCGACGGGCGCTCAGCAGGCTCCTATCAATTATGGAAAATCCACTGCATCCACTAAACAGTGTCATCTCCAGACAGAGGAGCAGCTTCAGCAACAGACTGCTGTCACTGTCCTGCTCCATTGACAGACTGAGAAGATCGTTCCTCCCCCAAACTATGCGACTCTTCAATTCCACCCGGGGGGGTAAACGTTAACATTATACAAAGTTATTGTCTGTTTTTACCTGCATTATTATCAATCTTTAATTGAATATTGTTTTTTGTATCAGTAAGGTGCTGCTGGAGTATGTGAATTTCCCCTTGGGATTAATAAAGTATCTATCTGTCTATCTAATACAATAACTACATTTAGTTTATAACTACCATGGGTGTAGCAGGAAGATGTCAGTATATTTAGTGAAGGTTTAACCAACAAAAAAAAATGATTATCCATTCAGTTTACACTCAGGGTTTATTAGAAAAGTCACTAGTTATCACTCTTACATTTTGATACGGGGTATTGAAACTATCATTGAAGTGCCCTCCATAATGTCCTCATTATGAACAATGCCACCTACAGGCTCCTAAGGGCAGAAGTATCTGAGGCCTGCACTAATGAAGCAATGAAACACACCTGAGTAATCACAAGAACCTGTGACGCCAATTGTCCTAAACATTATGGTGATGGGGGAGCTTTGTATAAAAAGCATTGTCATTTCTACATGGTGAGACTGAAATGTGTGCATATACCTTAAATGAAAGGCAGTAATGTGCAGTTTTAATCACATCTGAATTGTCTGATTTGTTATTTTAAACAGTGGAGCAGAGGGCTAAATCAAGTAAAAATGTGTCTTTGTTTCAATTCTACCCATGTAATATTCAGATGAATAGTCAATTATTATCAGTCTGGTGTAAACTCGTAAGAATTTAGCATCCAGCTAAATTCAAAATTATAAGGACTGTGTTCAATAATATCATACTGGGAAAAACAAGAGTGGTAAAATGCCAAAAACCAGAAGATGAAAACCAATTACCACCCTGAGGAAAGAGAGACACACAACATTGTCTGAGGGCAAGCAGAAAAAAAGGCTTTGAGTCAGAAAAAAATGCCAACCCACCAAAAAACCTCACTAATTAAACAAAAAATCAAAAACAACACCGGAAAATCAGCAACCAGTTAAACAGCTCAAGTCTAAACATTTTTAAGATCTAAGCTTGTCTTATAGGGAATTATCCCAAAACCTAGGATGCTATGACTGCTGTGTGTTGTGAATTAGCGCAGGTTTTTTAGGATTTCATAGGTTTGCTGTTGATTTTTCTTTTGTGAAAAGATGCTTGTTTCTAATGGAGAAACATTTATGTTGGGTTTTGTAATTCTTTTTATTTTATGTCATGGGAAATGTTTGTTATTATCGTGGTGACATTTTGTAGTCTGTTGTTAGGATTTTAAACAACGTGATATTTGACATCATTAGCGTGACACATTAAATATCGGTGCGACACAGCTCGATGATTAAATTCCTTACATTAAAACTGAAATCTTTGCTTTGAGTTTTTCTTTTTGTTTGTTATTCTGGTTATCATGAATAATTTCTGTGCTCTTTTGACTACAAATGTATATTGTAGTTCTAGCTTAGCTGTTTTGGGATTCCTAGTCCTCATTGTTACAAACTTCCTTTCGTCCGTGACTTTGATTCATTTCCTTGTGCTGTTAAAATTCTTTTCTATTGTCCTTGTTCAGTTATTAAAAAGAGCACAGTGGGGCAGAACACTTTAAATGCCACAATGATGGAGACAACAGTCATAGCAATGAGAGCCACATACCTGGCAACAATTAGCGTTTCAATGCAAAAAGAACAAATGATAAAAAAACACAACAGTAACAAACACATGTAAAAAAAAAAATGTGCCAAGCTGCGAGAAAACATTCCTAAAATCAAAAAATTGCCCTTTTAAACGTGTCAATACTGAGATCATTTACCAGGTTTACCATAAAATTGTTTATGAAATCAAGCAAGTACTTGAAGGGCACAAATAATATATTCAACCAAGAATATTTCATGGTACCATAACCTTGCCAGTGTACCACATAATAAAAAAGAGTTCCCAAATCACTGTCCACCATCACAGGAGGGCCAGTTTCTAAGAAAGTGACTTGAAACACCGGTTTTAATGTGATGCATGAAGGACTGAATTAAGTTTAAAATGACTAGCTTGTTGGAAGCCTGTCATATCTTATTAATAATAGCATAAAGGAAAATGCAGCGTGGGCCTAACTTCAGAGACGGAATCCCCTGTGTTGTGCGCCATAACTTCTAATCCTCTAAAATTTGATGGGACTTTCACTTTTCCTATTTGTGAAATTCTTTGTAGAGGCATCCATTGACTACAACTTCTACTTAACTTGCTTCCATGTTCCCTGTGGGGTACTGAGATAATCTGATTGACTTGGTACAGATAAATCAATGGCTGCCAGTTTATTGCTGGAATAAAGTTTTAAATAGATAGATAGATAGATACTTGGAACATTTAAGCAAGCTAATAAGAGTAGATCACACCAGTCGGACTCTAAGGCCAGGAATATACATAATGCTACGCAATGCATACGCTTGAGGAAGCTGCTGCTACACAAGCAGTGTACTGTGTATACTAGCATGCATACTTTAAGTAAATCTGGAGGATACCACAAGGTGGCAGTGTGAGAAATCATTGCGGTGAGAAAACAATGTCCGGTTTTGTTGTGTTGTGAGTTGAGGGAAGAAAGATGTTTGATGGTAAAAATTCTTTGCATTCTGTTGCTGTTGCGAGGGTCCAAAAAACACACAGAAGATGGTATGTGAGACCTTTAAATGCATTGAATCACGATGGGGAATTACGATGCTTACATTACCTGTGTGAGAAATGGATGAAAAAAACACCATAAATACATTCGCATGTCCGCATTTAAGTTTAATGATTTGCTTCACTGCATTGAACCATTCATCAAACATTGAAGCACGCAGATTTATCCTGTTGGAGTGGCATTGAGGCCACATGTTGATAGTAAACAATGATGCTGATGTCATGTACCAAAACTTGAACACACACGACACCCATATTTTTTCTGGTACTGTAACTCACGCACTCGTCACGTTAATTTCTGACGACATACCAAGAAGATGTGTCAAAATAACACTGGGAATGCGTGGTAGCCATGATTCATGCACGTATGTGTTCTGAGCATGAAGTATAAACCAGCCGTAAGAAATCAACTAGATTGATCAATTCAGATTTATACACCCTATTTAACCATTGTTTTCCAGGTTCTGGTCTGAAGTTAAATTTAACTATGCCTTTTTTGGAACAAAAATATTTTGAATATCTAACAAACTGTACACCATGATTCAAAACAATGGATTCTGGGAGACCATGTAGCCAAATAAATTCACTAATGAATATTTATATATGAAAATTTTAATTCCTTTGCTTAGAGCAACTTCTTAAAAGAGACAAAATCAACACTGTTAGAAATCCGATTTATGATGTCTAGAATTATACTGCAACCTTTAGACAGAGACAAGTTGAAAATAAAATTGATTGATTTCCCAGGATAAGTTGGGAGGATAAATTGGTTGCAAAAGACCAATGGGACTTGTGGCAGATGTTTAATTTCTATTTGTTTTACAACTTTGTACAAATTCCTTAACATCCATCATAATTATGGGCAACTAAGAATATCTTTAGATTAGTTCTGGCATATTTTTCACACTGGGAAGAACAACAATAAGTGAGTCTTGATCCCACTGCAAAATATTTTCACATAATCTTATCGAAATCAACTGCATCAAGGAAGGCACCTGAGATGATATAACCTAATTTGTACAAGCCTTTTGAATTTTAGAGAATATCTAAGAAACGTTGTATTTAGGATCACACTTTCATCCTCCTTGAACAGCATTGATAAGGCATCTGTTTTTAAAATTTTGTCTTTTGATGAATAAGAAATAACATTAAAATGAGGTTGTGTGCCTGCACATCAGGAGGACAACACCAGTGCCTGATGTGGGGTGCTTACTAACACCCTCTTTTTTAACACATAGACTGGAGCATAAGCCTGTAAGTGATGCACCTGGACATCACTTCTGCTTTAGCCTCTTCTGCTCAATGGGCTACTTAAGAAAATACAGGAGCTGTAAATCTGCATTCATTTATAAACCCAGATCCAGAGGGACTGGAACTCTGCTGCAGAGAGCAATTGTTAAAGACTGAGAGAAAGGCAATCAGTTGCCTGACTTCTATGATACTGTTTTCATTTTAATTTTTCCATATCTTATTAAACGGGACACTCAACTGATCCCTGACACCACTTCTTGTTATTTCTTACAATGGATAAAAAAATGGAGACCTTCTAGGTTATCTTATCTAATTTCATAGCATATCTCAAGGACTAGTATCATGGCTAAAAGTTCTCAAGTTCCAATATAATTTTGCTTAGTCGGAATGAGGTTTTTTTTTTTTTTTTTTTAAAAGGTATGTACAAAAGTGAGACAATACTGCTCCTACCCCAATACCAGAAGGATCAACCTCTACTCCGAAAGAAAGGCTATAATGAAGGTGTCAAAGGATGGGCACTAAACTTAAATGCCCCCTTAAAAGAATTAAATGACCACTGCACTTCCTTTGTCCAAATAAATTTTGAAAATGTTAATAGATTCGTCAGTTGTACTAAAATTCTTGATGAAATAATAGTTTGAAAAGCCTATAAATATTTGTTCTCATTAATTTGAATGTGATGTTTTTCCTTTCTTAATTGGCTTTTGTTTTGTTCATTCCAGAAGAGAACTTTAGAACTTTAAGAAATGTGTTAACCCCAAAATACTATCGAAGTCTTAGAGAAATCATATTTTTCTAATTTAACAAACAAATGATTTCTGTGAAGTGACGACAATAAACTAATGACACTACAGTCAAGCACGGAAAGTAAATAAAAATAAGGATAAAAATTTCAGGGCCACTTGGTTACCAAGAAAATAAGACAGAAAACTGGAAATGATAATATAAAGCCCTGAAAAACAGGTAAACTCTAATCTGGGTTAAAGTCTAAAGCAAATTCATTATGGTTGAGACCACAAGGGTTTGCTTCACAAAACTGATCCTACTTTACCAATATTGTGTATCAGACCTTCAGAATATTTATAGGTTTTTCATCCCTGAAAACATCATCCAAATGTTTGCATAGCACTGCAGGTTTCTAAATAATGATCAATCACAGTTTCTCTCTCTCTCTCTTACATTTCTTTCCTAACACTTTATTAAAACTCCTATAGCCAGGATCTTTTATTTTTTTTGTGATTTTTTTTTTCTTGCTTTGAAACATGCAGAATTCATGTCTATTCTTTAAATGTGTTTTGGATTTTTGTTCCCTTAATGTTAACATTTTGTCATGTTTTTCTGAAGTCTGTTTAATTTCTTTATGGCCACCACTATTTTTTAGTCTGGTTTGCTATGGTAATTATCTCGAACAGCACAACATGTTACTACTTAACGCAATGGTATACAGCTGTGAGGATTTCTGGGTTATTTGTGATTGGACTGAAAACATAAAGACTCTTTTCATTTGGTTTGTGCTTTCTTGTGAATTTAGTAATTTATTATTATAATTTTTTTTTATATAAAAATAATCTGTCATTTCTTTAGCATAGACAGAATAAAAGCCAACAGCACTTCACAATGAACTCACAACCAGTGAGCCCACGTTGCCAGTTCTGAGCTGTTGTTTCTGTAGTTATTTGTATCTCTCAGGTAACTGATAACTGCTTAAGAAAACAAAAAGCATTTAAAAACTGCAAATGCAGCCTATTAAGAGTAAAGGTAGCAATTTAAAGATTTTGAATTTTAACATGTTAGTTAACTAGAACTAAATCCAGCACTATCATCCAGTATTAGCAACACTAATCGAATTGTAATTAGAAATGAAACCCTTCAGTTACTGTGGTTGAAATTGAGGACCAGTGCTTTAGAATATTGCCTTTCTTTTGAGGATTGCCATCTTTGTTCTGTCATAAGAACCGAAAGAGGCAAAGCTTAGTCTTTTTCTAAAGTTTTGTTCACATGTTTCCACTACACCGAGTGTTTAGGTAGCCTTTTAATGTCACCCCTCTCAGATGGCTGCCCTTCATACCCTCTCAGGTCTTTGATCTCTTTAATTTCTTCTGACTTTGCAATCCTTTTTGTCCCTTCTCACCCTCTATATGTCCTCAGCTTAAGAAAGACACCTGTGGAGGGTTGACATGTCATGTTTCTAACTTATTGTTGATTTTTATTTAATTTTTTCTTCTACGGATGAATGCTAACGCATTCTTTTCCTAGCCTCTTAGTTAATTTACTTCCAATACACATTTCTTTTCAAATGTCATGCACAGAATCTAGTCTAATATAAAATGAATTACAATAAAGCAGAATTTAGAAGTCAGAATAATTGAAATGCACCACAATTCTTCACCGCGACAGACATGCAGCTTTCACCTGACTCCTTTTTTTTTTTTTTTTTTTTTTCCTACGTATAATAAATTATGTTTCTGGGGCCTTTGGTGAAATCTGATATTAACAGATCCCTCACTCTTATCAGTCTCCACCTCACTGGAATTTTCCAACAGATCCCGTCAAAGCTTTCACTAGTCTTTAATGGTTCGGAATTAAGCTGACATGCTTATCACCTACTTCCCTGCAAGTGCTTCAGCGGATAAATTGAAAGATTGCTTGTTTTTTGTTTTTTTTTTGGAATTTTATGTTTCTATGTGAATGGGCCTGAAAAGGCCACAGAATGAGAAGATCTGATAATCTCAATCCTCAGTCATTAATTCAAATTTATATCCCTGAAAGAGAAATATGGCCTTCCAGTTTGAATTCTTTTGTTCTGAGTAGATAAAGCTTTGGCCAAACTGTACATAAAACTTTGAATGGGACCAGAATGACTATACCACTTTGCCATATTGCTGTTCATATTCATCCTCAACAGGAAGTGCAACCAATGGCCCAGATGAAGTAAAGATGACTTGGCTCTGTTAGACAGAGGGACAGACAGATACTGTGTGTATACCCCAGGGTATATCTGTCTCAATAAATAAATAATATTATTATATCATGACACACAGCAAACCCAGAATGTCTGAAAAGAAAGAAAACTAAAAGGAAAGAAAACTTTTGACATGGTATTTACAGTCCTAATGAGGCATTATAGAAGTGTCCTGCCATCAGTATGAAGGAGCATTTCTTGACACACTTCTGCTGAATAATTAGTTGGCTGAAAGTCCTTACTGTTAGTGTGTTTAAGAGAAATTAATTTAAAACTAGAGCTGAGTCTTAATTCTATGCATAAAATGTTTACTTTTAATGTACTTAATTAATAATGGACTTAACATCCTTTATACCATCAATTATTATGTAACTAGAATATACCATTTATTTATATGGTGATTGGTTGTGAGTGGAAATATATTTAAATATGTTATATAAATGAACCTAAATCATAAGAAACTGCTCTATTAATTTGAGTCAGTCTGCTATGTTGGTGCAGAGTGGTGGCTCTGAGGCTAGGAATCTGCGCCGGCAATTGGACGGTTGCCGGTTCGAATCCCGTAAATTCCAGAATTGATTCCACTCCATTGGGCCCCTGAGTGAGGCCCTTAACCTGCAGTTGCTCCATCCTGGGTATGATGTTAACCAACTTACAGGGAAAACTTGGGGATTGATGGCAGGACTGCCACTGCAGACACTGTAAAAAACCTCATAATGTTCCTGCTGAGGTGTCATCCGTTGAACAGCTGTGCTTGGGGACTGATTGGGGATCCTGAGGTGGTTTGTGGTGTGGTGGGTACGGCTATTCGCTCTATCAGTACATACTCCCAACCTCTCTCTGCCATGGTGTACTCAGTAAATCCAATTGGTGTAAATAAAAGCGCTATATAAATGTAATGAATTATTATTATTATTATAAGGACATCCATTTTGAAATTCATTTGTAATGATGACTCAAGATTGTTCTTTATCTACTAAGCATTTTCTGCAACATGTGTCAGAGGGGGATCCTTTCTGAGTTCATAATGGCACTCAGTTTTGTTTTAATTCTGTATTCCACTACTTCCTCTAGGAGGTCCAGAATGTGTACCATAACTGATGCTGCCATTTTAATTAGATTACGCAGAATTCCCTTGAAGTGATGTTACTTGCCTAGCACACCATAGCATTGGCCATCAGATTTGTAGATATATGAAGGATGTCACCACTCACATTAAAGAAGCACAGTTTCCTAAGAGAAAGAGTCTTCTCTCTCCTGTCATATGTAGTTTCTCTATAGTACATGACAAGTCCAGCCTTTCATTGATGTGGACCTCCTAATACCTGCAGGAGTGCACCCCCTTTACATCTACTCTCTGAATAGTGACCAGGTATAGAGGTTTTTTGGTGTGGCAAAAGCCAATAACCACTTCCTTGCTTATGTTAAGATGCAGACAATTCTTTCTACACCAAGAAAGGAAAAGGTCTTCATCTGACTCCTCATTGACTCTCATTGCATAGAGTGCAGGATAATCTGAGGATTTCTAGAAGTGGTATGACGTGGTATTCTATTTATCGTCAGAGGTAGTGAAGAGAAAAGGAGACAGGACTGTTTCTTGTCGTACTCCAGTGTTGCTCACATCCACAGCAGAGACACAGTTCTTGAGCCTTACAAACTGCAGTCTGAATAACAGATAATCCATGATCCAGGACACCGTAGGCTCATCCCCCTGCATATCTCTGAGATTATCCCTTAAAATGGATGGCTGATGGTACTGAATTATCCAGAGAAATCAAAAAATATAATCCTCACAGCACTGTTAGCTTTGTGTAAGCCTATGTTTGATAGGCACACTGCAGTTGGTCCAGGTGGTCTACCACAAGAGGATTCACATAATCAAGAACCATCCTCTCAGAGGTCTTCATGAAGTGAGTTAGGCAAATTAGGTGCCTGCTTTCTTTTGGAGCAATGCATGCTGGATGTTTTCTACATCAACAGCACTTTTTGCAGCCTTGATGACCGACTGAACAGGTGACAGAGGACACCAGAAGTTTGTCAGCACAGGCCTTACAAAATTGAGGACTGATTCACTCCTTCTGGCCATGCAGCATTTCCTGTGTAGCCTCCTCAGTTGTCTCCTCACTTGAACCTCAGGGGCCATTCCTTAGTTAATATTGAGAGAGCTATTTAAGATTGGCCTTTATGAATGAGCTCATTTTACAAAAAAGGACCTCCAAAAGAGCAACAGAGGAGGCAGATCATTATCTTGCTAAGATAGACAATATTTTAAATTTCAATCAGTTGAATTTGTAGAAAATACTATTTCAGTCAACATATTGATCTGGCCTGGATGTCTTAAAATGGTTGGGTGGCCACCATGGGCTCTGCACTTAGGGGAATAGCTACACCCTCCCAAAAATCACAGTCCCTGTTCACACATTCATACAGATATAATATTAAAGACTATAATGACTAAATAAAAGATTAGACCTGCGCCCCCTGCCTGCCTTGTTGCTTGACATCCTCTAATAGGAAAACAGGAGCACAGTATCAGTTAGTTCTAGAAGAAGAATGGGCCATACCAAGTGTAGTTAGGAAACGGGCTGTGTCTCCTGCCAGGCCAGATCAGTATAAGGATAAGAAAACATGAGGGCGAGGCAGAGGACATATGTGTGGGTTTACATAACAAAGAATTTGGGCATAGGATTAAAAGAAACCATGTTTTAGTATAGGGTCATCCTAAAACTCTTTCATGATAAAACAGCACCTAAAGCGTGTTTTGGAAGGTTTAGGCAAAGCCAGAAGTGAAGAACAAAAAGGACATAGTTGGTGATTTTGTTAACACACCTGAAGGTACCAACAGCATTGGCAACAACTGCACAGGCCTGTTAGGGAGCTACCATGCCCCTGACTAATTAATAAATAACAGGAAAATGGGCCATGAAAAAATTGATCTTTTATTCAAAACATTAACAAAAAACCCTAATGTTAATTGAAGTTAAATAATTGAATGAAAAAAGATATTCTCATCATAAAACAAATATGTTGTACATCCCCTGAGTTTCAACCTTTATGCACAGACTCGTGGCTCTATTGTAAACTTCCACGGTTCCATTCAGGAAAGCAGAAAAGATGAATGAGAGAGAATGATGGAGAGAATGATTTCATGTTCTATATGCAAGAGATCTTCATTCGATCACCCCGAAAAGTACAAAGGGTGACATGAAGTTGGTGGGCTTGGCTTTTGTCTTGTAATTCTTGTATTTGTACTTTGCATGTGGCTTGAACATTCAATATTCCTCTATTTCATATTGATTTGGTCATAATATCATCAGTGTATAGAAGTTAGGATAATCAATACATGGAAGAAAAATTTAAAAATAAAGCCTTATAGGAAAAATGTCATCATCCAAGAGAATGTGTAGAGAATCTCTAAGATACTGGTCAGTCTGAATGGCCACAATTATTGACTTGTACATTTTCGATCAAATTGTGAATTGTACAGAAACACTGGTGCTGATCTCTGTGGGCGAAATAAAAGCAGATCTGTCAGCCTCTGAAAGATTAAAGTGATGGCAGCCTCTTTAACTAAAGCCCAACAGCAGTAAAGTAAAATGCTGCTGAGCATTAGTTTTGAGATTGATACCGACTGAGGGGTTGAGCACATAGTAACTGGACTACACACAAAGCACTGACGCTTGCAACAAATCCACCGTGATTACGAGATAGTAGAAAAAATGGCTGAAGTCCACTCTGTACAGTAATGAAGTATAAAATCACCATCCAGCTGCCATAAGCCTGCACAATCAATAAACAAACAATCAATTCATTACATTTTATATAGCGCTTTTCTCAGTACTCAAAGCGCTATCCACACAGGGAGGAACCAGGAAGCGAACCCACAATCTTCCACAGTCTCCTTACTGCAAAGCAGCAGCACTACCACAACTACTAGGCACATCATGACCCTGGCCAATTTGACAGTTGTCTTTATGTTAATTACCAGATAAATGGAAAATGTTGCAAACCAGTTTCTAATTTTAGGGCACTAGATGTTCATCCATTGGTTTGAGATCTAAATACAAGCACCCAGGAATTTTCAACAACATGTAAGAAAACAGATGTTGTGCTATGCAAAAGGCTGCCATATAAAGTTGTCCAAACCAGGGGTCAGATTTATAAAACTTGTGAATGCGCCAAAAGAGGCTTGAAATGAGCATACTCCGCTTTCCACATAAAAGTCAGGATTTATAAACGAAACCTTGATGGGAGAACCTTGTGTACAGTATTTTTACGGCAAATCTGACTCATCTGTACACAACATTTCGCAAAAACTGGGCAATGACGACACCCTTAATCAAATCAAATTGTATATGTCACATTTGAAGTACACATATGATACAATATGTAGTGAAATACTAAGTTGCTCAACTCCAATGAGTAGAAAAGAATATGAAAGAACAATAACAATAATACAATACAAAACAATAAAATTTTGTAATAGCAAAAGCCATTAATATAATTATACACATATGGTAAATAATTAAATAAATAACTTAATGTAAGAGAGCTAACCATAGGGGCATCATGTATTTCTAGTCAATTTCCTTATTCAGGATGCAGATGGACTATGGGAAAAAGCTCCTCCTCAGTCTCTCTGAACTGGACTTTAGGCACCAGTAGCATTTACCTGACCACAGCAAAGATATTTTTTTGCCCTGGTCTGACATTGCTTGGTGTAGATGTCCTGAAAGTTTGGGAGTATACACCAAGTGATATGTACCACTCTCTGCAGAATCGTGTGGTCCTGATGTGTTCTGTTCCTAAACCAGGCGGTGATACTTCCTGTCAACACTTTTGAGGGTGGATTCATAGAAGTTCTTTAGTAATTGGGATGGTAGCAAACTCCTGAGGCATCTAAGTTGATAAATTGCTGTGCCTTTGTTACTCAGGTGTCGCTGTGTTTGGACCAAGTTAGGTCCTTTGTGATGTGGGCACGTAGGTATCTAAAACTGTCCACCCTCTCCACCTGGGTGTTGGATATATTGAAGGGATGATTATATTTCTTCTGTTTTGTCACAAAGTCCACAATCAGCTCCTTTGTTCTGTTGACACTTAGAAGTAAACTGTTGTTCTGACACCAGTGTGCCAGACTCCAAGTAAGCCTGTTCATTGTTGTTAGAGATCAAGCCAACCACAAAGTGCCAAAGTTTGTGCCATCAAACTTAATGATATTTCAGTCATGTCCAGATGAGCAGCCATATCTGTAAAGGGAGTATAGCAGAGGGCTTAGTACGCAGCCCTGTGGAGTACCTGTGTTGTGAGTAAGAGACGACGAAGTGCGACCTTCCACTTGAATCATGTGGGCTCTTCTTATCAGGAAATTAAAAATCCACTTGCATAATGAAGTGCTCAGATTCATTAAGTAGGGAAATACAGCCAAAGGAGCTACATGACAACTCACACGCAAAACAATTCATATCACCAAGCCGTTATTATAATGTGCATTGACATGACAAACATATTAAAGCTCAAAAGTAATAAATATGATGTATAGGTTCTATTTTAGTTCCCTTTTAAGAGGACCAATTCTGTGCTTGGCACTAAAGAACTTTTGTATTTTTGTTTGCCAGTTTAGACTATCCATCCATCCATCCATTGTCTCCCGCTTATCCGAGGTCGGGTCGCGGGGGCAGCAGCTTGAGCAGAGATGCCCAGACTTCCCTCTCCCCGGCCACTTCTTCTAGCTCTTCCGGGAGAATCCCAAGGCGTTCCCAGGCCAGTCGAGAGACATAGTCCCTCCAGCGTGTCCTGGGTCTTCCCCGGGGCCTCCTCCCGGTTGGACGTGCCCGGAACACCTCACCAGGGAGGCGTCCAGGAGGCATCCTGATCAGATGCCCGAGCCACCTCATCTGACTCCTCTCGATGCGGAGGAGCAGCGGCTCTACTCTGAGCCCCTCCCGGATGACTGAGCTTCTCACCCTATCTTTAAGGGAAAGCCCAGACACCCTGCGGAGGAAACTCATTTCAGCCGCTTGTATTCGCGATCTCGTTCTTTCGGTCACTACCCATAGCTCATGACCATAGGTGAGGGTAGGAACATAGATCGACTGGTAAATTGAGAGCTTCGCCTTGCGGCTCAGCTCCTTTTTCACCACGACAGACCGATGCAATGCCCGCATTACTGCGGATGCCGCACCGATCCGCCTGTCGATCTCACGCTCCATTCTTCCCTCACTCGTGAACAAGACCCCGAGATACTTGAACTCCTCCACTTGGGGCAGGATCTCGCTACCAACCCTGAGAGGGCACTCCACCCTTTTCCGGCTGAGGACCATGGTCTCGGATTTGGAGGTGCTGATTCTCATCCCAGCCACTTCACACTCGGCTGCGAACCGATCCAGAGAGAGCTGAAGATCACGGCCTGATGAAGCAAACAGGACAACATCATCTGCAAAAAGCAGTGACCCAATCCTGAGCCCACCAAACCGGACCCCCTCAACACCCTGGCTGCGCCTAGAAATTCTGTCCATAAAAGTTATGAACAGAATCGGTGACAAAGGGCAGCCCTGGCGGAGTCCAACTCTCACTGGAAACGGGTTTGACTTACTGCCGGCAATGCGGACCAAGCTCTGGCACTGATCGTACAGGGACTGAACAGCCCTTATCAGGGGGGCCGGTACCCCATACTCTCGGAGTACCCCCCACAGGATTCCCTGAGGGACACGGTCGAATGCCTTTTCTAAGTCCACAAAACACATGTAGACTGGTTGGGCAAACTCCCATGCACCCTCCAGGACCCTGCTAAGGGTATAGAGCTGGTCCACTGTTCCGCGACCAGGACGAAAACCACACTGTTCCTCCTGAATCCGAGGCTTGACTATCCGATGGACCCTCCTCTCCAGGACCCCTGAATAGACTTTTCCAGGGAGGCTGAGGAGTGTGATCCCTCTGTAGTTGGAACACACCCTCTGATCCCCCTTCTTAAAGAGGGGGACCACCACCCCGGTCTGCCAATCCAGAGGCACTGTCCCTGATGTCCATGCGATGTTGCAGAGGCGTGTCAGCCAAGACAGTCCTACAACATCCAGAGCCTTGAGGAACTCCGGGCGTATCTCATCCACCCCAGGGGCCCTGCCACCAAGGAGTTTTTTGACCACCTCGGTGACCTCAGTCCCAGAGATGGGGGAGCCCACCTCTGAGTCCCCAGGCTCTGCTTCCTCATTGGAAGGCATGTTAATGGGATTGAGGAGGTCTTCGAAGTATTCCCCCCACCGACCCACAACGTCCCGAGTCGAGGTCAGCAGCGCACCATCCCCACCATATACAGTGTTGACACTGCACTGCTTCCCCTTCCTGAGACGCCGGATGGTGGACCAGAATCTCCTCGAAGCCGTCCGAAAGTCATTCTCCATGGCCTCCCCAAACTCCTCCCACGCCCGAGTTTTTGCCTCAGCAACCACCAAAGCCGCATTCCGCTTGGCCTGCCGGTACCTATCAGCTGCCTCCGGGGTCCCACAGGACAAAAGGGTCCTGTAGGACTCCTTCTTCAGCTTGACGGCATCCTTCACCGCCGGTGTCCACCAGCGGGTTCGGGGATTGCCGCCACGACAGGCACCGACCACCTTACGGCCACAGCTCCGGTCAGCTGCCTCAACAATAGAGGCACGGAACATGGCCCATTCGGACTCAATGTCCCCCACCTCCCTCGGGATGTGGTCGAAGTTCTGCCGGAGGTGGGAGTTGAAGCTACTTCTGACAGGGGGCTCTGCTAGACGTTCCCAGCAGACCCTTACAACACGTTTGGGCCTACCACGCCTGACCGGCATCCTCCCCCACCATCGAAGCCAACTCACCACCAGGTGGTGATCAGTTGACAGTTCCGCCCCTCTCTTCACCCGAGTGTCCAAGACATGTGGCCGCAAGTCCGACGACACGACCACAAAGTCGATCATCGAACTGAGGCCTAGGGTGTCCTGGTGCCAAGTGCACATATGAACACCCCTATGCTTGTAGTTTAGACTACTTTTTGTCATTTCAAGATCAGAAACCAAAATGTATTAAAAACACAAGTGTGATTCACTCTGCGTACTGAAAGTGGTAAATTGCATGACTGATATCCTATTTATACATAATGGTTTGACACAATATGGCTTGTTTGGCAATACTTGAAGCTACGATGGCCATATACAAAGGGACCAAAGTTTTTTGGACTGGTAAAGTTTTTTTTGCCCATGATGATGACTGGCTTATAAGCCTTATTTAGGCTCCCAAGAGTTATTCATTTTTACTTACGTAATGGGGGCAATTGACAGCACTCACTGCAATAAGAGCTCCTATGAAGCTGCTTTTGTTAACCATGTGTCGCAAAGGTGCTATATTGACGCCTGACACGACACAGATAGACACGGAGGCACACGTAAAAATAAAAGTTTATTTTTCTTCAGCTGGGGACCACATCTTCGCCGTGGTCCCCAGCCCTAACACAGTCCCGCAAACCCAAACACCAAGACAAAAAGCACACTTCTCTCTTCTTCTCCACCACTCCTCCCTGGCAAGCGTTGTCCTACTCTTCTGGACTCTCACCCCAAGTAGTGGCTGCTGGCTTTTCTTATAGCCCAACCGGAAGTACTGCAGGTGATAATTGACCTAATTCAGACTGCACTTCCAGGTGTGGCTGCAACACAGCCCACACGGGCAGCTCCCCCTGGAGGTGGCCACGGAGCCCAACAGGGATGAGCTCCGGTGTTCCACGACGCAACCCAGGGGGACTGCCACCAAGTGTTTGGGGGGGAAGTAAGTGGTCTCCCATGGCCGTTCCCCTGGATTAATAATAATATAATACATTTTATTTGTATTGCAATTTATATTTTAGCAATCTCAAAGTGCTACAGAGTCAAAATAAAAATAATAAAAACAGAAAAAAAAATCTATAAAATACTTTAACAAAAAGTCTTTCTAAAAAGATGAGTTTTTTGGTTTCGTTTAAAAGCATCAGTCGACTGTGGTGCTCTCAGGTAATCAGGGAGGGCGTTCCACAGCCTCGGGGCCACAGATGAAGAAGCCCTATCACCCATTCTGCTGAGCTTAGTTCTGGGGACTTGGAGGGTGTTAGTGTGTACAGAGCGGAGGGTACGTGAGGAGATATGAGGGATGAGAAGTTCCTGTAAGTAAAGGGGGGCATGCCCATAAATGCACAGATGGGTGAGGATAGAAACCTTGTACTCTATTCTGATTAGGATTCAGTGCCAACGGGGTGTCCCGGCCGGGAATGGTCCCCAGCCGTCCACCACACATGACGTTCCATTAACACACTAGTCATCTGTAATGCCAAAATAACAATGACAAACGTCAGGGTTTAGTGGCCTGGGTCAACCCCTGATTCATTTATTTCGAGGCAAAGTAGTGTTGGCGGATGACTTGCTCATGGTGCTACTGTACGTGATGGCTGGCTTATTAGTGAGGAAACTGGCTGAATGCACAATTTATCATAAGGCCTGTACTATTGATTGTAACAGCAACCTTGTGATCACATGTGCCAGGTGGCAGGAGCTATCCACTGAGACGTTGGCACCTTCCTTGCTTTAATGCCATGTGAAGTACAAGGTCTCCTCAAATGCAGGCAAGATCAGGTGGTGTTGTCTGGGTGTGTCAGGTGGGTGTCTCCTCTACCAGCCAATGAATTGTGACTGCATATATACTGTGAGGTTGATTAGCATAATCCTTATATGGTCATTTCAGGGTGGTAACTGGGTGGGGTTTGAGGCATTTTCAGATACGCACATTTACAAGGTGAATGTCATTTATAAAGGTAAATTGAGTAGAAATATGCATATGAAGGGTTTTTCTGATTTTTGGCCTATGCATACTTTTTTCCTCAAATCCACACAAAGTTTTATACATGCAACCCCAGAGATTGAAACAGGGCAATGTGGTTTAGAATTTAACAATACCATGCCCACAAAAAAACACTAAACTTTCTAAAACTGTCCTTGTGACCAGTGTGCTAAGGAGCTAAAGTTTAAAGCAGCAAGATCAGAAAACACATTTAAACCTCATCTCTAGCTCTTTGTGTTAGCTCAGCAAATTATCGGTAATTTTAAATCAGAAGCCTGTGTTAAAATAAGCAGCACTCACTTTCAAAGGCTTTGTATTACAGTATATAAAAACTGTTTGATCATGCAGGGCCGTATGTCGCACACTCCAAATGAAAGCAGTTTATTTTAACATTATATGACCACTTGAAGATAAGAGCATCCTGCTCTTGACTTTGTGCACGTTAGGCGAGAGATCTGAACCTGCAGCTTGGATTTGTGGTCTGTATCCTTAAATATTAGGCCACAAAGCATGATGCTGCTAAACACGGAGAAACATCAGAAATAAGTGAAAAATAAGTCCACATTTATGTGCAGCCCAGAATTGGACTAAATTGAAGTGGGACTATTTAGGACTTAATTCATTCTTAACAGTACATATACTGTATACTGAAACATTTCCACTGTGTACTGAAATGTATACATTATATAGTGAAACATTATTTACTGAAGCATGTACAGCATACAGTATGTTGAAAAACTTACACTGTGTACTGAAACTTAACTGTGTACACTATAGTATATAGTACAACATATATGAGGTGAGACACAAAAATAACCGGATTGGTAAAAAAATATATATAATTGATGAATTACAGCATTCTAAACATTATCACCTTCTATATACTCCCGATCTTTACACTGCTCCATACGTATCTTCCATTGATTGAAACAGTGTTGAAGTCTTCTTGCTTGAGGCTCTTCAACAGGCTTGTCGTTTTTGTCTTCACTTCATCCATTGAAGAAAAATGTGTTCAGTTCAGGTCACTTTTGATTTTCAGGAACAAGTAAAAATAACAGCGAGCTAAATCAGGAGAATAGGGAGGATGATGGAAGATAGGAATGTATTTGTCAGTCAAAAACTGCTTTACGGAAAAAAAGAAAATTCGTGAGAAATTTGATGTTGATTCGTTGTTCGATTTTTTTTTTTTTTTTCACCCGACATTATTGTGGCAATTCGTGTAGTGATTGTTGTGCAAATACTGACCGGGCTATTCACAGGATTTACCTAGCCGGACGGAGGTTTGAGAGGGCGTGCAGGAGGGGGTATAGTTTTATGATTCACGTCCAGCTGACCTCCAGACAATTTTTCAGGAAAGCCCCAAGCCCAGTCTGGTTATTTTTGTGTCTCACCTCGTATATACTGAAACACAAATAGTACATGAAAAACTGAAACTTATGGTGTACGCTATATAGTACAGCATACAGAATATATACACTGCATACTGAAGTATACTGTATACGCTACAGTACATACTGAAACATTTACAGCATACTATGTAGTAGAACATTTTTACTGTACACTTAAACATACTGTGTGCTCTATATAGTGAAACATATATATTCTATATAATTTAATATTCTGAGGTTTGCAGAAGGCCAGAGCTTATCCTGACAGCATTGGACACATGACAAGAAGCAGTCCTCAAGAGGTTGTCGGACCATCTGAGGCCCCTATTTATAATACTGTATACACCTTGTGACCTAAGATATGTGGACACCACTTCAGATTACCAAGTTCAGGTGCGTTAACAGATGCATTAAATCAAGCATACAGCCATGCAATCCCTATTGATAAACATTGGCAGTAGAATCGGTCATACTCAAGAGGTCAGTGACATTAAACATGGTCCTATCATGGGATGCCACCTTTGCCACATATCACTACATGAAATTTCTACTCTGCTAGAT
Organism: Erpetoichthys calabaricus; assembly: GCF_900747795.2. NCBI lineage: Eukaryota > Metazoa > Chordata > Cladistia > Polypteriformes > Polypteridae > Erpetoichthys > Erpetoichthys calabaricus. The sequence continues at coordinate 40,324,044 of NC_041411.2, read as the reverse complement.
CTGTAAGTGGTATGATTGTGAAAAGGAAATGCCATGAAGTGGTAGACATGCAAACTCACAGAGCGAGGCTCCCATAGCGTGCAAAAATTACCTCTCTGCTGTGGTATCACTCACAACCGTGTTCCAGCAGCACAAGAACTGTGTGTCGGGAGCTTCATGAAGTGGGTTTCTGTGGCGGGGCAGCTGCACACAAGCCAAAGATCACTATGTGCAATGTCATGCATCAGGTGGAGAGGTGTAAAGCAAGCCATCATCGAACACTTGAGCAACGAAAACATGTTCTCTGTAGTGACGACTCACACTTCACTATTTGGGGGTCTGGTGGACAAATCTATGTTTGATGGATGCCAGGAGATTGCTACCTTTGATTACTGCATAGTGGTTACTGTAATGTTTGGTGGAGGAGGGATAAGGGTCTGGGGATCTCTGACAGGGTTTGAGCTCAGCCTCTTGGGTCCAGTTAAGTATCCTGTTAAAGCTACAGCATACAAAGTCATTTAAAACAATTGCCCGCTTTCAAATTTGTGCCAAAACTGAGGAAGACCCTTTAATGTTCCAGCATGACTGTGCCCCTGTGCACAAAACCAGGTCTAAAAAGACATGGAGAAAATTGAGTGGCCTTCACAGAGCTATTGAACACCTTCAGGTTGAACTGAAATGTTGTCCAACATTAATGTCTGACCTTACAAGTGCTTTTTGACTGAATAAGCACAAATTCCAATAGAAATACACGAAAATCTTGTGAAAAGCCTTCGTAGAAGTGTGGAGGCTGTTATAGCCGCATAGGGGGACCAACTCCATATTAATGCCCATGGTTGTGGAATGGGATGCCCAACAAACTCATATAGGTGTGATGGGCAAGTGTTCTTTAGGTATCGTAAGCTGTAACTTATATATACTATATGTGAGAAAACTCATGTGATGTCTGCTAGCATGTTTTAGATTTTTTTTTATAGGGATGACTCCAATCTGAAAACAAATATGTATTCAGAACTTAAAAGGAAAACATTTAATATGTAAACTCCCATATCAGTCTATCTATCCTGAGCAAAAGGATCAGGAAAAATGGAATGAATATTAAAGACAGCCAATTTGTACAATGAATGAATTAATTATAGTAAATCTATGCTGTTCAGGACTCCCTACAGGTTCAGACAAAGGCACAAATTAAGAGAAATAATTAATAATTAACAAAGGAAAAGATTACATAGAGAAAAAAATAAAATAAAACAATAACATAAGAGAGCCCACTGTTTTACGTGGTGTTATTAATTTTTAACATGTGTGTTGATTAGCACATGCAAGTAAGACCTTCACTGTGCTGTGTGAATGCTGCCATAATAATAATAATAAGAATAATATTTTTTTACATTTGTGTAGCACTATTCTCACTACTCAAGGCACTTTACAAAGAGAGTGGGGAGCCACATCAACCACCACTAATGTGTAGCAATCACCTGGAGCAGCAGTACACCCACCACACATGAGCTATTAGGTGGTTAAAGAGTGAGAGAGGATGATTAGGGGGGCAGAATGACTACTGTATGCTATGGAGGGCAGGATATCAAGATATACCCTACACTTTACAAAGATGGCCAGGGATCTTTTATGACCACAAAGAGTCAAGTTTTATTCAAACGACAGCACCATCTGTACAGTACAGTGTCCCTGTCACTGCACAGGGACATTGGGATCCACATTCAGACCCCGCCTTGGCCTTTCCATCACCTCTTCCAGCAGCAATCCAATCTTTTCAAAGGTGGTCTTCCACTCAAGTACCTGCTGGGCCCAAATATGCTTAGCTTCAGGTGGGTTATCTGTACTGTACCTGTAGTGCTGGTGGTATGGTTGCTGGCAACCTTATATAAACTTATATAGCTTTGTGAAGACCTTATAAACATGTCATAGCATCACCCTTCTTCGGGCTACAGGGGCTGCTTAGTAACAAAAAGCATGTGAGCAATATAAATTACACCATCAGGTATCAGGAATGACTATTGATAATATTACTAATACTAATACAGTGGAACCTCAGTTTGCGAGTAACTTGGTTTACGAGTGTTTTGCAAGACAAGCTAAAATTTCTTAATAAATTTTGACTTGATAAACGAGCGAGGTCTTGTAATACGAGTACTATGTATACGCTTTGTCTGCTGAGCGTCATGTGATCACAACTGAGCTGATGGTTCTTCTCTCTCTCTCTGCGGGATTGTAGGCAATCGTCTCCTATTCTCCGTCTGAGTCGGCGTGCCTCACTCATATAGTCAACATCCGTACAAACGTATACTGTTTACTACAGCATTGTGACTGTGTGTGTGTGTGTGTGTGTGCGCATGTGTGCTGTGACGTGCGAGTCAACCATCTTGCACCCCAAAACACAAAGCTGAGTCTCAGTACTTTAGCAACACCAGATTTATTCAGCTTGAAACAGCAATAGCACGGTTATTTATTGTAGCGGGATCTGCCGCTCTCCTATACACAGACACTGCAGTCAGGCAGGGTCGTGGCCAACTAGTACTGTGCCCTGCGCATTTATAATGTTCCTTGTTCCTTGTATCACCCATCGACGGCAGGTGCTTATAGCATGTCCGCGATCTTTTCAGATTCGCTTTTACGGTGAACTGCTACAGCGCTGGGAGACTGCGATTGCTTTGGGACGCTCTTCCGCGTGTCGTCCCATTGCGTGGAATCCCACAAGAGTTTAGAAACTCACTCACACCAGCCATGATTCTTTTCAAAGGTAAAGTGCAAGTTAATTTGTTTTATGTATTTTTACTTTATATTTTTTGTATTAATCATTTTTATACGTATGAATAGTTTTGGGTTGTGAAACGAATCATCTGAGTTTCCATTATTTCTTATGGGGAAATTCACTTTGATATACGAGTGCTTTGGACTGCGAGCACGTTTCCGGAACAAATTATGCTCGCAAACCGAGGTTCCACTGTACTAATATTTGTGTGTATTATAATATGTGCTATGTAACACAGGTAAAGCGCAACAGTCAGTGACAAGAGAGACAAAGGAGCAGCATATTATGTAAGTCCTGGTGTTTCATTTGAATGAGGATACAGTGATCAAAGAAGTTCAAAAAGGTTGCAATGTCAATGGAAAGGCACAGCAGAAAGTAGGAGGTCATCGGCAATATGACCGGGATGGGACTAGGTGTAGACCAAGCAGTCCTAGCAAAGATGTTATCATGTCAGTGTTGTTTTTACTTCTTGTTGCTGTAGGAAATTGGAGCATGTGGCATGAGGAAAATACATCTGCATCAGCAATAAATTGCTGTTTGTCTCCAGAAACAAGAGTTCCTTCTGTCTTTTGAAAACTGTTTTACTCCAGGCAAAAAGAACACAGTGTCATGTATTTATTATGTGCATTATTCTTTGTGTTTATTTGTAACTGGAAAGGGCCTTGGTTATGGACCATGTGCTTTGTGGGCGGTTCCTCTCAAGAGGCGGGGCCACCTGTCTCACTGCTAGGCACTGCCCTCCGCCCTATATATATTAGAATGCCTTCCATAGTGCACTAGAGAATGGACTGTTGACTTGTGTTTTGCTGTACCTTATTGTTTTTGTGATTTCCTGGATTTTTTGAACCTGTACTCAGTTTTCACCTTGGGAATTTGTATCCAGACTGTTTGCTGTGGTTGGCCTTGCCTTCTCAGACAATTCCATATGTGCTTGTAGAAGCTTTTTGTACTACAAAGCCTTTTGTTTAAATTAACCTTTTATTTTATAAAGATTCTTCTTAGTCCATTAATATCTAGTCGTTGTTTGGATGGTAAACCCCAACTAGAGGGCAATTCTGGAAGTATTTTGGGACTTCTGTGCTATTGGGACTATCAAGGCATAACAACCAGCTGTTGAAAATCTTCCTATCACTCAGCCAAATGGACAGTCAACCAGTCTGAAGTCTTTATAGATCATTGGAATTCATTTAAGAATTTCTATGGCGTGTGTGTAATACCTTCATAGGCGTGTTTGGTTTTGAACGAATGCTAATGTTATGGTGAATTGATTGGGGTAATTTTCATAAAAGGTATATTTCTTTCAGAGTCTCTCTAAAAAATCTATCTGCAAATATGCATATTAATGAAACACACCACAGGTTTGCTTTCTCAGGAATAAAGCTTTGGGTTTTATGATGTTCGAGGTGTCAACCTGTTTCCTCCCTTTTTCTGTTTCTCTGCAGAAAATGGAAATGGTGTAAGATCTCCGTGTATAAGAAGAAAAAGTTTAAATGTACAAAGTGAACATAAGTTACTGTCTTCTGGAATGCACGTCTGTCAATTTCTATTATTCTTTATTTCAGGATTTTTAGTTTTTCTTTGTTACTATGTATAATTTTGAGTTTGCTTTAAAAATGTATTGTACTAATTATTCACATTCTATTTTAGTAATGCTGAAAAGGTAAAGCCATTTTACTGGAGACAAAACATGAAACTGAGGTTTACTGTCTGAATATTCATATTTGCTGACTATTTTTTTAATATTTAGGCTTTGAATTAAATGTAATACATGTTAAGTTAAGCTGCCTAGCCTCTCAGGTTTTATGCTAAGAAACAGTGCTTTGACAATGAGGTTTCATTGTGGTGAAGCATGCCCGGTAGTCATGTCGAGAATAGCTGGGGTTAGAGGACCACAGCAAGTGCAAGATTGTGTGTAAGAAACAGAGCATCTCTGACTTATTGAGTGTGGATGTGCACAAGAGCGATGAATAGCTATGGAGTGGTTAATGGGGGAATGGTCTGATTTGTGGATGAAACTGATTGGCACAGCCATCCCTCATTAGTGTGTAGCGGACTAAAACCCACCTAAGATTCACACTGCCTATTGACGGTGATTTATTTATTTTTAGGTGGGGATTCCCGGAACACACCCAGCCTTGGCCTGATTCACACACACTCCCTCAGAGACAAAAAAAGCAGCCAGTAATAAAACAGAAATTAAAGAATGTATTAAACAATAATAAACAAAATATAACTATACAGACTACAACGATCCCACCATTGTTCCCTTCCGGCGATTATGCAATAAACACAAATTCAAAAATAACAAATTACTAACAAAAACCACATACGATGAAGTCCATGAATAACGGCAAATGAGGTAGACAGTTCAGAGATCAGCACACTGTATATGAATGTAAAGATAGTCCTGCTGGTATTTTCTGATGAGATGATGACGTGTGAATGGGATCAGAAGCGCTCCTTTCTTCTCATGCCGCAGGAAGACACCAGACAGTCCATACACCCAAAGCAGGAGACGATCAAGGACAAAACAAGAATCCACAGGTATGAGAACGGGAAGGCAAACAGACAGGCAACTCCATACACGAAACACAAAAGACTTCTCCCTTCTCTCTGCAGAACTGGCCCCCTTTTAAATGTTGCACTGGCCTCCTTGTGCCCAGCAGCCCCTGCACCCTCAGCACACGACCAATCAGAGCCACCGCAGGGACTGCTGGGAGTTGAAGTTTCATTCCCCAGCAGCACCACTACAAGTGCTCCGTGGAGTACGTTATGCACCTCTGAATGTAAATAGTCAAAGCAGGTCAGAGAAGGAGGAGGAAAGAATCAAGCAAAAAGAAAACAGATTCAAGGTGGACCAGTGCAGGAGAAAGCAGGTGAAATGGTTGAGGATGCCCCGCAGGGAGCATAGAGAAAGACATTCCAGGGGTGGATCATCCCTGTTGAGCTTAGGAGCAGGACCGATCGAGTGCTCCAGTGGTCATGCGATGGAGGTGACAGGACAAGGGAGCTGGACTTGAAGCTGCCCAGTCTATACCGACGGAGGTGGCTGGAATGAAAGTCAAAAGGTGGACCACATTCGCCAGTATGTCAGCCCGGCTGAGCATCCTGATGGGTGAGCAGGGTGAGACGAGTGAGAGAAGCACTGGGGACAAAATGAAAGAAAGGCGATTCTCGACTCCAATGGCTGGGGACACATGAGGCATTACATTCATGTGAAATATAATTTGTGTAACACACCCTAAGGAAGCTATTTAGCCACCACAGTTTGATTATAACATATATGCTAGTTAAACAGCACTTAACCTCTGAGGTTACATATAAAAAGCGACTATTAACGGTAGAGTAACCAATTCATCTCAGATCAAAAATGGTCTAAAAGCAATAATTTGCAGTCAGATTAATGGTCCATCTTATTCCATGGTTGGTTAGGAGACATGATACTGTAATGAAACTGGGTGAGTTGAAACTTAATATCTATCTAAACTCATGACAAGGTAAAAACGCCTACATTGGATCATCCAAATGTACATTTTCTAGCAAATATTAGATATTCTGAAATCTCAGAGTAAATATGGTGGACAGAGACAGATTCTAAGCACTCAGACTTTATTATTTTCTGTCTGTCTTCATCCATGAGCCTTGATTATTGTAGCTGTGTTTTCCCAAAATTACCAAAGTTCAGCAGCTCTAGTATACAAAATGGGATTCTGGCAAAGTCTGATGCGTTGAAATGATTCCACGGACAAAATATCTTCAATGAAATAATCAGACTCGACACACTTAAAAAGGTTTGGGGCAGCCACCTGTATATTATCCCTGGCTGCAATGGGTTGATTTTTAAGACAAGTGTCTCGGTTGGAGTCCAGACAAGAACTGCCGAAGGTTTGAAAAGATGCCGGTTTTAAGTGATTAAACCGGAAGTGACGTAGGGGGACCGGAAGTGACCTCCTTCTGACGTCATACCGGGTGCCGGAAGTGCCGTCTTCGATGTTGAGTCAGACAGGTTTTCTCAGGCAGATCTGCAGAGATAACAGGAGAAGGTTTAGTGCACCCCGCCATTCCCTGGTCTGGCGTGGAATTACCTTCGCTTGGTCCATACATCGTTTTAAAAAGCTTTAGTAAAAATTCAAAGTAAAACCGTTCACACAAAAATAGAGAAGAGATTGATATTGCAAGAAAAGATAAGTTCTGTTAAAGGCTTATATTTTGTTTGTATCTTTAAGTTCTCTCATAGAGTTGAACCATTTCTAAATGATCAGAAAACTGTATGTCTATCCCAGTTTCAGGCTGTATATGAGTTTTTCAGTCCCAGCTAGTACTGGGACCTATTCTAAACAACGACTGACTCAATTAACACACTGTATCTTAGTTATAGCAAGAAAGTTCTACCTGTTTAACTTACAGGGGGTAAGTCATAGTCTATGACTATGACTAAGCAAACACTAATATGAATTTAACTTAAAGCATTAAATTTCTAGGATTGGCTCTTACAATTACGTATGTTTATGAACTCCATCTCAGTGTCTCTTCCTTTCTTTCCTTATCTAAACAGCATCCAACATTTCTCTCTACCACTTTCAGTAATGATGCTTATTTTGGGAAACTTGATTTGATGACCTAATTACTGAATTACTGCTCATGGGATTTGATTTGTCGAAAGCCTGACTGAGACGGTCACTAACTCCTCAGACGTTAGCACAATGGGAAGCATGGCAATGATAACTCTCCTGTTCAAAGTGACATTAAGCCTAAGGAAATCCCATAAGCCGGACAGCCTATGTGACACGGAGCTCAGCCCATGTCAGCACACACCTTCTCCCTTTTTCCTGAAATTAAGAGTCTGACAACATAAGAGAAGAAAAAATCTGCTGGATGGATTTTAAGGTTAAGGAGACAAGAGGTTAAGTTAAAAACACAAGGAATACGCATGTTTTATAAACCGATATAAGAAATGTAAAAAAGTACCTATTGGGGGTTCTGTCAGTTTAATGATAAGAATACTAACTTTACTCAATGTAATAACTTTATTTATGCAGCATGTTTCAGAAATAAACAAGCAGCTCTAAGTGATGTTTAAAGCAGTGATCTCAAACTCCAGTCCTGGAGTGCCGCAGTGGCTGCAGGTTTTCATTCTGACCCTTTTCTTAATTAGTGACCTGTTTCTTCTGATAATTTACTTCTTTTGAATTAATTTTATTTGACTTGCTCTTGAAGACTCAGACCCCTTAATTGTTTCTTTTTCCTTAAGTAGCAGACAAACAATAATAACATTAAAAACAGGACCAGTAAACTGTGACCATCGCACAATGTCTGAAAATAAAGCAAGATGAAGGTCTCAGGATTGTTGATCTGCTCAGGCCCTCAAAACATTTGAACAGTGCTCTTAGAAAAGAGAAAATCAACAGTTTCAGAAGTGTCTGCTATTGTACAATGAGAGCAGCATCAAGCCGTGGAATTAAAGAACGGGTTTAATTAACGACGAGAATCGGCTCCTAATTAAGCAGCCGGTTGGAGTTTGAGACCCTGACTCTATTGGCTCACTCACTTCACATTTCATTTTTGTTTGGGTGCAATTTAAGGAAAGAAATGAAGCAATTCAGGGGAACGATGAAAAAATTCAGGGGAACAAATCTTATAAAACAAGTCAATTAAAATGAAAGGAAAGGGAGTTAATTAGCAGGAAAAACTGGTCATCAATTAAGAAAAGGGTTAGATAGATAGATACTTTATTAATCCCAAGGGGAAATTCACATACTCCAGCAGCAGCATACTGATAAAGAACAATATTAAATTATTAAAGAGTGATAACAATGCAGGTATACAGGGTTAGAATACACTACAATACAATTTATTTTTGTATAGCCCAAAATCACACAAGAAGTGCCGCAATGGGATTTAACAGGCCCTGCCTTTTGACAGCCTTGACTCTCTAAGAAGACAAGGAAAAACTCCCAAAAAAACCCTTGTAGGGAAAAAATGGAGAAACCTTGGGAAAGGCAGTTCAAAGAGAGACCCCTTTCCAGATAGGTTGGGCGTGCAGTGGGTGTCAAAAAGAAGGGGGCCAATACAATACAATACACAGAGCAGAACACAAGTAATCTTCAATACAATATAATAGTGCAATAGAAATATTACAAGTACAGAGCAGAATTTAGCAGTAGATGATATCACATAATGGGATTTGGATTTGTTCAGAGTCCTAGAGACCTCGGCCATCAAGCTGCCTCCCTTGTTGGCCATTCTACAGCTGAGACAGCGCTGGGCCAGCCAATCCGATGAAAGGACCTCTCTACCCAATGATTCCTGTTAGCCTCTATCAGAGATGACATTACCTTAGACAGGCAGAACAACTTGGCAGGTGGGCAGTGGCACCAAGTGCCACATTTCAGTACCGAGAAGAGAAACAGAATAGGTGAGGGTTAGTAACAAATTATAACTATCATGTTACTTATGTTTTAGTGCTAATGACCAACAACAGAGATGTAGTCTGTACAGTAATCAGCAGCTCTAGTCAGGATATGCTAAACTGAGGTAGTGAGTCTTCAGCCGGAATTTAAAAGCTGAGACCGAAGAGGCATCTCTTATAGTAGCAGGCAGACCATTCCACAAATTAGGGGTCCTGTAACTAAAAGCTTGACCTCCAACTGTTATTTTATTAATCCTTGGAATCGTAAGCAGACCGGCATCTTGAGATCTTAATGTGTACTCTGGTTTGTAAGTCATGATAAGTTCAGACAAGTAAGCTGGACCTAGGCCATTTAAGGCTTTATATGTTAAAAGAATGAAAACCTGCAGCCACTGCGGACCTCCAGGGCTGGAGTTTGAAACCACTGGTTTAAGGATTGTAAAAATGAATGAACAGAGTAAAAAACTAGAAGATGTGTTTAAAAAAACAATCAATCATTGCATAAAAGAACATACTAAAATGTAATACATAAAATTGACATCAGGGGCTTCATGTATAACGCCGTGCGTAGAACTCACACTATAACATGGCGTAAGCACAAAAGCGGGAACGTGCGTGTACACAGAAAAATCCAGATGCAGAAATCTGTGCGCACGCAAACTTTCACGTTCTTCCACTACATAAATCCCGCTCAGCGTGAAAAGTAACGCACGTGCACGCGCCTTCTGTCCCGCCCCAACTCCTCCCAGAATTACACCTCTTTGAATATGCAAATCGATATAAATAGCCTTCTGTGAAAAGACAATGGGAAAAGCACGGGGGAAAATATAAGAATTTCAGCGAATACCAAGTGGAGGCAAAGGAAAAACGTACTATTTGTTGGTTTAAACAGTGGTATAATCAACAAAAGGAAGTTATATCAAGTGACAGAGTGTCGAAGAAACTCGAAAGCTCAAGTTCACAAAGTCGCACAGTGCTCGAAATAAAAAAGAAATCACATATCAAATCACTCGTAGCCCACCGTCTGAGTATCATATGAAAGCTTATTAAGGTACAGAGAAAAAAAAATAGGCACACAGTGGGGGAAAACAGCACGAAATGTCAACTTTAATCTCGAAATTTCCACTTTAATCACGTAGTTTATTTCGTCATTAAAGTAGAACATCATAAACTTCATCTTAAAATCGTTTATTTTACTAGTTTCTCAAGTAGCACGTTAAATGCTTTTTTCTGTATTTGATCTTCTATGTGCTCTAGGTGTGTGAATCACTACGTGCTTCCGTTCTTTCTCTTTCTCCAACAGGACCCAGAAGGTATCCTTCAATAAGGGCGCGCACAAAAAGGTGAGCTTCAAAAAGGCGACCTCAATTGAGCGAATGTTTTAATATTCTTGCTTTCGCCTTTTTATACGTTCAATCATTGCCTTTAATACATTTTCTGTAATAATTTTGTTGCATTTGCCTTTATTCGCTGTGCCCAATTGAGGTCGCCCTTTTGAAGCGCGCCTTTTTGTGCGCGCCCTTATTGAATAGAACCGACACAGAATCCATTGCATTTGTGATATTACAGCTCTCTGAATAATTAAAATACTGAGATGTATACGTGATATCTTTTTCATGATGATAGAAATGAAAGCATGTTATTAAACATGGGAACACGGTGGCGCAGTGATTGTTCATATCTCACGCAAGAGGCTTGCTGCGCCATGTGTGACCTTCGATGAAATAATTTATTATAGAAGTACTGTCTCTTTCAAACGTACTAACCTCCAATTCCTGTCCTTACTTTTCTTTCTCCAAATACCCAATTGCCACACAATCAGCTCTGTAATAGACGTTAAGCCATCTGTAAGCTTAGAACGCCGATTCTTCAAACTTTTAAGGAACATTGAAATATCTTCGTAGTACATGTTTAATTATTCTATCCGTCTATCCTTCCAGTGTCGCATCAGCACCAGCAATAATACAGCGCAAGGCAGGAGCTATCCGTGAACTAGCTAGCGCTGCGGCACTGTTTCCTCACATGTTTAATTATTAACAATACAGATTATTTAAATAAAGTTAGTTTTATCTGTATACTATACTATAAGCAACATATTTTGCTGCATTTCATCTTATATCGTCATCATACGCGCTTTATAAAGTGGTTCAGGTTGTGCAATATTATAACTGTAGTGCAAGTTTACAGTGGGGTACCGGTAATTGTACTTATAAGTCCAAACAGTTCTACAAGGAGCACTTGATGGACTGATTGAGTGCGTTTATAGTTCTTGGGATGAAACTGTTTCTGAAACGCGAGGTCCGTACAGGAATGGCTTTGACGTGTTTTGCCGTGGTTGAGGTAGTGTGTGCTTGAAACTGTATACCAATAATTCTCTTTCCAATCAGCTGCTGCTGTGATTCCTCACTCAGATACAGTGATATAAATACTCTGAGTGGTGCAGTGAGAGTAATATGGAAAAAGATGATCCGCTGTGGCAACCCTTAACGGGAGCAGCTGAAAGAAGAAGATGCAGTGAGAGTAACAACGCTAAAGCAGTTATGGTATTTGGAATACTATGGCTATTCCCTGGACCATTATATTGCTACAGGTTAATTACAATCGGATGCATTACACTAATAAACAATATGCAGTTAATTTCAGTGTATTTATAAAACCGCGTCAGGAATGTGGGTCTAAGAAAGAATGGGTGACCACACAGGAAAAGTAGCACTGCTTTGACGCTGGGTGCTGCCAGTCTGCAAAACCAAGCGGAGAAACTGCGTACGCCAGGGTATGAGGTACCATGGAAATGTGCGTGGCTTTACGCCAAGTTTAGGTTTTATACATCGCGATTTGAGCGTGAAAACATTCGTACGCAACATTTCTGTGCGTACGCACCGTTTATACATGAGGCCCCAGGTCTTTACTTCCATTTTTGTCTGAGGCAGAATGCCGGCCTGCATATACAATAACATTAATATATTGGCTCCTGTACTTGTTCATTTTTCAGTGACGCGTTTTCTAATTAACTTATACTGTACTTTAGAAAAATGGGAACCAGCTGTGCACAGGGCACTTCCACGTACAGTAAACACTCACCTTTAATGACACACATTTAATAAATGCTGTCCACCAAAGTTAGAAATCAATAACATTAGCTGTTCACTCTTTCCAGTTTCTACTGTCACGTGGTAAACTGTAATTTTCAAGAATCAACTTTTTCCCTGTCAGTTGCTCATTTATCAATCATTTTTGTGGAAAGCTTAGCTAGTAGCTTAACAAATGGGCATGATGGACTGAACGCTCTCCTCTCATCTGTCACATTTCTTATGTTCTTACGCTCAAACCATTTTCTGACCCCACAGGATTTGGGTCATTGATGTCTATTTTGGCTACACTAGGTACAAGACATGAGCCAGCCCTGCACCCTCATCCACACTCGAAGACAACTGGGAGTTACTGATCAGCGTAACACACACGTCTTTGTGATGTGAGATTAAGCTAATGTACCATGAGGAGAACATGCAAACGCCACATAAGCAGTGTCTGAACTGAGAACTAAACTCCGGTCCCTGGAGATGTAAGGCAGCAGTGCTCACCTTTGTGAGACAGCAGCACTAATTACTGCCCCACAATGCTGCCCACTAGTAAATACAATTAAAATAAGCACTAAACAATGAAGAGCTTGTCCAAAGACGTAATGTAGACGGAGTAGATGCAATAAGTGATGTTCATTTAGTTGTTGCTTGGGTCACCTTTCCCCCCGACTCGAGTGATTTAGGTGCTTCAGACTTTCCTTTGGCAGTCGGTGTGCATCACTCCAGTTCTCTGGGGAGCAATGGCTCCAGTCTGTGTTTATTTTCTGATTGATGTCCAGTTTGTCAAACTGATATATCCCCTGTGTTTTTTTCATTACTTCCTCAAATCCTTTTTAAATGTAATCAATGCCTGTTACTAATGGTGAAGAACAACTCCGGGGAAACTATTTTACACACCATTACATCCTTGTGTTACTTAGCAGGCAAATGTTGCTTATCTGGGTGTTCGACTCTTTGGGTGAAGGGAAATGGAACTGACAATTTCACAGCCCAGAAACGAAATGAGAAAGAGAACTGAACCAGCACCAGGCTGGGTTACAGACATGTCGATACCCTCGCATGTACATACATTATTTTACAAAGTAACATTAGCAGATTGCACCATTACAACTTGTAACGGAAATTTCTGCCTCTGTCTCCAGATAAGCTGAAAATCTCCTCTGGAGCAACCAAACGGACGTGAGGATGAATTGTGTTATCTTCGCTCTGGTTTTACAGTATATTACAAGATGACAGCTTTATGGCTTGAAACGTCACCTTCCAGTGCTGTGTACTTCTCATTTCTGGTGCTTTCTACAATGGATTCAGACAGTTTTCAGACCCCTTCACTTTCTGCATGCTTGTTGTATTGTAGATTTAATTTTAAATTGGTAAATGTGCCATTTTTGCCCATCAATCTACACTCAACAACCCACAATTACAAAGGGATAACATGTTTTCAGAAAGATTTTCACATTTATTAAAAATCAAAAATGGAAAATCTCTCATTTATATAAATACTAGCTGTGCCACCCATCTAAGATTGGTTGAAATTTAAGTATCAATGTCGACCTCAGCGTATTTACTATTAATGTTCACAGTGCACCATCTGTGGGAATATTTATTGTAATGCATGTAGTAATAAAATACATTGCATTGTTCATTCCAACAGATGGTGCAACACAAACATTACTACTGCTTTTACAAATACCATTCCAAATGGCATATAACAGACACAACAGTACTAGCTGTGCCACCCATCTAAGACAGGTTGAAATTTAAGTATCAATGTCAACCTCAGCATATTCACTATTAATGTTCAAAGTGCACCATCTATGGAATATTTATTGTAATGCATGAAGTAATAAAATACATTGCATTGTTCATTCTAACAGATGGTGCAACACAAACATTATTACTGCTTTTACAAATACTATTCCAAATAGCAAATAACAGACACATAACTACTGGATGGGCACACACACACCACGTTAGACAATATATATAAATGTCTACGTGTGGAAGTGTGTGTGTCTGTCCAGCCCGGAAGTGAGAGGTGGAGTCGGGGTAAGTTCTCCACCTCCGAGGATATGCAAGCGAGGCCAGCATGTCAGCAAAACAAAACCTCAAAAGAAAGGCAAAGTCGCTTAGCCGCTAATGCACGAGCGATTCGAGCACATTGGCAAAACGTTATCCCTTTTATGTTTCCTTCTGCCGCTAATACACAAGCGAGGCGAGCACGTCGGCAAAACGAATCCTCCTAGGAGAGAGATGCCCAGAGTAGTTCCTTTTAACTACCTGACATCTCTACATTTCAATTTTTTTCTGGAGATTTCAATAGTTTCTAGGACTCCGGGCTTTTTACAGCACAGGCTTACACAGCTAGTACTTTTATAAAGATGGATTCAGACCCTTAATTTGATACTTTTGTAGAAGTCACTTTGGCAGCAATTGAGTCTTCTTGGGTAAGTTTCTACACGGTTTGCACAACCTCAAGTGGGGCACCAGTCTGTCGCACGGCACACTATCCATCCATCCATCCATCCATCTTCCAACCCACTGAATCCAAACACAGGGTCACGGGGGTCTGCTGGAGCCAATCCCAGCCAACACAGGGCACAAGGCAGGAACCAATCCCGGGCAGGGTGCCAACCCACTGCAGCACGGCACACTAATACACTTCAAATAGGCCAATGTAAAGTTTCCAGTTTCCCAAATCAACACATCTTTGAAATACAGGAAGAAAGTAACATGCACAGGACAACATGTAAACTCCATGACCTGAATTCAAGAGTCAGAGGAGTATTGCAGAGTGGCACAGTATTGCTGCTGCACAGCTTCTATTAGATATTCTATTTAAAAGTTGTATTTATTTTATAATTTTAGGGCTGTAGGTAGATTGACATGGCAGCTAATGCCACTGCTTCATAGCAACAAAGATCCAGCGTTCAGATCCTGCCTCAGGTCTTGTTTTATGTGTAATTTGTATATTTTTTTAAGGTATTATGTGGATTTTCCCCTAGTTATTCAAGTGTCCTCCCACCCAACCAGAATTTTTTTAATTTCCCAAAATTTCTTTAGATGAATCCACACCAGGAGTACAAGAAGCAGAGCTCATCTTGGATGATGGGAGGGTGAAAAATAAAAAGGCCAAGCTGGGTGAGTACCAGAAGACTCCAGAATGAGTCGTTGTTGGAGACTGGAGGCTGCATGCTGATTTCATTACCACATTTGTTGCAGAAAACTGCACTTCTTTTGAACTTCTCCAGAGGAAAAAAATAACAGCAGGAAATTCATTAATTAATTGTCTTGTTTTTTTGTCTTTGACAGCCATGCATTTTACCTGTCACTGAAATTTGCAAAGGAAGAAAAATTGCAAAAAAAAAAAAAAAAAAAGGCTGACATAAATAGCAACTAGAAAGAGTCTCATAATAAAATAAGAATTCTCCCAGCTGGAGACCTTTGTACACGTGTGCAGATGGCTTGCAAGGAATAAATTTTACAACACAGAAATTATTTCCAATTGAACCAGAGACTGTAGAACGTCTGAGATTTGCAGATGTTAATGATAGGCTCCGGTTCACCATAACACTGTAACAGGAAAGGCAAGCTTTAAAATAAGCAGATGGATGGAAAGACGGAAGATTTCAATTCTGCTTTTCCAACCCTTAGATTCACAAAAGACAGCCGAGTGTAAAGAGGTAACGAGTTTTTATCCTTTGTAAGAAAAAGGCAGCTCAGAAGCAGAGTGGATAGCATTGCTTCCTCGCAGATCCCGTATCCTGGGTGGGAATGTCTTTGTGGAGTTTGCACACTCTCCCTATTTGTGTGCAGGTTTAGGCAGCATATTCATGGAGAACACAAGAGAGTCCTTGAGAACAAAGGTTTAGCAAGCAACTCTTTGATGAGTCGATGTCATGTATACCTCAAAGTAGTCAGAGAGCATGACAAATGTAATATCTGAAGTTGCTCAGTCTCGTTCCCTCCTAGGATAGCAGAGGATATACTGAAACTAGGAACTGCAGGGGGTAACCGATTACAAGAAATCTGTTAATATTTTTTAAACATAGTTTTAAATCACATTTTGTATCGTCATGCAATGGCCTGGGAAGCTGGATGGGCTGTGTGCTTGCCCAAGAGCAGAGGTGCCATTGATGTACAGTTGCTACTTAGCTGCAGGGAAAGAGTATAATTTTAATTGTCGGAAAAGAAAGGAGAAGGACATGAGTTAGTTGTGGTGCAGGAAGAGTGACCTGTATGAATGTCAGGAGTTTTATCTGGATGGAGGATTCATCATTGGGCTGCAGTGGCTGCAGATTTTCATTCTAACCCTTGACTTAATTAGTGACCTGTTTTTGCTGCTAATTAAATCCTTTTCCTTTCCTTTCAATTGACTTGTTTTTTTAAGATTTGTTCCCCTGAATTTCTTCATCGTTCCTCTGAATTGCTTCATTTCTTTCCTTAAATGGCACCCAAACAGAAATGAAATGTGACCTGAGTGAGGCAACAGAAGACCAACTAAATCAGGGCCTCAAACTCCAACCAATTTCACTCCAACCAGTTGCTTAATTAGGTGCCGAGTTTTGTTGTTTATTAAACCCGCTCTTTAATTCCATGACGTGTTGCTCCTCTTATTGTGAAATTTCTGAAATTGTTGATTTTCTCTTTTCTAAGAGCACTGAGACCTTCACCTTTCTTAATTTTCAGATATTGTATGATGGACGCAATTTGCTGGTCTTGTTTTGGCTGATTTTGTATCTCATTATTGTTTGGCAGCTAACTAAGAGAAAAGAAACAATTAAGGGGTCTGAGTCTTCAAGAACAAGCCAATTAAAATTTAATTCAAAAGAAGTTAAATAGCAACAAAAACAGGTCAATAATTAATAAAAGGGTTAGAATGAAAACCTGCAGCCACTGCAGCCCTCCAGGACCGGAGTCTGAGAACCCTGACTAACGCTGTTTAGAGTGAGTCTAAATCCCTTGAAATAAGAGGATGTTACTGGTCGATATGCACAGTGTGGCAAACTTGGTGATGTGGGCTCCTTTTGGCAGAGATTGGTGGGTTGTCTGCTGGGACTGGATGGAGAAATGCCATAGACATTGTGGTCGTGAAAGGAATGTTGGGGTGCCAACCCAGTTGTACCCGTTTACTTGAAAACTAACAAATATAATGCCCTCAATGGTGTGGTTTGCAAACATAAAATACAATACAATTTATTTTTGTATAGCCCAAAATCACACAAGAAGTGCCGCAATGGGCTTTAACAGGCCCTGCCTCTTGACAGCCCCTCAGCCTTGACTCTCTAAGAAGACAAGGAAACCTCCCTGTGGTATAGCGGGTCCACAGCTCTCGGCAAAGGCCCGTTTTAGAAATAATCACCACGCTCACGGCTTAGCAAGGAGGCGTGGTGGTCATGGCTGTAGCGCACAGGAGTCGGACTTCGGTCCTCAAGGGCCGCAGTGGCTGCATGTTTTCATTCTAACCATCTTCTTCAATAGTGA
This sequence comes from Erpetoichthys calabaricus, assembly GCF_900747795.2. NCBI lineage: Eukaryota > Metazoa > Chordata > Cladistia > Polypteriformes > Polypteridae > Erpetoichthys > Erpetoichthys calabaricus. The sequence goes on along the minus strand of NC_041411.2, from coordinate 40,306,322 downwards.
GCCGTTTTTTACTGCTAATTAACTTCTTTTGCTTTAGTTTTAATTAACTTGATTCCAGCCCCTTAATTCTCATTTCCTTAATTAAAAGCCAAGCAATAACAAGACATCAAACAAGCCACCGTATGACCAGCTCACCTGTGCCTATCACACAATATCTGAAAATAAAGAAAGGTGAAGGTCTCGGTAAGGTTGGTCTCTCAGGTCACCAAAACATTTTGACAGTGTTCTTAGAAAAAACAGAAAAATCAACAAATTTGGAAATGAGAGCAGCAACAAGCCATTGAATTAAATAACGGGCTTAATTAACAGCAAGGACCAGCTTCTCATTAAGAGACTGTTTGGAGTGAAATTGGTTGGAGTTTGAAATCCCAGTTTAGCTGGTCATCTGTTGGCTCGTGTCATGTCTCATTTCTGTTTGGCTGCCATTTAATGAAGAAACAAATCAATTCAGAGGACTGAATCCTTAAAAACTGGGCTATTAAAATGAAGGGAAAACAAGTTAATTAGCAGTGAAAACTGCTCACTGATTAGGAAAAGGGTTAAAATGAAAACCTGCAGCCACTGCGGCCCTCCAGGCCCGGAGTTTGACACCCCTGCAGTGTAGCGGGTCTCAGGGCGATCTGCAGTGTGGGCGTTTCTAAGTGCACAGGTGAGAGACCGCCCGCATCCGTGATTGTTCCTGGGGCTGCTAATTTGTCGCAGCTGCTATGCCCTCTCGACCGATATAGAAGCGCGAGAGTACAAGAACAAGAAAGGAAAGAAAAATGGAGGTTGCTAGAGAGAGAGAGAGAGAGAGACAGAGACAGAGACAGACAGACAGACATGGACGGTGCAGGTGAGATGGACGGTGCGAGCGAGTGAATGCTCACAGGCAGCTGTACGGAAGCCTGGGTGTTAGGCCGACACCTGGGAGTTGTAGTAGTGGTCGCTCCCGCTGAGTGATTGAGTAGTGGGAGTGACCAGTGAAGGGCGACTGGCCGCGTAAGGCCGGGAAGACAGCGGGAGTCGGGAGGCTTCGTGTGAAGTCCTTGATGTGAGCGTCCTGGTCATTAAGGAATCCGAGTCTTGAGTCTGGGATGAGTGTGTGACCGAAGCCAGGGATCGGGAGGCCTCCAGACCAGTTTGAAAAGAAGTGAAAGACAGCTGCAGAGAGAGCGTCTCGCCTGCTGCGGGGCCCAGACGGGTGAAGCAGGAGAGACGCTAGGGTAAAGAAGCACCGGGCTCTGAATTGTATTTTAAAGGACTGCTTTCAGCATTGTTTTAACCTCGGTGTTAAAGGATTGTTTTTGTATTTTTTTAAACCTCCACGTTTCTTTTATGGATTATTTATTTAATGAAGAATTTGACTCACTGCACTTTATTTATTTGAATATTTTGTTTTTGATTATTTTATAAATAAAAGCACTTTTGTACCATCCCCTTGCTATGTTGTTGCCTCACTGTCTAGCTCATCGGTAATATAACCTACGGTGTAGGGTTCAAGGGCTCCTAGACAGAAGATGGGAGCATGGAGCCGAACCCGCATCGTCACACTCCCAGTAAAAAAATCCTAGTAGGGAAAAAATGGAAGAAACCTCGGGAAAGGCAATTCAAAGAGAGACCCCTTTCCAGGTAGGTTGGGCGTGCAGTGGGTGTCAAAAAGAAGGGGGTCAATACAATACAATACACAGAACAGAACACAAGTAATCCTCAATACAATATAATAGTGCAATAGAAATATTACAAATACAGAGCAGAATTTAACAATAGATGATATGTAATAAGATTTGGAATTGTTCAGAGTCCTGGAGACCTCGGCCATCAAGCTGCCTCCCCCTATTGGCCATTCCACAGCTGAGAGAGCACTGGGCCACCCAATCCGATGAAAGGAACCTTCTACCCGACGATTCCTGTGATCCTCCATCAGAGATGACTTCATTTTAGGCAGGCAAAACAACTTGCCAGGTGGGCAGTGGCACCAAGTGCCACATTTAAGTACAGAGAAGAGAAACAGAATAGGTGGGGGTTAGTAACAAATTATAACTATCATGTTACTTATGTTTTAATGCTAATGACCAACAACAGAGATGCAGTCTGTACAGTCAATCAGCAGCTCCAGTCAGGTAGTGTTTTGTCTTGGTAGAGTTCTATATTACTCTGCTTTCCCTTTTTGTATTCTTTATTGTGTAGACTCAAATCCCATAGACTTACCACTGTTTATAAGATATGGTACTTTATATCTTCGCCCCCACCTTCCCTTCTGCTCTATAACCTCAGGAAATTACATAGAGTAAAAGGACACAAAGGAGTTAAGTTATAACTTTAAATAATGTATTATTGATATTCATTAAATAACAATAAGCAATGTACATGTGAACATTGGCAACCATACAACCTGATTAATGCTGGGTGTGTAGTTTCAGGGGGCATACAGACTTCTAGTTACTTAAATGTCTCTAGTTAAATCATCATTTCAAGTCAGTTTTCTTCAGGACAGGCCTGTCTCAATTTGGCTTCTGAGTTGTGCTCCTCAGTGTGTTGTCTTTATGACCATGAAGTGAGAGAGAGAGGGAGGGGTAAAGCGACCAAATTTATAGATTCTCTCTTCAAATCCTTACACCAATAGGGTGTTGTTGTACAGAATGGCCTCTGATTCAAAACCAATCCCAAACCACCATACTTCATACCAACAGAATTCCAGTACATCTCATCCCCCAGTTGCTTTCTTATAGGTTCTTGAAAATCCCAACACCGTCACTCTTACCAAGCTGGTCTGATGCTTGATCCCCCATACTGCCTTTTCACACCTACACCCAAGACTATTTGTTGAGTGCAAGCTTGCCAGTTAGTTAACCAACCCTGGCAAGGAAACCAAATTAAGAGTATGTCCTGTAGAGAATCACTTGCCAAACCGGTTTGAGGCAATGCCCAATCCCCAACCCCCCACCTGCAATGAAATTCACATCTTGAGTCAGTCCTTAAGACTCGGGGGGGTGGTTTGGTTATTTAGTCAGACATGAAAGCATATCTGTTTTCATCAATGAAATCCTGAAACACTAACCCTACACTTGCTTTGTCTGACTCCTAAAACAGAGACATACAAAATGTTTATCAACTTGTATACAGTAACCTCTCATGGGGCTCTCAAAATCAGCTTGTCCCCTTGGCTTTTTGTCTGGCTGGGGAGCTCCGTCTCATGGGCTGCTTAGTCAACAAAAGGTGCCCCTTTCCAGGCCAGTTCGGAATTTGTCAGTTGCCCTCACTGGGTGTCATCTCAGCACTGTGGAGGGAAAGAGAGAGGGGACATGATTTGTGCCAGCACCAGTTGTGTCAGTGAGATAATTAATTTTATCCTGATTAGTTGAGAAGAAAACACTGTTTCTGCTATCTTAGATAAAATCTCACTTTGGCTGGTACAAAACTTTGTGCATGCTGATATGGTGTCCTCACTCCTGCTGCTGATGGAAATTGTAGTCCAGATGTAAGCACTGGTTTTTGGGTTGCCACCTCATTACAATACAATACAATTTATTTTTGTATAACCCAAAATCACACAAGAAGTGCCGCAATGGGCTTTAACAGGCCCTGCCTCTCGACAGCCCCCCAGCATTGACTCTCTAAGAAGATAAGGAAAACCTCCCAAAAAAACCCTAGTAGGGAAAAATGGAAGAAATCCTGGGAAAGGCAGTTCAAAGTGAGACCCCTTTCCAGGTAGGTTGGGTGTCAAAAGAAGGGGGTCAATACAATACAATATAATACACAGAACAGAACAAATCCTCAATACAGTATAAAAATAAAAATTTTAGAAGTACGGAGCAGAATTTAGCAGTTGATGATATCACATAATAAGATTTGGATATATTTAGACTCCTGGAGACCTCATCCATCAAGCTGCCTCCCCCATTTGGCCATTCCATGGCTGAAACAGCGCTGGGCCAGCCAATCCGATGAAAGGACCCCTCGCTCCCACGATTCCTGCGATCCTCCATCAGAGATGACGTTACCTTAGGCAGGCAAAACAACTTGGCAGGTGGGCCGTGGCACCAGGTGTCACATTTGAGTACCGAGAAGAGAAACAGAATAGGTGAGGGTTTGCATCCAATTCTAACTATCATGTTACTTATGTTTTAGTGCTAATGACTAACAACAGAGATGCAGTCTGTACAGTTAATCAGCAGCTCTAGTCAGGGTGTACTAAACTGAAATAGTGAGTCTTCATCCGGGATTTAAAAGCTGAGACCGAAGGGGCATCTCTTATAGTAGCAGGCAGACCATTCCACAGTTTAGATAGACAGATACTTTATTAATCCCAAGGGGAAATTTACATACTCCAGCAGCACCTTACTGATACAAAAAATAATATTAAATTAAAGATTGATAATAATGCAGGTAAAAACATACAATAACTTTATATAATGTTAACGTTTACCCCCCCGGGTGGAATTGAAGAGTCGCATAGTTTGGGGGAGGAACGATCTCCTCAGTCTGTCAGTAGAGCAGAACAGTGACAGCAGTCTGTCGCTGAAGCTGCTCCTCTGTCTGGAGATGATACTGTTTAGTGGATGCAGTGGATTTTCCATAATTGATAGGAGCCTGCTGAGCGCCCGTCGCTCTGCCACAGATGTCAAACTGTCCAGCTCCATGCCAACAATAGAGCCTGCCTTCCTCACCAGTTTGTCTAGGCGTGAGGCGTCTTTCTTTTTAATGCTGCCTCCCCAGCACACCACCGCGTAGAAGAGGGCGCTCGCCTCAACCGTCTGATAGAACATATGCAGCATCTTATTGCAGATGTTGAAGGACGCCAGCCTTCTGAGGAAGTATAACCAGCTCTATCCTTTCTTACACAGAGCATCAGTATTGGCAGTCCAGTCTAATTTATCATCCAGCTGCACTCCCAGGTATTTATAGGTCTGCACCATCTGCACACAGTCACCTCTGTTGATCACGGGGTCCATGAGGGGTCTGGGCCTCCTAAAATCCACCACCAGCTCCTTGGTTTTGCTGGTGTTCAGGTGTAGGTGGTTTGAGTCGCACCATTTAGTTTAGGGGCCTTGTAGCTAAAATCTCAACCTCCCATTGTTATTTTATTAATCCTTGGAATCATAAGCAGAACAGCATCTTGAGATCTTAATGTGCGCTCCGGTTTATAAGTCATAAGTTCCAACAAGTAAGCCGGAATTACAGCCCCTCTACTTGATACGCTTTAAGTGGGACCAGCGGCAACACGTGTAAAATTTTGTGAAAACTGATTCAGCCTTTTTCATATGATTGCTGAATAAAGAGACAGAAAATGCTTTTATTTATGTGTTAAACTAATTCCATGTCAAAAAATGCATAAACAATTATTGCTTTAGGGTATAAAAGTTTCCACAAAAGGCACTGTAACCTGTAAGGTTCTTTTTATATTGTTGGACAAGTTAATACTGGAAATGGCTAAATTGTTAGCCTTGATTTACATGTGCACTGCATGCCATCCACTCATCACTCATCTCTTAAGCACACAAATAAAATCAAGCAATATGGCCAAAGTTGCTTCAAAACACAGCAAACAGAATTACCTTTACTGGGGTCAAGGGATCGCTGCCCCCAAGCACTTTGCCTGAAAGGGCTGCACACATCAAACAGAGCAATGGAGGCTGGTGACTTCAGTTTCACGGTTAGAAGCTGGCTACTTTATTAGGGCTGCACAATTATAAAAGAGACACTCCATCAAAGGTCAGATCGATACCGTTGAAAGAGCTAAACAAATTATGAAACATTTAGACAAGCACACGGAGTGCAGATGATATCAATAAATAAGGCAAGCTTCAGTGAAGAAATACTCAAAATTTAATTTAACCATTGCCTATGTTTATTTGCACATCCCTAGCCTCAGAGTCACTACTCTGCCGATGAGTGAAGCTAGGGATCTTTGCTGCCAATTGGTAGGTTGCGGGTTCAAGTCCCATAAACGCCAGAAGTGACTCTACTCCATCGAGCCCTTGAACAAGGCCTTTAACCAGCGATTGCTCCATCCTGGGTATGACATTAATCTGCATCCATGCAAGCAAGCAGGTCCTCCAATGTGCAGAGAAAACCCGGGGTTTGGTATTAGGATTATCAGTGTGGTGCTGAGGTGTCACCCCCTGCACTCGGACCCCAATCTGGGTGGTCCATCGTGTGGTGGGTATGGCAACAACCAACCTCTCTCTCCATCTCTTTTGTAGAGCACTGTCAGTTGTGTAACGTTGTAAGGAGGACCACATAATCCATCACCACATAATCCTTTATTATGAAATGATGATCAAATTAAAAATGTATACATTTACTTTCAAAAACTGGAGAGATCCATGTGACAACAAATCCCCATTGAGCAACGCTCTTCTACTTTTTCATTTGGTGCTTGTCGTCTTGCTTGTCATTTGTAATGGTGTGCATTGATAGCTGCTTCTTTATCCTTTTCTTGGTTGTCTCTTCAGATTTCTTCTCTTCCTTGTTCTTACTGAATATTTGATTTTCTTCTGCCAGCGTGATTAGCACATTTTCAGGGTTTTTCTAGGTGAACTAGGTTTACGCATGAAAAAATAATTTCTCTCTAGAAGGAGGCTAGTTTGTTGACTCTCACAAAGTCAAAAATATTTCTTTTTAAGAGTTTTTGTCTGCTTGAAATATCACAATTAATTCTGACTTGAAGTAAATCAAGAAAAAGGAAAACACAGATTTGTAACACGAGTCTGCGATACTGCAGGTACTTTTATGCAGCATTAACATCAGACACCAAAGTGTTGTAGCCAGTGATCTGCAAAGGAGATACAATACTTTGAACCCTGACCCAGGGGTCTTGGATTTCATCTGGTTTCTGATTGGTTCTAATTGATGGTGCATGCTGTTATTTGAATTTGTGTGCCCCACTAGACATGACAGCCTATTCCATTCAGAGTGTTGTCCTACTTTGCTATTTTTCTGCTGACATATACAGATGTGTGTGTGATGTCTGTGTAAAAGCGGATGTGATGGGTTGTAGGAAGAAAACGGAAGTATTGGTTGTTGGTGTGGATGTTAACAAAGAAAAGATAGTTAGGCATTTCATGCAACAAAACATACCACAACAGGGGTATCACCTGCTTCCTTAACTCTTTCAGGGCTGATGTCAACTTTTGTCAAAAGGAGGAGTTGACGATGGTAATCAACTGCAAACTGTGACACAACCAACTGTTATGTTTTAGTTGGACTCTCGTTGTCTGAAGGAACATTAAATTCATTGGTTTGACCGAGATTTCCTGCGCTCGCGTGAGTAGCAAGGCGCAAACAACAGCAAAAATGGGACTGACATCTGGCGAGAGATCAAAGCAAATGGGTAAAGCAAAATACTCCGCCGACAGCATTTTGCCTATTATCTCTGAACTGGACTATGACTTGTCGGACTCTGATTTTGATACAAGTGACCGAAAACAAATGTGAGGTTCCAGCTTCAGCTGAATGGTCCCCAGCTAATCGTGGTACTGACAATGTTCACCAGGTAGAACTGCCACTTAACAATGACATTAGGTAGAAACCACATTGCAATGCACTGTGACCATGATCGTTGCTGCTGCCCCAGCCACACGAAGACAGCCTGGCAACAAACCTGCTGCACATTCTTCGCAAACTGGCAGCCACAGCATGCAGCAACAGATGTTTTATGTAGATTTCTGTGTGAAACCATTGCTTTTCAGAAAGTTTTTTTGAAAAAATATTCAGCCCTCAAAGAGTTAAAGTTAGGTAGAGAGCTAACTCATCCTTTGGATCATCTTTGTTTGGGTAAATCGTTACCTATGCCAACACTCTCACAGACACAGGCCCATGTTGCCACTCAACAGCAGCGTATGCAGCAGCATTTCAGTAAGGCCAGAAAATCAAAACTGCCATTACTAAAGGAACAGCACTGGGTGCGTGTGTGGCTTCCTCGCCGTATCAACAAGATGAGACCCTGTTATTCAAATCCTTTGCAAATTACTCTGCAGCTTGGACCAGCTACTTTTCTTCTGCAAGATGGTTCTAGGCGTCACACAAATAGCCTGAAAAAAGTCACATCACTGAGTCAGCTTTGTCATGGCCCAAAGACGCATAGCCTGATGGCATGGGAGCCCCAAACGGTGGTTGGAAATGGACTGGCTGCTCCTCAATCGCTCCCACGGGTTTCCAATGAGGTTTCACGTTCATTCAGGCACAGAACACCTCCCTCCTGGCTTAAGGACTATGTTACCAACTAGGCCTTCATTTTTAAAAAGGAGATGGGAAATGTGATGTCTGTGCAGAAGCGGATGTGAGGGGTTGTAGGAAGAAAACGAAAGTATTGGTTGTTGGTGTGGATGTTAATAAAGAAAAGATAGTTTAAGCATTACACATGTGTGAACCGCTATTTCTGATACAACAGTGTACACTGCTGATCAACTCTGGATAAAACTGAAACCAATTTCTTACTGTGGCACTAAGTTCTGAAATGACTTATCAGTTTAAGGCAGCTACAGTAATTCATTTGCTGACTAAAGTCATCCTGCCCAAAGGAAGAAAGGGCAAGCCCAGCAAATTGATGAAGAAAAGGCCTGGAAGAAGAGAGATTGTTAAATCAGGGATAACCAAAAAGGACTGTTGAGAAAGAAAGCAAATGTCAATATCTGTAAAGCAAGAACAACTAAGAAAACTCCATAAAATGGTTCAACAAAGGTTGAATAAAAAAAAAAAAATAAAGGAAAAGGTTCCTAGTTGAATCTAACAAGAGTGCCTTATTGTTTTTTTTTTTTTTTGTTAATTTAAATCCAAAAGCTTAGTTGCTCCCTGTTGTAGGATGCCATCTGTTTTACTGTGGAAGGGCTTTGGGACAATGCCTCCTTAAAACACAAACCTGTTCGTCGAATACACAGATTCTTTTCCCACTGACCTACAGTTATATCTGTCGCTACTTTCATTTTGCCTATTCTTACTCTTACCAACCTTTATAAATATATAGTTTACAGTTGCACTTGCACCCAGGAGTACAGTCCACAACCTTCTGTCAGTAGGTCCTTCAGATTTCATCCAGGTGTGACTGCCACTGTAAGTTACTGTTGGAGGTGTCCGCTCTAAACCCTGATTGACCAAGCTGAGAAAAGAATTTGGTTCCCAGTCCCTGGTGGTAGAATAGAGCAAATGTGCATTCAGGTGTTACAGTCAGGATTTATGTATTTATTAGTAATGTTTCCTCTGAAATTTCTGCATGCTTTTTGTTGCTTCCTCTTCTTATCAGGATTTTGAAATATGCAGAATTCGTCCCTATCCTTAAATATTTTGTGGATTTGGAATAATATTTGTTGTAGGCTAAATTTCTCCCTGGGTAACATGATTAGTAAATAGAGCTACTGTACGTTGACATTTTTGTAAAATTGGGTTAGAACAAAAATCTTCAGACACTGCAACTCTCCAGAACGAAATCTGATCATCCCAAGAGGAATGGGGTTTGGGGGGAGGTGGGGTGGGGTGGGGAACTCTTAAGGATCTGCTTGATGTACATGTCACTTTGTATTTGCTTTAGGATGGACTTCACTCTAGACAGGCACTATGTACTGTAAAATGAAGGCTATTTGAACATGTCTAGTCTGTTTATAGTGCCATTCACTCACTATCAAAAAAAGAGTGCTTTTAATTAAACATCTAATTGCATTTATATAGCATGTTTATAAAATGCTCAGTGTTTTACATAGAAAGTGGGGAACCACTTCAACCACCATCAGTGTGTAGCATCCACCTGGATGATGTGACGGCAGCCATTTATGTGCCAGTACTCTCATCATTCATTAGGTATTAGGTGGTGAAAGGGTGAGGGTGATAATTATTCCCTATCCCTTATTGGCTAAATAGGGTACCAGAATGACCAGGCCATTGTGGGCAGTTTAGGCAGGACTTCAGGGTACCCTTTGCTCTTTTTGAAGGATGTCCAGGGATCTGTTATGACCACAGAGAGTCAGGATGTCAGTTTTACATCATATCCCAGGTTTTCTTAAACTTACTTTTATCATTACCTAATCTTGCCCTTTTTATTGTCTTCGAGACCCATTCCTTGTTCAATGCCCAGATGATCGTCAATGTGGGGGGTGGTCCACTTAGGGAAATGAAGCCAATCATCACAGCTGGTGCCTCTTGGAGAATCTTGTATATTCGTGAACAATTAGGGTTGGGTGTGTGTGTATGTGTGTGTGTAGAACTGACGGAGATTGCTTAAATCGACCCATGGCAACCCATTACCTTTAATATACAACTGTAACAATGGAAGCCTGTCTTGCCCAACTGGGGCATTGAGATTCATGCACCATCCACAGGGTAAGGGCCCCCTGATGCTCTCACCAACACCTTTTCTACTAGCAACACACTCTTTCGCAAGCTGGTCTACCATCCATGCACTGGTGGGACCCAAACATGCTTAACTTCAGGTGGATGACCAGTTCTGAAGTGCAGGTGGTATTTCTCTATCTACATTTCTAATGTCCTTAGGATGTAAGAGGACATTGCGAGTCTGTAGAGGCAACTGGGTAGAATATGTAACTTCTGCACTGAGAGAAAGCAGTCTTGGAGTTGAATCCATGCCTCCAGTTCTGCAAGCAAGCAGAACAATTCAGAGCACCATGGTGGAGCTCATAATAACTGTCTATCTATCTTAACTCTGTTTTATTGAATACTGTCTATAAATTCAATTTAGTCAACGTGGTGGTAGTGAAATTACGAATATCACTGCTTCCATCATTAAGGGACTGACGGCTATTCTCAGCATGTCCATGTTGCGTCCACTCAAGATTTGCTTCTCCAGTAAATGTGCATGCCCATTCAATCTATAACTCAAAACTGGTGTGGTGTGAGTGTGTCCAGAGATGGACAAGTGGCTGTTTGGATAGACTTTGGCACACCAAAACAGCCTTGTAACATTGATGGCAGACTTTGAATATGGATGGATGAATAAGTGAATGAAATAGTTAATGGCCAAACTAGATTGTAGGATAAACTAGCTTATCTGAGGGTATACCACTTTCTACTAAAGGGTAGGATTCATCCTATTGCTGGAGTATGAGAATTTCCCCTTGGGATTAATAAAGTATCTATCTATCTATCTATCTATCTATCTATCTATCTATCTATCTATCTATCTATCTATCTATCTATCTATCTATCTATCTATCTATCTATCTATCTATCTATCGCACTGAGAACAAAATAGTTTGGCCTAGGCAAAACTAGTGTATCCTAAAATCTAGTTTGGCCTGTAACAAATACATATTTTAGCTAAAGATAATTATTCTTATTTACTGGAGAGAAAATTGATCCATCTCATGTTTAAAAAGGCTGGAGCTTACCACAGTAGCATCAGGTTAAAGGCAGGAATCCACCCTAATGGTTATTTATGATAGTGAATGGTCCGACTCCACATAAAAATGAATACTTCAGCCGGCTCAAGCAAGATGTCACTGAAGAGAAGCTGCATCATTCAACTGCCCCGTACAGGCCTGCTAGTCGCAACATTGGCAGGACCACCCAGCACATTACCTGTACCGTTACTCCACACGACACACTGGTGAACTTGGAACCAAAAATGTTCAACTGTCAGGCGATGAGCATAAAACTAAAAAGAAAGAAACACAGAAGACAAGAGCCCTCTTGTTTTTGTAGCAAAAAAATGTTTAATCTCTCCTTGATGCGTGTGTTTATTTACAAGTAGTAAATCTGCAAAATAGGAAACAGCAGGATATTTACACAATGAGCGTTAAACAGCCAACTTGTCACAGTTGCTTCAAGTCTGAAACAATTTAAGCAATTTCTCAGTATTCTTATAGTACTAAAATCCATTGTTTTCTTTGTTCCTATACTTCAAAAGGACCGCTAATTTTTAATTTGCCATGTTCTTTTAAAAAAAAAGAAAGGATGCGCACTGTTAAAGGCTTACTTTTGGAAATGTTTTTGTGATATGAACATAATTCTCAGGTAAAAAAAAAAAATACATTTATGAAACTAAAAAAAAAAAAAAACACTTTGATTTGTAAGGAAAGAAAGAACAGCAGCTTGTGGTTTTCAGGCATATAGAACTGCGGCAAATGCAGAAACAATGTCGAGATGTACTTGGCTGACAAGGCACTGTGCAAAGCGGAGGTTCTGTGCGTCAAAGCCGAGAAACACTTTTGGATGAAGTGGCAAAGAGAACCAAATCATAAATAAATAAACCGGCAGGCCGCGTCAGTGATGCCGCGGTTTACAACAATAACTGCTTCTGTCGCATGAAGAAAAAAAAAAGAAAACAAAAAAATATTTCTGCAGCCACAGCGACAAAGCTAAAGTGACTCTTAACAGCACTTTCCTTTCTTTTTGATTATTTCCACTTTAGGATGCAACAAAAACCAGCTGTCCTTTGTACAATGCACAATATTTTTGAACGTCTAAATGAAATTAAGTCTCTTACTTTATACAAGTGAAAATTAAATAAACCTGAAAAACACGCGCACACACTCACACATACAAAATAAGAACCAGTTCTCTCAACTATTTTTTCTTCGAGTACCTAAAATAGAGCAAAACATGCAATAATCCGCATAAACCGATTTACCCCCAACCCCAGTCCAGCTTCAACGCCCCCTCCCCCCCATCCCATCTAGGAAAGAAAGGGAAAAATAAAGTGAAATAAAAAAAGAGAAACACAAAACCTGAGACTTCAAATTTTAAAACCACCAAGCTAATGTCAAAGATGGTTCTGCGTTGATGATTGACTGCTACAAAATGAACACTGGACTGATTTGCTAACAATAATAATAATTGTGATAATTAACTGGCCATCAAATTGCTAGGCTATGGAGTTTGGTTTTTAGGATGACCATTATGCTGGTCGTATCATTGAAGGTGGCCAGGCTATGCTCCTGGATAGCAGGAGCAGAAGCTGAAATTGAGTTCTGTCCAAAGAAAACCAAAAGAGAAGTTCTGGCTTCACAGTTACAAAATTTGAATTTTGACCAACAATTGACTGTCATCTGTGCTGCAATGGTGACAAATTGTTAAAGAAACAACGGGAAACAACAGCGCTAAAAAAGAAATTTGAGTCCTAGCGAGTCCTGCTGTCAGTCAGATCTAAATGCCACCATTGCCTGTAAGCAAAGAAGAGATTTACTGTACATTCAGTTTGCACTCAGCTTTTAATTTACTCACTTTCTAATGTAACGTAATAAACTGTAAATCAGAATTAATTGTGCCATTTCAGTTACGGGTGTAACAGTAATGTGAAATTTGGACTATGTCAAATAAATCTTAAATCACTTATTGGTTAGGTTCTCGAGGGGATTGTGAATAACACATGAAGTGATGGAGTGGCTCAAAAAAGGATTTTTTTTTTTAGTAGATATTAAATGAATTAGCCACTTAACAGCCCTTACAAATACAATCAGCAGGTACATGAAGAAAAGATTATTTGGAATTTACGTCAATCTGGTTTTATACTAGTAAGACTAAAATATTGATTAACTGTGCTCCACTATTGTAGGGAGCCACAGTTCACCCCGATGCGTGAGGTTCAAGGATGGACCGTCCATCACGGAATGTCAATTCATTACAAAACATTCGGGGCAATCCACCTAACATCGAGATTTTGGAAGAACCTACATGATCATTGGGAGAATTAAAAGATACATGCAGTGATCGGGCTGGCAATCATTACAGACGTCTACGAAGCACCAATGAGATCAATTATGCTGCCCAAAGCTTAAATGCACGAAATACAAATAAAAGAAGTCCTAGAGAAAGCATGCCAGTCTCTACCATATAGGTGAATTATATGGTCATCTAGGATGACAAATTTTGCGGGGTTGCATTTTTTAATTAATATCGATCTTGACTTACCCATAATTGGTTCAAACACCAAAGGGGAACCCACCTTCTTAGATTCGATATCTCTGAGCTTAAAACACCAAGAAGGAAACCTGGGTGTTTGATCAATTATCAGAAGATCGGCAGAATCGAAACAACAAGGGAGACTACACTCTTCGATATTAATACTGTATTTGAGCGTGGTCAAAGCATAAGCTGGAGCCCTTGAGCATGCCACCATCCCTACACCACTCTTCGGTATTAATTCCAGTTATGAGCATGCTCAAAGCACACACTGGGACTTCCAACAGCCTGCCACACGCTCTTCAATTTTATATATGCGTAACGATTCCTGAAAAAAGTACAAAGAACTAAGGTTTGGGCATGACTCTTACAGCTTCGTGTGGGGTAGCAAAAGTGCTAGAGCTGACCCTGGCATTGTGATGGGTACCCAAAATAAAAAAGCATTGAGATTATATTACAAGTAATTGGTGCAGCAGAGGTTGTGAAGAGCAGGCATTCATACCAGCAGTTCAGGAATTTTGAATGAATGAGTGATGCTACACATGGCTGACCAGACTGCATCGACATTAAGTAAACTCACTCGACCTGGTCTACCTGATAAATGTTATGGCACTAGAAGAGTTTAAAGTGGTGAGCCCTAACACGTAACTGCAATTTTTAACTAAACGAAAAGGAAAAAAAAAAATAAACGTTGTAGCAGTCAATCACAAGCAAGTATATATGGCACGTATTTAACCATCTGGGGGCAAAGAGAAATCACATTTGCTTTTCTTGCAGCCTCACGTATGTTGGAATACAAGGTGTATCCTTGGTCTTTCACTTCAAAACCCAGACTCTTCTCAGCAAAACCTTTTCATTTTTCAAAGTACCTAACTTGAACAAATCTCTTAACAGAAATAAAGCTAGAGGAAAATAAAGCCAACACGATAATTTAAAACAAAGAGCAGAATTTCCCTAATTTTGCATTTCCTACAGATACACCACGGTAAGAAATATGTGGGGAAGCTGGGTACAGACAAAATTAGAAAGAAAAAATAAAACTGGGAAGAAGGGTTCAAAAGCCCCCTATTTTGTCATAACTTTTACATTTCTCTTTGGTGGCTTGTGTCTAAAAGAAGGGTATTGGTGAAATTTGAATGTAGAGCTCGGGATTTCTTGATTTAAATGAACTATTCCAGTAGAATAACCCCTCTGATTCAGTAGCTTTGAGTAGACGATTTTTGCGTGTTAGATTTCCTTTAATAGGAGCAGGCTACAGGATCTCAATTCCCGTAAATTTCATTCCAAAATTAGTTCCCCCCCCCCTTTATTATTTTAAATTAATTTCTATCTACAAGGAACTGGTGACCATGCTAACTATACTACAAATCCAGATCCACATATACTATATGGTAAGATGAGAAAGAAAAGCAAAAATCGAAGGAAACCCAAAGTTAAACCACTATCAAAGATCTGCCTAATTTAGGCAAGAGGGGAAACAAAAACACTATTAAAAAGCAAAACACCACAATGTCAAACTTTCACGTCGTCCTGCGTGAAGCCTCCTAAAGTACGGTCTTATCACTCGCGGCACACACGGTCATCTGATGACTTCGGGCTGTGGGATAATGGGATTATCAGACCTGAGCCCATGAACCGTCTTGATAAATAGATTTTTCTTTCAAGGAAGCCTCGTTCTTCAGATCCTTCTGTCAGCAAGCACAATCTTCCTTAATTTATCACTGTGCTTCGTAGAGCTAATCTGCATTAACGGAGTCGGCTTCCTTTTAGTCTACTGGGTCCTCTAGAGTGTGACCTCATTAGGTTGCTCAAACACCGACTGTCCACTGCAAGATCCAAAGGGCGAGCATTCCAACGTTCAAGTAATCTTTCTATGTGGTACAATTCTTCATCTTCCTCACAGCTTTCGGGTACATTCACAGTTGCTTACGGGTGCTTTTAAATGTTCTGTCTTTTCATTTACGCCGTATAACTTTTAATACTGCAAAATGTTGGGTGTGCGCCTTGTGTGATTGGAAATAAAAAGAAAACCTAACAGGGAGTTGCTCTCTAATAGATCCGTCATCTCGGTTATATTCAAATTCATATATTTGCTATTTTAGCAACACTGTAAAGTCGGCTGAGTCATGAAGGTTGGTGATATATAGAATTCTTAAAAAAAAAAATATTAAAAAACATCCATGAGCTTATTGTATTTCAATAAAACCAGCTGATCCGAGTTGAAAAAGGCAGCTGTCAGAAGTGATCAGTTCCTTCATGTTATGGAAGCTTCTGGTATTCGTCTAAAGAAGATTTTGTTTGTCACCTTTTGCTTAATGATGGGAGCTGGTGCAAATAAAAAGCATACAGTACAACCTATTTACTTACAATGTACAATTCCTACATATTTTCAAAAGCCAGGGCCTGCCTCATCAGGTTTATTCGTTCTTGCTTCCATTTGTTTTTACTTTTCTTCCAGAATTTTTAAGTCACTAGGCATGTTAACATTAAAAATTATAGCACATTGTTTTTAATTTTTTTTTTCATCTAAGAAAATGTCTTTGCACTAAACAACATTCAAATAAAACATGGCACAGGACATTTTTTTTTCTTTCTCTAAAATATCAAAGCTTATGGAACTCAATTCATAATGTTATTTTAAAATCGAAAAGTTTTTTTTTTCTTACTTAAAATTTTGTTTCTTTAAAAACTCAATTGCATTTTATTCATTCTTTAAATTCTTGTAAATTGTGCAAATTCAGCAGCAACACTAGTGGCAGGAAGCCGGAGAGAGTGGGCAGTTAAGTACAATAAAAAAAAAAAAAAATGCAAACAAAAACCACAAAAAAAAAAAAAAAAAAAAAAAAAAAAAAAAAAATTCCTTGAGATTCAAGTCCCATCCAGGCTTTACCACGTGATTGGATCACATGACCAGAGGAACCACTCCCATAGTCACAAAATGCGCCATGCCTCAGCAGTTCTTCGCCTTTGCTATTCAAGCGTGTTTAAAAATTTGTCCTTGAAACGTTTGTAGCATTTGAAACACATTTTTTACTTGAGACAGGCTACATATGCCCAGCCCTGCGGGATCCAGAGTGCACTGCTTCAGTTTCCCACGCAATTTGGAATCTGTGTTCGAGAAGTTTCTCCTGTCAGTTCAACAGTGCCAGCAAAGCTTCAGCTGCTCAGAGCCATGGTGTCTATGACCTGCTCCAACTTGCACCTCAGCCTCTGCCTCCGGGCTTGTTCATCTTTTTCCAAAGCTGAGAGGATCTTTAAAATGGAAAAAACAAAAACAACAACACCACAAAGTTAGAACAAATATGGAATGGACACTAAACTTTCAGACGGAGAAACACAGAGGTTAGAAGGACTTGCTTTAACCTTTGCTACTCTTTGTTCCACATTTTGTAAATGACATTCAAATTTGATGGATACTCAAGGAGATGCTGCAAACAGAGCAGTAAGACCTGGACAAACTTCAAAACTGCAAAATACACTTTAATGTGGAGAAGAGCAAAATGCTGCATTCACACAAGAGAAATATTAATTTTAAATGCAAACCCTGAAAAGGAATTGGGGGGGGGGGGGGGGGGAATGTTGATTCAGCACAGCTGAGGCAATTTCCTACAGTATTTAAATGGCAAATAAAATATATAAATTTGTAAATTAAGGAAGGTTTAGATTCTTAAGGCTCGTGTTCTGGTTTATACTTGACACGTCCATGCTGCTCGTGAGGGGCTGCGTGACAAAAATGACAGCAGATGCGAAGACACAAATGGCTTGTGCACAGAATTTGTCCAGACTATATAGCAATATGGACATGGCACAATATTTCCAAAAATGCTGATTTTCTAAGAGAGGATAGTGGCACTTCTAAATTGGCCCTAGTGTGTGCTTGGTGCGTGGGTGTGCTTGTGTGTGTCCTGTGGTGGGTTGGCACCCTGCCCGGGATTGGTTCCTGCCTTGCGCCCTGTGTTGGCTGGGATTGGCTCCAGCAGACCCCCGTGACCCTGTGTTCAGATTCAGCGGGTTGGAAAATGGATGGATGGATGGATAGTGGCACACATGATGCTACCAGGCTTAGGTGGTTGCCAGAATAACAAATGACAAAATATTTGAAGTGCATCTCTTTGTCATGTACGCCACCCCACTCATGAGAATATTATATTCACCCTCCCTTCACCACTTTTGGTTAATGGGTCGTCTACTTTTTCCCTCCTAAAGCCAGTAAAAATAGGCATTGGCACTACCTGATCTGTGCTACCTGCCTGCTACTGTCGACATCTTTTGCTGAACAATCATGCAAACAATTCACTACCTCTGCGATTGAACAGGCCGCCACAAGTATAAATGTGTTTTGACCTTGTGCGATCTTTGATTTACACACAAATGTGCTAAGTATAAGTGAGGATTAACCCTAACGTGTTCATCAGCATGCTACAAGAAGAAATGGCAGCTCGAGAAGTGGTGCACAGAAAGGAACAAGCATTACAAGCCTGAAGAACTCATTCTTCTTTGACAGACTTGGGGAGCTGAACCTCAGTACTCCTAAAAATCAGAATCACATTTATTGGCCAAGTAATTATATAAGGAATTTGACTCCAGTTTTGGTGACTATCTATCTATCTATCTATCTATCTATCTATCTATCTATCTATCTATCTATCTATCTATCTATCTATCTATCTATCTATCTATCTATCTATCTATCTATCTATCTATCTATCTATCTATCTAAAGTCCAATGTCTGTCTGTCTGCTTTTTACCAGAGACCCACTTAATGGATTTAGATCAGGTTTTTTTCCAGTATTTACTTGAACATTCCAGTTGATTTTGTAACTTCTCTCATCAAACTAAGTATCATACTTCGCTTGCGGTACCGATTTATCTGTTCAAATCCGACAGAGAGGCTGTGGGTCGAGGGGAAGGGGAAGCAGGACCTCACGAGTGGGGAGGCGGGCGGGAACCCTGGTGACTGGCAGAGATATCACAGCCATGTGCTTTTCTCCCCACACAGGCTCTCTCCTGTCAGAACTGAACACGCTCAGATATACTGCCAACATTTGACATTCGAGTGTACCTACCTTCCGCTTGCCCAGAATTAATTTTTTTTTTCTTTTTATTGATTTTTAAAGTTTGTCCCGTTTCACTACTACGTGGGCGGAGCAGCAGGGGACAGCTAGTAAGTTATACAGTATAATCGACATACGCACAACAGCTAATCACACACCTCAGATTAAAAAAAAAAAACACAAGACAGAGAATGTAAATAGAAGTGCAGAGTGCAACTCAGTGCAAGAAATGCTGAAATAAACATTGGGGTGAAAAATAAAAAATAACAAAAAAATAAACAAGTATGAACAATATGTGAACAGTTTTGACAGTATTGCAGGACCCTCGGAGGCTTGAGGGGATGAAATTAACCATTTGTGAGATTGATGGCCTGTGGGGAAAAAAAAAGTTCCTATATTTGTTTGTTTTGCCATATATTAATCTATAATGCCTGGCCAACGGAAGAAGATCAAAAAGATTGTGTCCTGGATGTGAGGGGTCAGTAATGACTTTCCTAGCCCATTTCATGACTCTGGTGCCCGTCTGCCCACCTTACAGGACCTGTATTATTCCAATGTTATTTTCGGCACACCTGTTTTTGTCATGTTTGGCCACTGCTCCGAACCACACCTTTATGGAGGAGTGGAGAGAAGACTCAATGACTGCTGTGTAAAACTGAATCATAAGGCTCCTGTGGAAGGCTGAACTTCCTCAGCTGTTGCAGGAAGTCCATTCGATGTTGTGCCCTTTTTATGATGCATCCTATATTGATCTTCCATTTCAAGTCCCGGGAGATTATAGATCCCAGAAACGTGAAGGTTTCCAAAACCCTCACAGCAGTATTATGAAGAGGGGGGGTAATAATTGGGACCTCTCCTAAAATCCCCTGTCATCTCCACAGTTTTGACAACTACACAGAATTCCTTTAAAATTCTCAAAGACATCAATAACACAGAGGTAACAATAAACTTTAAGTTAAATAGTGAGCCATAAAGTTTAGCAACTCCTTACGCACAGTGTCAGGAATTTATGTCTTTGTGTTGTCCTGTGTAAGTTTGGCACTTTTTTGTTTATTATTTTTTAATCATTTTGATGGTGATACCACCAGGTTGCCATATTGGATGTTCGTTGTTTGGCTGCCACTGTTTTGTCACTCTAGTCGTGGACATACTGTAGCCATGTCACTGCCAGAAGTGTGTTTTGTGCTGCTGAATGTGACATTAACTCTACACTAATGTTTAAGATGGCATTGTGGTAGACATGGCATCCTATCTTTGGAATTTTATTTTAAGCACAACTTTATTCCTAATGATTTCCTAAAAGTGACTTTGACTGAAATGTTTGGGTTTTGACAAGCATTTTTACTGACACCCTTCCTAGCTTTTTGACATTTTCTCCATTTTCTGATGTCTTTTACTTCTCCTTATGTGTTATTTTCATCTCCTGGGCTTGTTTTTTCACCATACTTGCCTTCTACTTAAATATTGTTATGATATCCTTATACACAGGCAATTTGGAATAAAGTCACAGAAATAAAGTAGTAACTTTGTGGGGATGAAATGTTGAAATGTATTATCAGTCTTATGTCAGTTATGCATTCTTTAAATATATTTTTGGGAATTTAGGCTGATGTAAGTTTGCTTTCCAATGGCAAAAATGGGGATCTGCCAGGTCTGCCACCCTCTGTCCCTACATTATTGCACTGGTTCTTGGTGGCTTAGCCCTCTTGGCAACCGTCTTCCCATGGGACCATCAATTCAATCAAGATTGATAAGATCTGTCAAGATAAGTCATGATATAACATCCAGCTAACATACTTGGCTGCAATTTCAAGTTGCCCGTTCAGTCTTTTTCATGCTGGGGAAAGCCATTTCTACATATGAGGTGTATGGAAAAAGAGAGAGAGAGCCACATAGGACAGAAGAAAATGAAGATGTGAGCGCAAAATCAAATAAAAGGGAATTCATGAGTTTAGAAAGCATTTCCTTAAGAGAAAAATATCATCAGTAGTATCAGCCATGCTACATTCTTAAACATTCCTCTAAAAATGCAGGACACCTTTATTGCTATTAAAATGAATGCAATCTTGTCACCATTGGGATCTATTAGGGACTCTCTATTAAAAACAGGCAAAAGGCATCTAAGAGCAGGCTTCCATTTATCACACTTTCACTCAACATTTTAAAAAAAAATTAATATAACAGTTTGTTTCCCTGGTTGGAGAGGGTGCAACGCAACAAAGAAAGCCACCAACATCTTTTATGCAGATGCCTTATTACATTTTTATCCATAATCCAGGTGGGAGGAAGGATAATTTATTATCTGTCATATGTTGGGATTGTGGTTCCTTTACCTCGGTCAAATTTCAAACCTCGGGGAACTGTGGGTGCAGAGTATGCATTTTGCTGGCTTCTTTTATTACTCCAGTGACCTTCACTCGGGATGAACATCCCGCTTAAGTCGCCAACCTAGAGGACTCCAGCTGATTTGTCTCAAGAAAATTCCTAAATAACAATGATCCAGCAAATCGTGGAAAATGCAAGGGGTTACAATTAATTTAACGAATCAAATCAACTTCCTGACGATAACTGCGTACCAAACCTCGGGACACTTTTCCACCCCGGGATGGCACAATTATAATATGCGCTACCGATCCTAAAAGCGTCAGCAAAAAGAAAAATAAATAAGTAAATAAATAATCCGGAGCGCAAGAGTCCAACACTACTTCTGTACTAACCAAACAACAAGTACAGAACACACCAACAGTAGCAGAATGATGACTGAAATAAAATTATTATCGTAAAATAAATGAGCTATTTACACAAATCCCATGCTGCAGCACACCCCCAAACACTGTTGTATTACAATCCAAGACACTCCACTGATAAAACACGAATGCACAAATAACAATTATCTAAAAGGATTAACTGAATGAAAAAAGTCCCTTGGATGTCCATAGGAAGAAATACTGTTCCTTTTTATCTTAATGTTTATTATTGCAAAGGTTATGCCGAGCCATACCTCAATACTCACATAGGCATGTCAGGAACCTCTCCCATGTTCCCTATAAAAGTGTGAAATAATCCTCTGTGTCGCCTTGCCTTACATAAATGAACTCGGGTTCACCCGATTCCTCATGTCGGCAGTGTAGTTTTCCCTGTAATATTCCCAACGTTCTCTCTGCCGCTCTCCCTTGCCTGTCTTCATGCGTCTGATTTGCTGCTGAACCTTGACCTTTTTAGGTATGGTCAGCCCTTCCCCTTTTGGATTTTATTGGCCCTCCGAGTCAGGTGCTCTTTTCCAGGTAATTGATAGGTTCCTAATACCAATTCAGATTTTTTTTTTTCTTTTATCGTAATGATGAAAAGGTTCAAGCCAACAAAGACACAAACCACACATGATAATCGTTACAACCCTAAAGTTTCGACAAGCACTGGCACCTGAAAAGTTTCAAGTCTTACTACAGTTTCACTCTTAAATATCAGGTTGGTTTCTAATTCATACTTGGGTCCACATTTCGTACTAGTAGTATTACTTATTATTTGTTGACCTACAACATTTGAAATATAATTGGTTATATTTGTTTTGTTTTTTCAGTTGGAGCACTGGCAGGTGAAGTGACTTGTTCATGGTTACATGGTGTCAGTAGTGGGATCTGAACCCACAAGCTCCAGGTTTGAGGTCTGCAGTAGTTGTAGTAAAGTCTTGTGTATTTACTGTGCATTTCTGAAAACTATCATGAGCTCTGTGTGTAAGGTGATGATGTATCTGATCTGTGTAAAGGGACTGATGTTTATCATGATGGGTGCCATGTGAAATAAAGTTTGAAAAGAGCCCAGAAGTCCCCATGGCTTGACTGTACACAGAGTCAAGTTAACATCACACCACTACAGCACCATTATACAATTATAGATGATTCTCATTCCAGTCTCTCTAGGGTTTGGCTAACATAGTGTTCTTTAAAGACATGTTGAAAAGTTCAGGTTAGGAACTAAAGTAAGGTTCAATGCACTTTTATAACCTTAAAGCAACAAAAGTGATTTCCCCATGGCACCGATAAAGAGGACAATAAACTAAGAACATTACAATCGCTCCACGGCTCATCTATGTCACAAAACCACTAAGTATGTCGACAACTGACAGTGTTCACTTAAGCATAGCAAAGAGAGACTGGCCCAGTGGCATCAACAGCACAAGCAAGCATCATGCTGTGCAGCAAGAAGGCAAAGATTACCAAGATATGGCTATCTAAGCGGGAATAAATTACAGCTACCATTCGGAAGCACTGATGCTGTATTATAGAACAGCATAATGGAATAATCATTTCTTTTTCTGAATTTCTTTCACCGAGGTTTGTGTTGCATCTCGGTAATTATGTTTAATGAATGGTGCCCAGTAAACGGAGACAGCTGTGCTACATTAACTAGAACAACTGCACAAGAATGGAGAGGCAGGGAGCAAGAATGCAGAAAAGAGCCAGGCAGGCTAGAAAACATTTTTCCCCTTGAACTGGAGAGCATTGTATCATTCTTGAAATGTTCCCCTTAATGTAGATTCTGTAAAGGTCTTCAAATGATAACATCACAACTGAAAAGATCTTCTAATTCATAATGTAATATTTCACCTAATTTAATAATTATTTATTTTCTTCCTTTCAATTTCCAATTGTCATTTATTTTTCATGAGGGTATGCCTGTCTCAATTCCATTAAATTACATAAAAATATCTATGTAATGGTTTATTCGAACAGATCTTTTTAATTTCTGAATTTGGAATTAATTTTACCAATTTGAAGAGGAAGTAGTGTGCTGCAGATGTACAGAAAGCTTAAGTGTGACACATCCAGTTTCTGGGTTACTGTATGTAATTACCCTGGAGTAAAAGGGTTTGGATAAAATAAAAGCACACCGCATGAGGTATTACAAGCAAAACTAGATATTCCAAATAACTGGATATTTTTTATAAAATCCACACTACACTATATTGCCAAAAGTATAGGGAAGCCCGCCTTTAATCACACATGAATTTTAATGATATTCCATTCTTAATATGTAGGCTTTAGTATGGAGTTGGCCCACCCTTTGCAGCTCTAACAACTTCAATTCTTCTGGGATGACTTTCCACAAGTTCTAGGAGTGTGTTTAGGGGAATTTCTTACCATTCTTCCAGGAGAGCATTTGTGAAGTCATGCACTGATGTTGGACGAGAAGGCCTGGCTCGATCGCATTCTCTGCTCTAATTCATCCCAAAGGTGTTCTATCAGGTTGAGGTCAGGGCGCTGTGCAGGCCAGTCAAGTTCCTCCACACCAAACTTGCTCATCCATTTCTTTATAGACCCTGCTTTGTGCACTGGTACGTGCACAGTCATGTTGGAACAGGAAGGGGCCATCCCCAAACTGTTCCCACAAAGTTGGGAGCATGAAAGTGTCCAAAATGGCTTCTTATGCTGAAGCATTAAGAGTTCCTTGCACTGGAAGTAAGGGGCCAAGCCCAACCCCTGAAAAACAAGCCCACACCATAATCCCCCTTCCACCAAACTTTACACTTGGCACACCGCAGTCAGGCAAGTATCGTTCTCCTGGCAACCGCGAAACCCAGACTCGTCCATCGGATTGTGTGATTCATCACTCCAGAGGACACGTCTCCACTGCTCTAGAGTCCAGTGGCGGTGTGCTTTACACCACTGCATCCGATGCTTTGCATTGCTGCTTGGATGCAGCTGCTCGGCCATGTAAAACCATTCCATGAAGCTCTCTCTCTACGCACTGTTCTTGAGCTTTTGGAGGTCTGTAGCTATTGACTCTGCAGAAAGTTGGTGACTTCTGCCCACCTCAGCATGTGCTGTTCCGGTTTGATATTTCACATGGCCTGCCACTTCATGGCTGAGTTGCTGTTGTTCCTAATTGCTTCCACTTTGTTATAATATCACTAACAGCTGACCGTGGAATATTTAGTAGCGAGGAATTTTCACGTTGGACTTATTGTGCCATAAGGTGGCATCCTATCATGGTACCACGCTTGAATTCACTGAGCTCCTGAGAACGACCCATTCTTTCACAAATGTTTGTAGAAGCAGTCTGCATGCCTAGGAGCTTGACTTGATACACCTGTGGATTTGGAGATTTGGAGGGGGGGTCCCAATACTTTTGGCAATATAGTGTACTGTATATCAAAAGAAGGCAGGACCCAAATGCCATATGAGCTTTGTTAATATGTAGGAAAATTGACTCAAAAATGCATAAATGTACCCATTTTTATACATATAACTTGACATTTTTAACATCATTTTAAAGCATCTTTCACATGGCATGATAATTATAAAGTAAATTGTTACCTTTTGTAAAATACAACTTGTAGTATTTATATTTGTGTGGAGTGTTAATATAGGAATACAGGATTATTTAGACAAGACATAACCATCTTTGTGTTTAATTAATCACAAGCTAAACTCATCTGTAGAGCTTCTCTTCTTCTACTGCACAGTTGATCAGAGCAGGTAAAGAATGACATTAAAGAGATGTGCTGTGCTCTTGTCACCGAGTCCTGTGTTGCTTTGGACCTCAGACTGTTATGCTGGTGTGAAACATGTCCACACTGTACTGCAATAGCGAGACTAAAACAGAAATTAAGGCAACGTACACTGAGAACGTGCTAAGAAAGAAAAGCAAATGCTGACATGCTTTCTAATGTACTTTGTCCCGCTGTGTTTCCATTTGAGAAAGTTCTTAAGCAGGTCCCCTCCTTTTTATAATTTGCTTGTTTTTTTTTCCATTTTCTGAGTAGCTAACACATTTGGAGAATTAGGAACACATAATGAAGTGCATTAAGCCCTTGTGCTTTTAAGTTTTTCTTTACTGGCAAAGTGCACAATTTAGGAACTGTCCTCTGAATGCATTAAGCTATTGATCGATACTCAATATCTAACAATGCTGCCATTTTTCGTATCAGCTTGAAACATCAAAAGCAAGCTGGCTTGCCCAAATTACCCTTTCTGCATTTTTAAAATTTTAATTAGGCTTTCAACGTTCAACTGAATTGTGCTAGAACATACAAAAAATACAAAGCACACAAATATACCCTTGTTCATTAAACATTATTTAATGTGCTTCAGTTATGCTTTGAACTACAGTATATGGCCCTATAACTTCAATAATACAGAGATGGCAGGAGGAATTCCAGAACTTTGTGAATTTCCCATTGGGATTAATAAAGTATCTATCTATCTATCTATCTATCTATCTATCTATCTATCTATCTATCTATCTATCTATCTATCTATCTATCTATCTATCTATCTATCTATCTATCTATCTATCTATCTATCTATCTAATACAGAATCCAGGTAAATAGATAAAATTAATGGAAAGCTGATAAAATGTGGAGTAATCAGTTAAAATGTAAACTCCACATGCAAAATACAAAAGTATATTACTTTGATTTCTGAAGATGATACGCAACATTCAACAACTCGGAACAACTTTACACTGTATTGTGGAAAAAAGAGAGTACATTTTTACAACTTGTAATATTTACATTTGTGTAGAGTGTTAATATAGGAATACAGCATCATTTAGACAAGATGGAACTTTTAAACAAACTAAGTAACCAAGAATGTACAGCTCATATTAATTCACATAAGAAACATTAGAACAATGGAGACGAGGACAGGCCATTCAGCCCAATAAAGCTAACCAGTCCTACCCACTTAATTCTTCTAAAATAACATCAAGTTGAGTTTTCAAAGTCACTTAAGTGCTACTGTCTACCACACTACTTGTTAACTTATTACAAGTGTCTGTGGTTCTCTGTGTAGAGAAAAACATCCTAATGTTTGTGCGAGATGTACCCTTAACAAGTTTCTAACTGTGTCCCCGATGAACTCATTTTAAAATAACAGTCTTGATCCACTGGACTAATTCCCTTCATAATTTTAAACACTTAAATCATATCACCTCTTAATCTTCTTTTGCTTAAACTGTAAAGGCTCAGCTCTTTTAAACTTTCCTCATAATTCAACCCCTGTAGCCCTGGAATCAGCCTGGTCGCTCTTCTCAGGACCTTTTCTAGTGCTGCTATGTCCTTTTTGTAGCATGGAGACCAAAACTGCACACAGGACTCCAGATGAGGCCTCACCAGTGTGTTATAAAGTTTCAGCAGAAGCTCCTTGGACTTGTACTCCACAAATGAAGGCGCGATATAACCTGACATTCTGTTAGGCTTCTTAATGGCCTCTGAACACTGTCAGGAAGTTGATAGTGTTGAGTTCACTATGACTTCTAAATCCTTCTAATAAGATGGACTTTCGATTTTCAGACTGCCCATTGTGCATTCAAACTTAATATTTTCACATTCCTAAATAGAAATTTGCCAGACTAATACGGTGGAGCACTTTAAAAAAAACTGCTAAAAACTCATTATTGTAGCATGGCTTTCTCATAGGTTCAATTTAGTGTAATCCTGATAATCTGTATATGCATTGAATTATCATTTTTTTCATTGCTCCGCAACCCATACTAACCCCTACTTTCTCTGCTGTTCTGTTTCCGGTTTTCTGTGGTGGCGATCTGCAATGCCACCACCTGTTCAAAGCACAGTACGGTCCTTTCATTGATGGATCAAAGGCCAGAGGTCCACATGACCATCATCCTCATCTAATTCTTTCACGTGAAGCCTGAAAACCATGAGGACTGATTGAGATCATTGATGTCAGGTAGAATGCCTAGTGAGGGCTGGGTGGTCTCGTGGCCTCAGGACCCCTGCAGATTTTGTTTTTTGTTTTTTCTCCAGCCATCTAGAGTTCTGTCCTCCTGGCCATCGAACCTTACTTTATTCTTTGTTAATTAGTATTGCCTAATTTTATTTTTATATTTTTTCTTTCTTCATCTTGTAAAGCACTTTGAGCTACATCATTTGTATAAAAACGTGCTTTACAAATAAATTTTGTAGTTGTAAATGTAATACTTTACATTTACTAACATTAAATTTCACCTGCCATGAATCTGCCCAAGCCCATATGCCATTCCAGTACATCTGTAATGATTCAATAGATTTGAGATTATCTGACAATCTACCTAGCTTGGTATCATCTTCAAAGTGAACCAGTTTGTTATTTCTATTCTTATCCAAATCATTATATATAAATAGCAGTGGCCCTAGCATAGACCCCTGTGGGACACCACTCTTAACATCAGCCAATTGTGATAGGGTTCCTCACACCATAATTCTTTACTTCTTCAGTCTAAGCCAATTTTGCACCAATTTACTCACTACACCCAGGATACACACACACACACACACACACACACACATACATGATAAAAAGTACTTCATAGCCCAGGCTTTCATAATAAAACAAACACCTATTTCAAATGAACAGCCACAGCCCCGCTTCTTACTGGAATGGCAATGTGAGGTCCTGTGACGAAGCAAGGCATGAAGGACATTAAAGCTGGTAATATGAGAATTCCACTTGTCACTGTTAAAACTCCATAATATTAATTTCTTTGCTGGTCTTCTTGCACACTGCTCCATATACAATGCCCCCTATATTTTACATACCATATGTGGTTTCTGGTTATGTCATTAACTGAAATGAATCTCCTGGACCTGTAATGCCTAAACGTTTTGTCACTATTTCACCCCGCATCCAACATTATGATACAAAATTATATTTCACCAGTTCTGTAACATATTCTTTTGGTATGCACTTTGTTTTGAGATTCAAAAGTGAGGATATTTGAGTTAAAATGCTTTCAATGTTCAAAAAATGTCCAATAAAACAAGCTACAGAACATGAGAAAGTTTTACTTGTAAAAATGTACCTAAGAACCATTAGCTGCATCCCTAAATGCGTACTCTTCCTCCTTTTTCAATGTAATGCTAAGTCATTGATTAATCAAAGTTACTATATGAAATCAAAATTACTCGATTGTAGATACTGTTTAATTAAAGAACAGCAAAAATGGCAGCCTGGATTGAAAGTGAGAGTCCTGCAGACTAAGCCCTCTGGAAGCCAAAGAACATCCATCCATCCATCCATTTTCCAACCCGCTGAATCCGAACACAGGGTCACGGGGGTCTGCTGGAGCCAATCCCAGCCAACACAGGGCACAAGGCAGGAAACAATCCTGGGCAGGGTGCCAACCCACCGCAGGACACACACAAACACACCCACACACCAAGCACACACTAGGGCCAATGTAGAATCGCCAATCCACCTAACCTGCATGTCTTTGGACTGTGGGAGGAAACCGGAGCGCCCGGAGGAAACCCACGCAGACACGGGGAGAACATGCAAACTCCACGCAGGGAGGACCCGGGAAGCGAACCCGGGTCCCCAGGTCTCCCAACTGCGAGGCAGCAGCGCTACCCACTGCGCCACCGTGCCGCCGCCAAAGAACAAGACTGACATTTATTAAAGTAAAACCCATTGTGCTCACCTCATCTTTGTACTTGACAATGTAGGAGTAAATCTCGTGCAGAGCGCTCATACTGTTGAACTGGCTCAGGTGTAGTCGGGATTGTTCGGCCAGGTAGGCACTCATGTCCTGATCACTGATTGCTGGCATTCTGGAAATATCTGAATAGTACCTGGTAGGGTAGGGAAGGGGTAATTTTGAAATAAAATTGTCTTGAGATGATGGATGTGTGACATAAAGGCCTAAGAATTAGAATATTGCATTTGAAGATTGTAAAATCAAAATAAGACAGATGATGAAATTCTAACATAAAATATATCAAAAAGTAAATGTTGACAATGAAAAGCTACTTCAGTTTTGTAAAAAAAATACCCTCGAGCATGGGACTTAAGAGACTCTCTATTGGCATCCACATCCACAAAGAAAAAATAAGTGTTTAGGAAGAAGCATTTTTAAAACACTTGGAAGTATGGATTCTGGCTTATTAGGTAAACTGATGTAGTGACTGACAGTTGGTATCTGTAGCAGCGTGCCTTTTTAAAGACCGTTGCATTCGTAGGTAACATTAATGATATCTTGAGTCAAATATGCTGTAAACTTTTATCCATCATTTAAAAAAATATGAGGGTGAGTCAAAAATTATCCACACTCTGGCTGTAGAATTTATTTTAATTAACTTTCAGAAAAGACAAATACATCATTTTTCGATATAATCTCATAATCGTATTCAAGCATTTACAAAATGCTTTAGGCTGAGTTGCGAGCCACGAATGCATTGCTGTCTTCACCTCTTCGTCATATGTGAATCTTCGTCCTCATAGGGCCTCTTTTGAAACCCAAGTCTGTCGTGGATTATTGCATAGGCAGAGCCATGGCTGATTTGCAAATCATTTGCCATATCATCAACTGCCTCTCGTCTGTTCATCATAATCATTTCACGTGTATGCTCAAAGTTGTCATCAGTTGTGGACGGGCATTCAGCTCCTTCTTCATGGCTGACACAAGTGCGACCTTCCTTGAACTTCTCTATCCATTCATACACACTTCTTTACGACAAGACGCTTTCTCCATACTGTGTACAAAGTCTTCGATAAATATTGGTACCAGGCACACCCTCAGACCACAAATTATGAATCACTGCATGTTGTTCTTCTTTTGTGTGCAAATCACAAGTGGGGCAGCCATTGCTTACATATGATCTGACGTAACATGTTCACACCTGCACAGCAGTGACTGGGGAAACAGGGACCTCGTACAGAAAGCACAGATAAGACAGTGCAACCAAAAGAAATTTTAATATAAACGGAGTGCAGATAATTTTCGACTCACCCTCGTACACATATAATTTAAGCACATTCGTAAAATACAGTTCTGTCCAATATCTATGCCTGCAGAACTGGCACATATGTATCTAGCAGTAGATGAAAATGGCCATCACTTCAACTCACATCACATTTTTTGACAATCAAATCCAAAAATCAACAGCTCTGATCTGGTGAGAAAAGTTTCTTTTCTCCATCATAAGTTGGAAAAAAACTGCTTTTCACAGACATTTCAGCACAAAGGAATGGGAGATGAAGTGATGAAACTTACCTCTCGACCCAGTTTTTGTAGTTTGGAATGTCTTTCGCATAGAGAAGCTTGTTGGAGGGTGAATCCTTCCCTAGTTTATGCTCTGATGTTGAGCATGAGTCCATAAAAGTCTGAGCCACCACTGACAGGCAGGCATCTGTAATGCTGTTCTTATGAATGTCGAACACAAACTGGGGGTTTTTGATTACATTTACCCAGAATCGGAGAGGTAGGCTGGAAAGAGAAAAGGGAGACAGAGACTGGGGTTACTTATGGAACCGATAAAGCCTTCTGTGTCATGTCTAAGTTCTGATATTATAAATTTACATTTGTCTTAATAGGTGGTTGCAGTAGAAAAAAAAAGAGAATAGGCAGTACTCCAAGTATTTTGGCTTCTTTCACTTATAAATATATATACATACATATATATATATATATATATATATATATATATATATATATATATATATATATATATATATATATATACACACATACATACATATATACATGCATATATACATATATACATGCATATATACATATATATACATACATACATATATATATATATATATTGTCACAGACGGCTGGGGTTTTGACCCGGACGGGATGCCTAAAGGGACCGGAAGGAGATCTTTATGTCTTCCGGGTCATGAGGGGGTAACCGCCCTGGACTAGGAAAGGACCACGGGAGAGGAGGAGAGATTTTCCAACTCATTGGGACCCGTGGCCACCGCCAGGGGGCGACTTAAACCTCATAGGACCCAGAGAACTGTCAATTCCACCACATCAGGCAAGATGGCAGATGAACCTGCCAGGGACGCCCGGAGTGCTTCTGGTGCAAAGGGCAGCACTTCCGTCACACCAGGAAGTGCTGCCGGAAGGTCGTCACCAGCCACCTGGAGCACATCTCCTGGAGGAGAGAGGCGGCCAAGGACATTGAGAGAAGCCCGAAACAGGAGTGATTAGTGTTGAGTACACTGTGTGTGTTTGGGATTGTGTTTATTTATGATTAATAAACGTGTGACTTTTATAAAGATGTGGTTTCCGACTGGTTGTGTCCGGACAAATCTCACAATATATATATATACATACATACATATATATATATATATACAAGCTAGGAAACAAAAAGATTTTAGGTGGAAGACCTGGAGGGGAGGCTCCCCTTTACTACAAACCCTGTTATAATGCTGTGAAGTTGTGATAAGTGCCTTTACAAAGTACCTAAAAATAAAAACGACCATACTCCAAAGAATAAAAGATCTAGGTATGCATGAAAAACTCTTGATACTTCAAACAACAAAACAAAGAATTGCTTGTCCGTGTCAAGCACTGATTTTAAATTAATCAAGAAATAAATAAGTTATTGTGTTATACATAATAATAATAATAATAATTCATTACATTTATATAGCATCTAAAGTACACCACAATAAAATTAACTTTAAAAAACTGAAATATGGAAGTTGCAGGAGCTGCTAACAACTTTTTTGCATTGCACTTAAATATGAAGACCTTGTACACAAACACACTAACTAATCCTTCATTAAAAAGATTTGTTTAAATCCTACCTTACCCTAGTCTCCTTCCCAAAACTCACCCCAATAGTTGCTCCTTACCAGTTACTCTTCCAGGTGTGTCGAACATCCGAGTCTGTGATCTGGTGTTTATCCGCTTGCTCGTCTAAGAAGTCAAACATGTACTTGATGGCTAGAGGAAGGGCACTGCCACGGTGTGCTGTGCTGAATATCGTCTCAAAAAGGTCATCCACAAACTTCTGTAAGGTACCCTAAATGTTCAATGAGAATAAAGGGAGGTGTTAATGGCTAAACAGCACTGGTACACAGTGTAGATGAGGCTGAAAGGCCATCAGATCATTGCTATAGGATTAGTCTGAAGGATCAGTTAGGAGACACTATGCTCAGACTATACAACGTGTTACTGAGATAATATCTAGAGTATTACGTGCGGCTTTGGTCACCACAGTACCAAAAGGCATAACAGTACCAGAAACTGTGCAAATAGGTTCAGCCAGGTGCATCCCAGGACTAAAGAGTATGTTCTGCTCTGACAGGTAAATTTCTTTAGTTATAAGAAGAAAACCTGGTGAAAGTTATCAGAAAGGTTTTTAAGACAATGGAAGGACCAGCAATGATGTGTGGAGCTGAGACATGGGCAGTAAAGGGTGCACAGGAGAAGGTGTCAGAAATGAGGGTGTTGAGATGGATGTTTGGACTTATAAAAAAAAAAAAGGACAGAATAAGAAATGAGTTAGAGGTACGAAAAAAAGTGGGAGAGATATCTAAGGAAAGTATAGGAAAATAGGTTGAAGTGGTATGGACTTGTGATGAGCAGAGACAATAAACATGTGGTAAAAAGAGGGTGGGAACAGAAGTACAGAGGAAGATGTAAACAAGGGAGGCCAAAGCAGAGGTGGATGGACCAAGTAAAATCTGAAGGAAAAAGCCTTGACTGGCAAGGAGGTTTAGGGCTGAGCTGTTTGGAGAAGGCTGATCGAGCACATCAACCCCACGTAGAAGTGGGAAAAGATGTAGAAGAATAAGAAGAAAAGCCTGTGAAAGGATATACTCCAGGGCATTAAAAGTTCTCAAAGGCATTGATAAAACTGACCCATTAGAATTCTTTCAAACAAATAATGAATCATTAAGGTGGAAGCCAGGAAGAACTTCTTCACATAAAAGATCATTGAAATCTGGAAGGAGCTACCGAATCATGTACTGCAGTAAAACTTCATTCTCAGATAACAAAAGAACATTATAGACTGAACGGTCTCTTCTTGTTCATT
This sequence comes from Erpetoichthys calabaricus, assembly GCF_900747795.2. Classification (NCBI taxonomy): domain Eukaryota; kingdom Metazoa; phylum Chordata; class Cladistia; order Polypteriformes; family Polypteridae; genus Erpetoichthys; species Erpetoichthys calabaricus. The sequence continues at coordinate 40,272,654 of NC_041411.2, read as the reverse complement.
AAAGTTACTATATTCCAACAGTAACTAGCCTCCATAGCAAAATCTAAAATTTCCCTCAATTAGTTGAACTTTGCATAAGGGTGGGCATTTTGCTTTCTTCAAAGTAAAGCGAATATGTAGTGCAAGTTGCTTTTATAAGGGACTTAATGATGTTGACTTTGTTCATCAAAACGGTCAAGTAGCTCTCCCTTCATAATTTTGACTGGATGATTTGATATTCAGCGGCTGTTCAAAGTTCCTCTTGCTACACTAAAAGGGTACAGTGTTTCTGTGCTAAGAATTAGCACTTTTGACTGAACCATATGACACACACACACAGAAATCTGTTTCCATAGCTCCTCAAATGATTGTGATAGAGAGCAGCAGACATGGATGCTGCTTGTACCTTCATTGGGACCTGCACGTGGTAAACTGCCTGCTTATTAACGCAATTCAGAAAGGAATTAGAGCATAAAGACAAGCTTGAGTGTTTCTGCCCAACCGCATATATTGGTACCTCGTGGAATCAGTTGACTGAACGCAGGAAAATGACAAGGAGGATGGGTTGAGTTAAAAGCAGCAATTAGAGATGGGCAGTGATGAAGACCAACAGGCCCTGCAGCTCTTGAGGACCAAGCGTACGCATTAAAGTTAATAGTTTATGACACTCATGGGCTTGACCTTTCACCACAGTGTACAGAAGGAACAGAAACTGATATTGTACTTCACAAAACTCTTCTTCTTCTGTTGAGTTACATTTGCTTAACACAGTGGAAGCTGTGCTGGAGGCTACTCTGCTGTGACATTATCATATGTATAGTTCACTGATATATTAATTACTTCATTGCTGAACATTTAAAAGCTAAAATGACCTTTAAAATTGTCCATACTCTTAATATGTTCAATATGGAAGTAGTGCTGTGTTCGGGTGGTCATGAAAACACTATTAACACTGTCACAGAGACACCGCTAAATCACTCAGTTTTCATATGCTAGCCACCTCTCCTGGAGTGCCCTGTCTAAGTGCTAAACCACAGCGCAGAAAGGAACTCCTAGGCCATTGTGAGACTGACGGGTATTATAACGCAACTTTTTATTAAGCACAATCAAGCAAATTAAAAGTTGCAAGAAGAAAAAAGAATCTTCATATACGAGGTGAGACACAAAAATAACCGGATTGGTAAAAAAAAAATTATTAATGAATTACAGCATTCTAAACATTGTCACCTTCTCTATACTCCCCGTCCCAATCTCTACACCGCTCCATACGTATCTTCCATTGATTGAAAGGGAGCTACATCGGGTGAATATGGAGGATGATTGAGGACAGGAATGTTTTTGTCTGTGTGTGCAGGTGTGCTGTCATGATGCAAAACGCAGTGTTGTGTGCGCCACTGCTCCGGATATTTGTTTTTCTGCAGATGTGCCAGCAGTTGAGTATAATGTTTACGATTAACAGCCTGTTCACAGGGAAACTCTCTATGAACAAGTCTGTTAATGTCGAAAAATACAATCATTGTCTTGATTTTCGATATAACCTGATGTGCTTTTTTCAACTTGTAGAAAAACAAATGCCTAAATCACACACATGACTATACTGTAGAATAAATGTCTGCACTATGCCTCTCGATCAACTCAACAGAATGTCACATGGCTGACTGATGAACAAGACTGAAGGCATACGATACCAAGCAGCACAGTTGATAACTACGCTCTACTTCCCTGTACTTAACAAATTCTAGGAGTTTGTGGGTCCTAGTGCAGAATGCAGCTGCCAGAATCTTAACTAGGAAAAGAAAATCCGTGCACATCTTTCCAGTTTTGATGTCACTACATTGGTTACCTGTGTCATTCAGAATTGACTTTAAAATACTGCTGATGGTTTACAAATCCTTAAATCTTCTCGCTCCATCCTATATTTCAGAATGTCTTTCACCTTACACTCCAAATCGTAACCTTAGATCTTCAAATGAGTGTCTGCTTATAATTCCAAGAAGTGGTGAGGTGGCCTTCTGCTGTTATGCAACTAAAATCTGGAGTAGCTGACTGATAGAAATTCGTCAGGCTAATACAGTGGAGCACTTTGAAAAAACTGCTAAAAACTCATTATTTTAACATGGCTTTCTCATAGCTTAATTTTAGTTTAATCCTGATATTCTGTAAATGCATTTAATTATCATTATCATTCATGGTGGCTCCCAAATCCGTACTAACCCCTACTTTCTCTGCTGTTCTTTTTCTGGTTTTCTGTTATGCTGATCTGCGCCACCACCACCTGATCAAAGCACCGTGCTGTCCTTACATTGATGGATTAAAGGCCAGAGGTCCACATGATCAAGTTCTTCCATGTGAAGCCTGAATACAATGAGGACTGACTGAGGTCATTTATGTTAGGTAGAATGCCTAGTGAGGGGGCTGGGTGGTCTCCTGGCCTCAGAGCCCCTGCAGATTTTGTTTTTTTGTCTCCAGCCGTCTGGAGTTTTTTTTTTTTTTCTGTCCTCACTGGCCATCAGACCTTAATTTTATTTTATGTTAATTAGTATTGCCTAATTTTATTTTTTATATTTTGTCTTTTTTCTCTTTCTTCATCTTGTTAAGCACTTTGAGCTTCATCATTTGTATGAAAATGTGCTATAGAAATAAATATTGTTGTTGTCCTGCCTCGTATGTTCAGACCAAACTTTCTGACTCTCTTCTCTAGTTTATCAGCAGTGGTACCAGCCAAATGAACAAAATCAACAAGCATCTTAAACAGCACTGCTCTGTGCTTTGGGCTAGCAGTAATACTACACTTTTAGTGTTCTCTTTTTATTTTGCTATTTACAGGGTGATTCAAAATTATGTTAACACTAATGGTACTGCTATGTATATACTTATAGACAATTTTTGTGGACAGTTTATGTGTCACATATGGTACATGTGTTGAACATGATGGCAAACAGGTTGTGACATTCCTGTAAATCATCTTGTACATATGAAGTATGTTTTGTGAATAAATTGTTTCCACCATTCAAATGTTAACATAATTTTGACTCACCCTGCATTACTTGTGAACACTGAATTTTCTAATAACCCACATTGCATTATGGTTGGTTTATAGATTACCTTGGATAAAGGCATCAGCCAAATAAGGAATGATAATGTTCTGTGAAGAGAAATAATTAAGAGAAGGTGTGTAAAATAACATTAAACAGTCCCTTGTAGACTATGCGTCATGGTGTCACCTTGGATTTTTGCATGGCCACCATGTACTTGTTTAAGCTGCTGGTGTTCAGGAGCTGGGGTTTCTTTTCACATCCCAAAGATGTGTATAGCAGGTTATATGATAACTGATAAATTAAAAGAATATGATGGAGTGTGGTTAGGCAAGTGTGTGGATTAATAGACGGATGGACCTCAAAAACAGACATTTCTAAAAATCTTTTTAGTAGACTTCTTTAAAATGTGCAATCTAAAAGTTGTGTTGCTCAAAGCACTGCAGAGTTATGAATCATGCACATTACAAGAGATAAAAGGAAATTGGAAATGTGGTCAGTCAGGAGGCTGTACATTGCCGATCAGCAGATAAATGAATGAAAGCTCTAAGGAACATCGTCCTCCTCGGGCTTCTGCTGGCAAGAGATCCTGACAAAAAATGTCTGTCAAGGCAACCAAGTATGCAGGTGAGCAAAGGCCCCTTAAAACGAATTAGAAAAGAAAGAAAGAAAGAAAGAAAGATGTATTGTTTGACTGACTTTGTTATTGACTATATTTGTACACTCCCTCTGAAGATGGGAATTGAGGAAGGAAAAAAAAATCTCCTGCTAAAATTAGCAGTGAGGTCAGCCAGAAAAATAGCACCACTGCTTCTCCCAAAAAACACCAGCGCAAGCAGAAAACTCCTAGATGCTTAGCATCTGCAAATTGCCCGACGTAGCTCAGAGGCCAATAATGCAAATTACCCATTCAGGGGTAATAAACGGCATGGCGGCACAACATTTCTTCCACTACAGACTTAATATCATTCCCTGGAAGCCACAAAAGAACAATAGAGCTTTATTGACGACCATATTACGGCTCCACTTCATAAAGGCCATTACAAACAATAGTGTTTAATTTGTGTCACAGACCATTGATTGGGCCGGCTCCCGGGGTCAGTTTCAGCTGACACAGGGAATCGGTTAAAATTACAATGTCAATCAGAGCAGGAACAAGAGAGGCCCAGGAGATTCTGCGTTACATTACGGTAACCAGGAGCTGCTTTTTGCCTTGTCAATGGAGTTAAAGAAGTGCTTGGGCTGCGTTCTCTCTCTCTCGCGTTCTCTCAGAAGGCTGTATTAATTTCTAAATTGCTTACTCAGATTAACTGGAAGGGGCAGCGCATTTGACTGAGCGCCAGCCACTTTGGTATTTTGGCACATGTCTACATCTCACAGCAATGTTGGCACACACTTCAAAAAAAAAAAAAGAGAACAGAAACAAGAAACACAAATGCATGAATTAATTATTTTTAATAAGCATGCTAATGCTGATGTTGCTGCTGCATTGAAAGTGACCACCCATGTGGTTTTCTGTTCAGTCCTGTTTTACTTCTTGATTTATTACACTATAAACCGATAGCACAGGAAACGTCACGTGTAGCACTATATGCAGTGTGAAATCCGGCATTGTAATGGGGGATCCCATTAGTGCTCCAGTGCTGGCTGAACCCTGAAATCTTTCTCATGTTCTAAGGAATATACAATAAATTAGGCATGGACTCTCTTACCACATAGGGTATCCATATCCTATATAGAAAAAGAATCGAATCATACACAGATAGCGCAGTCTGAAAACAAGAGTCACACCACCTTGTCTGACTGAGCAGCACCACGCACAACAGCCACTTCTTATGACACATGTGCATTTAGATGTTGTATGTACTACACTAAAATAGCAATTTCACAAAGCTGTTTGAGGTAATTGTGTGCGGTGAACCAATTTGCTGCAGACTAGTACTATAGCTTTAGGCTACATCCACATAACTATGTTTTCATTTAATAATGGCTTTTAAAGCAAAACAATCTCCATCAGTACTAGCATTTTGACATCATTCACGAATGTATCTCCATCCACACTGCAACGACCGAAAACACATATGATGTCGACGTTTGCCTACACTGGGCACTGTCGGCTATGGGATTTATTGCAAAACTGTTGCTTCCCTTCTTGCATCTAAATTGAATTTTGAAGGCAAACAATTTACTGGTCGCAACACAATAAGCACCATGGAAAACAACAATCCTATACTTTCTAGGTTGGAATCTGGTTTTCTTCCATGAACGGTGACCAATCAGGGAATGAGACCTTGTAATTAGCAGAATCCAATCAGGAAACTAACAGATTTAATTTTGTCATTACTCGAAGGTGCAGGCTCTGTGTTAATGAAAGCTGACAACCAATGAATGCTCATCTTGAAGTACAATATCTTAATACATAATTCGCCTGCCTCCTCACTCACTCACTCACTCACTCACTCACTCACTCACTCACTCACTCACTCACTCACTCACTCACTCACGTCCGTCTGTCTGAAGCCGAATGCACAGTCGCCTTCTGCGCAGCTGCCCGAAAAACCTTACGAGACCGACATCCAACCCCAACATCGCGGCAGGCGGCGGATTTACGGCCGCAAAAATTCAAAGAGAAAGATGACTTCGATTAAAGCTCTAGAGGCCTGAAAGGCGATTTCAACTACAGCTCAAGGCCTAATTACGCATTCTGATTCAATTACGCATTCATTCAATACAACTATATCAGGTTTGTGGTGCTTATACTTATTACTATTCCATATTGTACTGGAACATTCATCATTCAATATTATACTATAGGCCTGGAAAATTCATCAACTAACAGTACAAGCCTGTACAGTAATGAGTAAAGCGGACTACAATCATTACAAAACAACTTCTTCGTTACTTATCCTTTGTTCTTCATACACTGCTGACACAAACTCGTGCCCGTTTAATCTTACGTTGTCGAAACGGGGTCTTTGTCTAGTCTCTCTATAAATAAAATCCAACGACTGTCTGTCTGCCCACTTTTCATGAGAGAACTACTTAACGGATTTAGATCAGGTTTTTTTCTATAATTTGCTTGAACATTCCGGTTGAATCTGCGAACTCTCTCACTGCGCTAAGTACCATAGTTGGCTTGCAGTGCCGATTTATTTGCGCGAATCCGAGAGGAGAGCGGGGCCCTCCTCACTCACACGCCAACCTCAGAGAGTATCTTACATCTGCATTGCTAATGAACGAGAGAACTACTTAACGGATTTAGATCAGGTTTTTTTCTAGAATTTGCTTGAACATTCTGGTTGATTTTGTGACTTTTCTCATTGCGCTAAGAATCATAGTTCGCTTGCAGAAGCGATAAATTCACGCTAATCCAAGAAAGAGGCTGCAGGCCGAGGGGAGGGGGAAGCGTGACGTCAGGAGTAGGGAGTCGGTCTATCTCTGCGTTTTGAGTATACCTTGCCTCTGCTTAGCTAGCAATACCATTTTGTTTATTGATTTTAAAAATTTGTCCTGTGTAGCAAATAAGCCCTTTGTCCACCTCTTGAACCCTCAGGTACCACTCTGAACACCAGGTGAAAGTATAATAACTATTTATTTTGTTATTAAACTGTGCACAAAGCACTCCACACACCACACTACTCATATAACTCAAAATACTCTCTCTCTAAACCAATCCTCCTCGTCCAGACACTTCGCCACCCTACCTCCCAGCTCAGCTCAGTGTACTGGGCTTCCCACAGTCCTTTTATAGCCCCTGACCCGGAGGTGGTTCCTGGCACAACCCACAAGTCCATTTCCTTCCGGGTCAGGGCAAACAGTCTTCTTCTTCATCCCGGGAGCACGTCGTTTCCTCCAGTCACGTGACTGTGACACACTCCCGGGTTATAGGGCATGCAAGAGCCCACTAGCCCCCCTACAGCGACTCCCGGTGGCCCCCAAGGTATCCAGCAGGGCTGTGTGTATAAACTACAGAGTCCATGAGGCCCTGCTGGAAGTCGGGGCACCATCCTGCTGTCCGGAGGGCTCCTCCTAGCGGCCTGGGGGTGGCGACCGGAGTCCATAGCCGGTCGTCCATCACACCAGTTTCACTACTATGCGGGTGGAGCCGTGGGGGACGCCTAGTACAGTATGTAATGCAGCAATAAGGAATTAGGAAGGCAGGTGTTTTGGATCTTGAAAATAGAAGAGAAGCTCATCTGTCTGATGCCTTGTGTTTAACATACCATGACAGAATAGACAAAAGATAAAAGGGCTGAGATTGCGGCTGAACTTGCCGTACATGTTACTCTATACAGCACCCGCTCTGTCAGGCAGTACCCTATTGAGACTCAGAAAATGGGGGCTAAATCAACAGTGCTGGAATGTTGTCACACATTTGCTAAATAGGACATGGCCTTTCATTTTCAATCATGTCAAATGACATGTTCTAGCGACTAGATCTGCAACTGCTGTTGGTAAGTCCAACATATCCAATGGCTAGAAGTTGCATAATGTGATATCGGTTTCCGAAATTTAAATTATTCTGATAATTATGAAAGTATTCCTCTATGGAAATTTCATAGTCTTCCTTAACCTTTGTTGCTTTCATCGTGTAGTACTTTTCAAAAATACTTATATTGCAAAAATCAGTTATTGGAAGTGGAAGTACAGAAGCAGAATAAACACGATCCATTGCTGGCTCGCCAACAGGAGGTAGATTTACCCATCAATGAGTCATATTTTGAAAAAGGCTAATTAGCCCTGTTACTAAGCAGTGTTCTTTACCATCATCATCATCAGGCGCTCTACATGGAAATCCATCATGTGTCCAAAATACCCTCATCTCAGAATACTACGGAATATGCTCAGAATAAGAAAAATAATAAAACCTGATACTTTCACTTCTGAGACATTGTTGCATGTGCACATGTTTTTACCTTCAACAAACCACAATTCTTGTATCAGTAAAGTCATGATGTCAAGTTTCTTAATGCTCATTAATGAAATCTTACCTTGGTTGCCAGTAAACGTGTCAAGTAGATTTCTGAAACCATTTTGCTACCTCTGTCGCCTTCACGTTGATCCGTGTGGTCATGGTTCTTGACCAGGTGCCAGAGCTTCGTGCCGCTCTCCAGATCCGGCGTGATCATAGGTGTGCGGGAGCGCAGGCTGTCTGGGCTGCTGGCAGTACGAAGCATACTCTCTAAATTGAAGGAAAGAAAAAATCACATCAGTGAAGAATGAGAGGTTTATCCCAAACACTTAAACAGAAGTGTGGCCATCGGCCATGTGTAGGGGGATTTACAGTAAATAGATAATAAACTGGAGAATAAATCCAGGCCTTAAAAAGTATGCAGATATAGAAGGAAGTGAGTTTAGATGAAATTTTATTACTCAAGAGATGCTTTAATCAGTACTTTTATGAAGTGCCCTTCATGACGCACACCACACACCCGTCTAATTATTCCAGCTGGGAGTATATCTGTTTCAATGCAGTCTGTGTGTACATGTCTGTCAGACAATATTTGATTAATTTTCTTTGCTATCAGCATGACAGGATGGAAATTTTAAACTAAAAAAAAAATTCTGAAGCAGACTTGTTGATATTCATGTGCCAAACAGCGTTGTAGTTCAGTAAACACACGTTTTCTGTGTTGCCTGCTAACGCATATCCAGCATATTCAAACATGGATCACATCGCTCCTTAGCCCTCCGGAAAAACAACCTCAGGCATTTTACAGGCAGTCCGCACACCTATTGGGAACACATCTAAAATGCCCCTAGGCTATGTCTTATAGGGTCATTTAAAATTGATAAAAATTAGTAGTTTAAGTTCAGAAAATACTCCCACCGCAAACGTTTCTGTTTTTCAGTTCTAGAAGAAAAGTAAATTGGGAGAACATTTACAGAGCAGGCATCTTCTCACAGTCCAAAGATATGTGAGTTAGGCGGATTGGCAATACTAAATTGGCCCTGGTGTGTGGTTGGGCGGTGTGTGTTCACCCTGCGATGCCCTGTCCAGGGATTGTTCCTGCCTTGTGCCCTATGCCAGCTGGGACTGGTCCCCATGACCCTCTTCAGGACAAAACTCCACAATAACACAGTGACAGGACTGGGGGCTTAAACTCGGGTCCTTTGTGTAGAAGTAGAACTAAGCACTACACAACTGAGTCACTAATTTCATTTATTCTTTTTTCTTTTGTTTGTTTTTGTTTTTCCTTTTTATCGGGTGTGAGCAAATCTCACAACAAATTTGGAAACATTTCTTTTTGTTCATTCACCTACAGGCTCCCATTATTTCAGTCCTGTATCTCTTTTCAAAGAGGTGTAGGACAAATCCCATCAAATGAAAAGAAAAACCTGCATCCTTTCCTTCGAGAAAATCCTGAAATGTACTCCAGGATGACAAGGCTAAGCCTAAATGCTACATGTGTGGATCAAAAGCCCGTTCCTCCCTCCATCACAGCACTGGTGCTATTTAGTCTGCTAAAACATCCCCACTCATTTTAGTGCTGGTGAACTTCAGCCTTGTTGCCACGGCAACACCAAACTGATTGCAAAATGCCTAAAAGGTAGAGAACCAACTCTGACAGTGATCACCTGCAGGCTGGAAATAAAGATACACCGGCGGAGAGGAAATAAAAATGCTACCTTTATCCCGATTTAAGAATGATCATATTTGAAAATGCACAGAGGCTTAGATGGGATTCGCGTGACACCTATGAGATTGTGGGATAGATTGTAATCTATGAAAGGACAGAAGCATCTATTTAAAACATTCTTGAACAGAGAAGGCAAAGTGAAAAGAAACATTTTATACAAATGAGAATTATCACCACTTAGGCTGTCACATTTAAACTGAACATTAAGTTCTTGAATGTGTGTAGTAGAATTCTGTTAAATAAACTACTAAGAAAACAAATTAACAAAGTATAAATGATAAAAGAGAGCCTTAATTAAAAAGTGTTATCGTCTACTTTCCCGTATCTATTAATAACAAGGGGGATTTGCCCCCTGCTCGCTTCTCTTGCCAACCCCCCTGGCCTGCGCTAAGCACTAGCCACTTCACGTCTCTGCCGCTCGCGTATGTGGATTTCACTTTCACTATACAACAAATCTTTTAATTCCCACGGATACGCCTCATCATTGGGAATAAACACTACTTTTCCCTGATTGCAACACGAATTAGACGATCTCCAAGTCTCCGACTTAAAGTTTAAATCCCAACAATATATTCGATCTCTTTTCGCTGTTTTGTTATTTCACCGAGTAATAATTACCGTTTTCGCTAATGCGATCTTTACTAACATTTTTTTGAGACTTTTGAATTTTAATACTTTCATTATCTCTAACCTGCTCTGCATATGTATCGCACCAACGTTTTTGAATTCATCTACACTTTGTCTTTTATTTCCGGCCGTGGGCATGGTTAAATCTCTTGGCACAAAGTCTTGTCTCACGGGACGTGACAGTATCTCCCTGAAAAAGTCACATCTTGTCCCAGGATTTTTTTTTATTTTATTATAACAGAGCGATAACTTTACTTGCATAGCCTGGCAGGCAGTGTGGCTCAGCAGCTGAGGTGTTGGACTGTAAGGCAGAAGGTTGCTGTTTCAATCACCACCACCGACTTGTTGTTTGACCCCAAGCAAGTCACTCAGCTTAAACGTGTCTTAAATCTAGACATGCAAAAACTATGACTTATAATATAAAAGATGTTAATAAAAATAAAACACAATAGTTGGTTAAAGGGTAAGTTTAGTATTTCTGAAGTCAAAGTTATTTCTTCACAAACATACTATATATGTATTTGGCACATGAAATTGTATTCTAAAGTTAAGTTAGATCCATAACATTATAAAAATATCTTGCCTGCACTGGCGCTTTACTTTGTAGTCTAGGGGGTACACGGGAAAGGCTTAAGTTAAAAACTTACCAAATTCATCCATTTTTCAAGCCAAGATAGTTGTCAAGTATTGATCTGTGTCTTGCAGTTACACACACACATTGTAAAATAGTTTATACGCATCATTTCTGAACAGGAAACACCGACGATATGAGATTCAGCCATTTTTAAAAGAAGTTAAGCACTCAGTCTTCATGGGCAACAACCTTTCACCTCCAGGGGTGTGGTTTCCTTTCGATAGACCAAATCACAGTAAATGTTTTGTACCACGTGGTTAGTTTAGTTTTGACTTACTTTCATATTTGGGTCAAAACTCAAACAAGTGAATATAAAATGTATCTTTGCACCCAAGTTATTGTCAAACACTACATGCCGAGGGGTACTGCAGTCACTAGTGCAAGTTACCGTGACTTGCTGAAGACCAATGTGAAGCCTGCTATTCAATCCAAGTGTGCTGCCCACACACTGCTAAGAACACTAAGGCAAGTTTGAGGTATTGCCAACATCCTCCTTATTCTCCATATTTGGCACCGTGTGATTTCCACCTTTTTGGACCGCTAAAAAAACATGTGGGTGGTCGTCGATTTAAGACAGATGACGATGTGAAGAAAGCGGTGCATGAGTGATTGTGAAGGTTAGACAAAACCTTTTATTCTGCTGGAATCCTGGCACTTCAGGGCGGGTGGCGCAAGCGCATCGAGAAGGGTGGGAACTACATTGAGAAATGACATGATCAGTTTTGTTAAGGTTCATTCCGTTTCTGATAAATCCCATTTTCTAACTTTAGCTTGACTCCCCCTCGCAATTGTCTCAGTACAATTCTTACTACATAGAGCACAATTGAATTGATACTGTAGGTACAACAGTTGTTTAGAATTCTTGCAACTGTCAGCACAGCATTCCCCAAACTGTATATATATATATATATATATATATATATATATATAGTACATATGGAAAATTATCTGTAGGTAGGGGCTGAACCAGTAACTTTGTAGTTTAAGATATTATGAAAGGTGGAATAAAATCAGAAGTTTAATTGTTTATTTGACAGGAAATGCCAAAAATATGATGGGCTTAATTATAAAATTAAAGAAAAAGAAAGGCTTACCGTATCTGCTAAGGGATTTGGTGAAAGTAGAGGAATTGGAGATGTTATATGCAGAGTTTTGCTTTGGAACTAAAGCAATTATGGACCCGTCATTAACCTGTTAAAAGGAAGAGAAAATTGGGACACCATTATTGGTATTGCTCTTCAATTATTATGTAAATAAACAGTATTTAAATTGGTGTAAATAACATTTCCCATTAGCGCTCCGGTCTGGGATGTATCTCCATATAGTGTGAACACTTCATCATGAATAAAACAGAGTTAACTCTTCATTGAAACAACTTGCTTTCCTATATGAATTAGCTTAAGTAAAGCAGTGGGTACACGATTTTATTTAAAAAAAAATAAAACATATATAGCACTAAAATTATTTCAGTGTTCAAGAATGAGTACTGGTTATTCATGCATGCATCTTATTTTTTTTATCTTGTCGGGACAGACAGTTTCAGCAAGCCACTGTGCTAACAAAGGGAGGCACTCTGGACCTGCCTGTGGCCTCAGCAGGAACGTGTGGCATTCATTCGATACTGTCAGGTGTACTCTTCTATGCTGTGGTTTACTGGGTAAGCAACAATGTCTCAGGGAATACCAGAAGCTCAAATGAACTGATTGGGAGAATCAGCTGCATTACAGAACTGACTCTGGACTCGCTAGACACAGTACCAGAAAACAGGATTAAGGCAGAATCATAGACCACCATAATAAATGTTTCTAATATTCCCCACCACATGCTGTCCTAAAGCAGCTTTAGCCAACAGCTCCATCTAGCAAGATGAACCCAGAGGTGGTATTGTTGCTCTTTGTTGCCCATAGCTGTCAGACTGTATAATTTCTCCTCCCAATCATGCCCATCATCAATCTTGCCAGTTATCAGCTATTGGCATAATAGTTCTAGATATAGACATATAGATGCAATTTGTTTATATAGTAGGTATTTTTTCTCCATCCCATTCTGAGATAGATACAGTAGATAGAGCACTATATGACAGATACATAGACAGACAGACAGACAGACAGACAGACAGACAGACAGACAGACAGACAGACAGATAGATAGATAGATAGATAGATAGATAGATAGATAGATAGACAGACAAATTATAGCAGATTAAATGGATAGCTAAGATACAAGTCATTCATTTAACCCCTTGATGGAATCTCTGGTCTGCTTTGGAGTGAGGGTACTGTAAACCATACCTACTGCACGTATTGCATGAGTCAGTCCTTGCCTGCCACCTGCCAGTAAGAAAGAACTGCTTGAAATATTGACTACTTATCTATTAAGGATTGCCATATGCATTAGTTTCACTGTCCATGTTAATATGGGATGACCAATTCACAGTAAATTGATAGACAGTGTCACACATAGAAGGCAGTCAATGGGCTTGACTAAACATGTGGTTACACCAGACCAAGGGTTGACAATGCAATCTAATGCCTTTTCTCCTTCCTCAACAGATCCACAGAAAGAAAGACTACCTAACCTCACTTTTGATTCCTGCACAGTCTTTCCAGCAAATTCCACGCCTGGCCACTTCCAGGTAGAGCCCAAACAACACGCCTCTTCCTGCCTGTCCTCTATAAAACCGCATATCATCTGTATCCCATTTAGTCTCATATTGGACTCAGTCTTGACAGATTACTCAGTTTTGTATAAAGTTTGTTTGCAACTTGATCCTTAATTTTCAAAGTGTACAGGGTGAATGGATAGATAGATAGATAGATAGATAGATAGATAGATAGATAGATAGATAGATAGATAGATAGATAGATAGATAGATAGATAGATAGATAGATAGATAGATAGATAGATAGATAGATAGATAGATAGATAGATAGATAGATAGATAGATAGATAGAGTAATTTTAGTATAGTTGGCAGGATAGATAGATGTGAAGGGCACTATATGATAGATGTGAAGGGCAGTATCAGATAGAGGAGTATAAATAGATAGACAAACACACACAGGGGCTAGAAATTGATAAACTGTATATTTTGTATGGAAGACAGAGATATTGTGTAATATTGGGTGCCTGTGTGTGGCCACATATCTCTTATTCTTATCGTGTTTACGAGCAGACAACAGGCCGGCTGAGTTGTATAATTACCTGTCCAGTCATTATCAATGTATAATCTGGAGCTCATTTCTAATATTATATTCTGTAGTATGTGTGACTACAACATCATTAAGGCAACTGCTGCAGGACACTGAATTAGCCTTCTTATAATTACCCAGGTGTATCAAAGAGTAAAAGTTTAATTACAAATAATTTGATTAGAACTGAAAACCCAGGACGCTTTAGGCACCATTTCCATCAGTTAGCACAGAGATCTAACAGTTCATTTTGAAAATAAAGAGCCTAACTTACATTTTGATTGCTTTTGTTCTGACACATTTTTTATACAAGATTTATTTATTTATTTATTTTAAACCTGGTGTGATCACTTTCAAGTTGAGGGAAAAATGTTTTTGAAAATGAGTAATTAAAGCTGTAGCATTATCTTGCTGTCATTGATGCTGCTGTGCTAGAGGCTTAGGTGTGGCAACAATCTGCAAAGAAACGGGCAGTCTAGGATTTAACGGCTTATTGAAAGGAACTCAGTGGCCTGGTTTGATCCCCCCTGCTCATGCTGGGATCAAAGCATTCTGAGGGTTTGTTGGTGGGCATCTCTGGGAACTACTTCTCCTTCTAACCTGAGAACACGACTATGATATGAAGATTTCGACTCTGTGAAGTCTACTTGGGTGATTTAAAAAAGCAAACCCTTGTAAAATTCAGAATTGATGGTTTCGTTTTCTGCAAAGTGCAGCTGCTCACATAAGGTGCTTATTTTAATGCTTATTTTAAAATACATTTTAAACAGACATGCAGTATACACTTTCCTTCCCATCAGTAGCCAAGCTTGAACAGAAAATTTGATGAACGTTGCAGTGCTTATTTTTCCATCGTTTTTAATTCAGTTAAGTTAAGGACTCAGAGTCATAAAGGAGATCCTAGCATCTGTTACTATCTTACTAACTGGCCGGATTCATCTTATTCAAAGCCTTTAAGAACATGTGGAAGGAGGATGATGCAGATTAACATAGGATGTCTGGTTAAAGAAAAACGTTCACGCACATCCAATCAGTCTAGACCCAGGGATTAAATGAGATGGTTTTCTGGGTGGCCTTATGTGTTCATTTAATTCTCAAGCCAAATGAATTGTATCTCTGAGCAGCAGTTACCTGCATTTTAGAAATGCTAATGCATGCGTGAAATATACATTGGCATTTCTTTGTCCGTCTCTTTGGACACTTAGCCAGATTGCACTTTTTAAAAGGTTCTGCCTCCTCCTGCATCTACGTGTGTGTAATACTTTTAATGTGCACACGGAATGAATTTGTCTGAAAGAATATAAATAATCAGTCCTGGAGACTGAAGGCCTTTGTGCATGTGATTTTTGATCATATGTTGTCAAAGAAAACAAAGTAAAGCTTCTTTCCTGCAATTTTTTTTCCAATTTACCTTCAAATGAAAGAATCTCTGTTTGCTGAGCACAAAAGTAATTCAATTTCTTTCCATTCACTGCCTGGTGCAAATGCTTCTTTACAGCATGGCAAATCAACATATCTGTGATTCCTGACCTTGTTTATCCTGGTTTTTTTTTTTCCGAAACTGTTTTTCACTTGCATTGCAGATCGAGGACTGTGTGTGTGTGTGTGTGTGTTTGTGTGCGGATGTGGGTATACGTGTACTGTATGATGTAAATGTTGACATCTTAAAAGTGTCGACTGTCTTCCCAGCTGCTATCACACTTTGCATGCAGGGAGACAGCAATGCAGACCACTGCTCCGCAAATCCCTGCAGTCCTCTGTCAGCATCTGAAAGACGGAGTGCCCCAGGGCATTGGCTCAGTTGGCTAGCGCTGAATTTTACCAAGTGGTTTGAAAGACGGGGTGGGGGGAAAAAGAAATATATTATATACAGTAACTGAAACCAGTCGTGGGATTTAAAGGGTAAAGGTGGCCTGTGAAAAATTACTTGTGGCTGTAAAGGTCAGCAGTAACTAGCAGACTGGCAAATGAATACATCTAGATATTTGTGAAAAGTGGGCAGCGGTACATTTAAATACTTATAATGTATCAGCACACACACTATGTAGATATATAGGGACAGAAATGACATCCATTTTATTCTATCAACTGGTCAACGGCTACTGTCGATTACTAATTTATTCATTGTTGCGAGAAATTTTCAGAGTTATAATGGGTCCTGGCGCCTGGGATCTACTTAATGGGAAATGGCGGGTGAAGGACGATTGAGAGCAATTGGCTTCATTACTATTAAAACACAAAACCCTGTGGAAAGGTTCGCTTAGAGGAAGGCAAGAAACAGTATTTCCTTTCTCTTTTTCTTTGCAGGCATGGAAGTGCGCAGAATTATGTCGTAACTCGGTGCTGGCTCAGTGGCTAAGGATCTATGCTGCTATCTGGAAGGTTGCCGGTTTAAATCCAGTTACTACCTCGCCAAGCCCTTAACCTGAAAAATTGCTCCATGGGCGACATACAATGGCTAACCCCCGAAAAAGGTTATGCGAAAAGACAATCTCTCCTCAGGGATTAACAAAGTATATCAATCAAAAGATTCACACAGAGGGATCGGTTATTTTAAAGAGCGCAGTCATTTATGGTATTGAAATATTTATAACCAGTACCGGCGAAATACACGATAACATGCAGTGAATACACTTGACTTATAGTTTTCATCCTCTTTCTCTGTACGTTTAGCATTCGTTTGCTCAGAGGTTGATGCGCTTGCTGGTTCCTAGCAGCTCTTCTTTTCTCCACACTAGCGGCCCACTTCTTCTCTTCTTTCGTCGGCGTCTTTTTTGTGTTAAAACTGATTAAGTCAGTTTTTGTGTTGCAATTACTTATATGTTTTTCTTATTTTTCACTTAAGCTGGCACTTAAGTGTTCAATCAGCCTCAAGCATGATTTAAGATATGAAGAGGTAGAGGAAGTGACAGCGAAGGTGGTAGGGATGAGAACGGCGCCCATACGCATGCACCGCAGGGCCGCCCTACTGCCGAGAGTTGATTCTACAATAAAATAAAATAAAAATAAAAAGAGGAATAAAAATCATCACCCCGAAAGTAGACAGTAGAGGTCACATAGTATATGTGTACCACATTTCAGGTCAATAGATCAAACGGTTTGCGAGCTACAGGTGATTTAAAATCCTGGACAGACAAACGGACAGCCACGGTAGCGTATTATAGAAGAAAATATGGCCATCTCAGGGTTATGGCTAAAATTTTGAATTGCTCTTACAGTCTTATGAAGACTTTTATTTGTTTAGGTATTTTTGTTCATCCCATATTGTGAACAATTAAAACAGCGTTTCCTCATACAGGCAGGCAATAAGCTGTAATAATCTGCATTGCTTTCCAGGGTGGCCTGTGAACTGGCTGGTCAGGGGTTTCGTCACACTGCATGTGGTGCTAATCCTGAGTTTTTGATTCTTACAGTGAATATTACTGTCGACACAGAAGGTCACCATTGTGTCTTACGTATTCACGATATGTTCATATACTGTACACTCACACACATAATAGATGTGTATGGAAACACTGAAGCACAGCAATCCTAAAGACTTTGTTAAAAATCAGAGGGAGAATCTGGGAAAGAAAAGTTACATGAAATAAACAAAAACAGCAGGTAAAATAACAACATATGATAAATGTAACTTTTATTGTTACCTAATGTATATTTGCCCTGCTTTTACATTGTATACAGATAGCCGACGCCACCTTCCATATCATACCTGGTAGTGAGCCAGCGTGTTTAATCTTTTCCAGTCATTGTCAATCTTGGTTGTCACATCTTCATCCTGTAAAATGATGCGCGCCATTCTCCCCTGCCTCCACTCTGCTCGAGTTAGAAAAGAACAAAAAAATTAATCTAACCAAAGGTCCTCTTACCAGAAAGAAAAACGCTCGGGTCCTGTATGTCTTGTGTACAAAGAAGACAAGAAGGAGGCCCCTTCTTCAAAGATACAGTATAGATTAAAGTAGATTTGAAATGTGCTGTAGACTATTTCTTTGTAGACATTAGGCAAGATGGGCTTCTTTAAGAAAAGATGTGCTACATTTTTGGTGATTACATTTCTGTTATATAGATAGATAGATAGATAGATAGATAGATAGATAGATAGATAGATAGATAGATAGATAGATAGATAGATAGATAGATAGATAGATAGATAGATAGATAGATAGATAGATAGATAGATAGATAGATAGATAGATAGATAGATAGATAGATAGATAGATAGATACTTTATAAATTTAAGAAACATACAGTGGCTAAAAAAGTATTCCCTCCATTTGACGTTCTCACAGTTTATCGATATACAACATTACATCAGTGGATTTAATTTGGGCTCTTTGACAACTTTTTATTTTTTATTATGTTTCTGCTGTTGTATATCTTTGAATATCCCCATAGGATTAATAAAGTTGATCTAGTCTAATCTAATAATCTAATCAACAGAAAATGACTCTTTAATTCCAAAGTCTAAATCAACTGAAAATTACTCTTGAATGCCAAAGTGAAAATATCCTCTGTAAAGTGAACTAAATTAATTACAAATGTAAAGGACAAAATAATTGATCGCACAAGTATTCACCCTCTTCAAGTCAGTATTTAGCAAAAGCTCCTTTGGCAACCATGATAGCCTCAAGTCGGTGTGCACAGGCCTCTCTCTCTCTATCAGCTTTGCGCATCTGCCGTTTTTCTCCATTCTCGTGTGTTAACTGCTAAAGCTCAGTCGGGTTGAATGGGGATTGCGAGTGAACAGCCTTTTTCAAGTCCACTCAACAAATTCAGAGTTGGATTGAGATCTGGACTCTCTCTCTGTCTCTCCCATGGCCAAGTCAGAGGGGGGGGTTTGGAGCAGGTGCTGATACAGCGCATTGCTGCACCCACCACATGACAAACCAACTCAGGATCCCAGATTAGGACATGCAATGGGTGACACACCTCAGCACTACACTCGTTCAGATGGAATGGAACGGTGTGAGTTTTTTTTACGGTGGCTGGAGTGCCAATTCTGCCACCATCCCACCAGTTTTTTCCCTGCAGGTTTGTTTGCCATACATGCAGGGCTGGAAGCAGATTAACGTCATACCCAGGACAGAGCAATTGCAGGTTAAGGGCCTTGCTCAAGGGCCCAATGAAGTAGAGTCACTTTTGGCATTTATCTTCCGATTGCCAGTGCAGATCCTTAGCCTCAGAGCCACCACTCTGGCCACAGCAGACATGCACATTATTAATTTTAAGTTTAGCTTTATGCTTAGGGTCGTTCTCTTGCTAAAAAACAAATCTTCTTTCCAGGCACAGGTTTCTTGTAGACCTGCATCAGGTGTTCCCTGTATTGTGTTCCATTCATCTTACCATTCGCACTTACAAGCCTTCCAGGACCTGCTGCTGGGAAGCAACCCATAACCCGATGATGCTGCCACCACCATGCTTTATGAAGGTGATGGTGTGTTTTTGATAATGTGCAGTGTTCCAACATGACCAAAAAGCTCAACTGCGGTCTCAAGAGACCCTTCCAGCTGACTTCAGAGTCTCCTATGTACTTTTTGGCAAACTCTAAGTAACGTGTAACGTGTGCTTTTTAACAGCAGCTTTCTCTTTGCCAATCTCCAGTAAAACTTAGACTGGTTTAGCACCTGGCCAACAGATGTCATCTAATCTCAGCCACCATGGCTTAGGACTATGTCTGAGTTCTCATAGGGCTGTTGGTGGAGAATGTTCCACATTCTCATAGGACCGTTGGGGGCCTCCCTCACTAGTTATCTTCTTAAATGATTACTCGTGTGTTTTATGCAAATTTACAGCTGTGACATTCTCCTTCCATTTCTTAATGATTGATTCCACTGGACTCCATTTTCATCTCTCCATCCCTTGACTTGTACTTTTCAATCACCTTTTCACAGAGTTGTCTGGAGTGTTCTTTTGTCTTCATTGTATTTGTGTAGGTTGGACCACCATACAGACTCACCACAAGTTGGACCATCCACATTCAGGTGCATTTCTATGACAATCAAACTGAAACCCCAGACCAGTGATCTCCATTCAGCTAATTCTGTGACATCTAAAACCAATTTGCTGTAACTGTGATGATTTAGGGGTGCCGCTTTAATACTGACACAATCAGTAGTTTTGTGTTTTATATTTGAAAATGATTTAGACCACCTTGCAGAGATTTGTTTTTACTTTAACATTGATGAGTCTTCTTCTGTTGATCAGAGTCAAAAAAGTCAAGCTAAATCCAAAGTGTGGTGTGAGACTTGTAAACTCTTTGAGATCCTCTCCAATGGGACGACACTCAGAAACGCGACTGCCGAGTCTGTTGACGGTTGCACATCCGGTGCTGAGGCAACTGCAGATTCCCAGCGCCACAGAAACAACTACATGATGACCGCTGCCACACTCAAAAAAGCGCCAGTCACCCGATGGGCGATGCAGGGAACATTATAACTTGGCCACTGACCTGACCCTGGCCCTACCTGCTTGCCGTGTCTGTGTATAGTAGAATGGTGGCTCCCGCTACAATAAATAACTTAGCTGTTCCTGTTCCGAATTGAATAAAGCTGGTTGTGATAAAGTACTGAGACTCAGCCTCATCTTTGGGGTGCAAGACACCGACTCACGCGTCACAGTGTTAATACAACTTCCAAGCGGGTGAATACATTTTACAGGCACTCTAGAATGAAGTAGACAGTTGCTTGTACTGCTTGTTTTTTCACAGATCATCTCCACATTTCCCTATACATCAATAGATGTCATGCTGGCCTTCTTTATGACTTCTTGGAAACAATTTCCACCTAATTATTTGAAATTTGGGCAGAATGCCCACTTTTGGAAAAGTCAAAAACTGTCCAGAATCTGCTACATTTATTCATTATGGCTGTCACTGGGGCTTATTTAGACCTCAGAGCCTTAGAAATGGCTTTTCACTTTTAACAGATAGATGAGCAGCAACAGCCAGTGAAACCCACCCACCCTAAGGTTTTCAGGAATTGCTATATGATTGTTGTTTCGCTGTGGCTCTAAACTTCATGTGCAGGCATCTTCATTATAAACGTGAAGTCCAAGTCCTAGTGGCAGGGTGGGCTGAAATCAGGTCTGATTTTCTTTACCTAAATATTTAAACAACTGATCCTCATTATTCAGTAACTTATTAGAGCAGGGCAAGGGACCAACATGTCTGTTGCTACTTGTTTTCTTAAACTCTAAGGCAGTGCTTCCCAAACTCGGTCCTGAGGATCCCCTGTGGCTGCGGGTTTTTGTTCCAACCAGCTTCGGTTTTTAATTGGACTCCTGGGTTAATTAAGTGAACTGTTATTTCCCTGATTCTGTGTTTTGGGAACAATATAGAAATTAGAAAACTAAGTTTGGTAAAAAATATCTCTATATATTAAATGTACCAAGCAATTATGTGGGAATAATGACTCTTGTTCAGAAAGCGGACGCCACTTGGTCGTTTAACAATAATTAAGATTAGGTATATAAGTAGGCTTCACATTTCTGTTATCATTTTAGCCCTAAAAAAGTGACTTAACATCAGGGACCTATTTTATTGACCTTAAAGTTAGTGTTTGGGCGAGGGGAAAGCCGTCTCAAGTGGCGTCTGAATAAGGTATTTTTTTTAAACAGTATTTTCATCTTGATTTTCCAGGTGTTCTAATTGTTTAATGAATGCATTATTTTCAAATAAGTGTGTCTGACTCTAAAGTAGTTGCAGCCTTTCATGGTTAGGTGTTGTTTGCCTGGGTGTCTGCTCTGTTCGTTTTTAATTGTCATTATTAAGATACAATGAAAGGGGAAACCTGCAAAGAAAAAGGGCAAAGTATAATGAAATCAACAAAAGAGAGTTAAGCATTTACAGTGCATCCGGAAAGTTACAGCCTTATTCCAAAATGGATTAAATTCATTTTTATCCTCAGAATTCTACACACAACACCCCTTAATGACAACGTGAAAAACGTTTACTTGAGGTTTTTGCAAATTTATTAAAAATAAAAAAATTGAGAAAGCACATGTACATAAGTATTCACAGCCTTTGCCATGAAGCTCAAAATTGAGCGCAGGCGCATCCTGTTTCCCTTGATCATCCTTGAGATGTTTCTGCAGCTTAATTGGAGTCCACCTGTGGTAAATTCAGTTGGTTGGACATGATTTGGAAAGGCACACACCTGTCTATATAAGGTCCCACAGTTGACAGTTCATGTCAGAGCACAAACCAAGCATGAAGTCAAAGGAATTGTCTGTAGACCTCCAAGACAGGATTGTCTCGAGGCACATATCTGGGGAAGGTTACAGAAATATTTCTGCTGCTTTGAAGGTCCCAATGAGCACAGTGGCCTCCATCATCCGTAAGTGGAAGAATTTCGAAACCACCAGGACTCTTCCTAGAGATGTCCGGCCATCTAAACTGAGTGATCAGGGGAGAAGGGCCTTAGTCAGGGAGGTGACCAAGAACCCGATGGGCACTCTGTCAGAGCTCCAGAGGTCCAATGTGGAGAGAGGAGAACCTTCCAGAAGGACAACCATCTCTGCAGCAATCCACCAATCAGGCCTGTATGGTAGAGTGGCCAGACAGAAGCCACTCCTTAGTAAAAGGCACATGGCAGCCCGCCTGGAGTTTGAAAAAAGGCACCTGAAGGACTCTCAGACCATGAGAAAGAAAATTCTCTGGTCTGATGAGACAAAGATTGAACTCTTTGGTGTGAATGCCAGGCGTCACGTTTGAAGGAAACCTGGCACCGCTCATCACCAGGCCAATACCATCCCAACAGTGAAGCATGGTGGTGGCAGCATCATGCTGTGGGGATGTTTTTCAGCGGCAGGAACTGGGAGACTAGTCAGGATAAAGGGAAAGATAACTGCAGCAATGTACAGAGACATCCTGGATGAAAACCTACTCCAGAGCGCTCTTGACCTCAGACTGGGGCGACGGTTCATCTTTCAGCAGGACAACAACCCTAAGCACAAAGCCAAGATATCAAAGGAGTGGCTTCAGGACAATTCTGTGAATGTCCTTGAGTGGCCCAGCCAGTGCCCAGACTTGAATCCGATTGAACATCTCTGCAGAGATCTTAAAATGGCTGTGCACCAACGCTTCCCATCCAACCTGATGGAGCTTGAGAGGTGCTGCAAAGAGGAATGGGTGAAACTGGCCAAGGATAGGTGTGCCAAGCTTGTGGCATCATATTCAACAAGACTTGAGGCTGTAATTGCTGCCAAAGGTGCATTGACAAAGTATTGAGCAAAGGCTGTGAATACTTATGGACATGGGATTTCTCAGTTTTTTTATTTTTAATAAATTTGCAAAAACCTCAAATAAACTTTTTTCACGTTGTCATTATGGGGTGTTGTGTGTAGAATTCTGAGGAAAAAAATGAATTGAATCCATTTTGGAATAAGGCTGTAACATAACAAAATGTGGAAAAAGTGATGCGCTGTGAATACTTTCTGGATGCACTGTAAATCTATAGCAAAAGCAGAGAAATTTCTAAATGTCTTATAAATGTAAAAACCATGCCTCTGTGCTTTTCTGAATGTAGAATAAAACAAATACCAGCTAATTAATTGAGCTCAGTGTTATCAGTTGTCACTGAATAGGAATCTGGTTGGAACAAAAACCTGCAGCCACAGTGGGCCCTCCAGGACCGAGTTTGAGAACCAACCGCTGCTCTAATGAAAGTTATAAATACAGAATATCAAATACAGTTCATAATGTGCATGTATGTGTGGGTACATTTATTATACATGAATTACATTTGTAGCTGTAAACATGAATATAAGTCCATTTAATAGAATAAATGGAAATGAAATCAAACTTGTTCTAAAACAGAAAACGTTCCTCCAAGAACATGACGTGATTTGTTTCTCCTAAAACAGTGTGTAGAGAGATAAAATGTAATGTAATTTTATTTTTTACCAGCCATCAAAAGCTAACTTTAATCTTTACCAAGTAAAATAATGATAAGTGTTGTGGCTAATCAAAACCAGTGTAACGTTCATTTTACAATAAAAGTGGACATTTCTGAAGACTCAGATTCACATAAGTGGAATCTGAAAACCATAATGTCTGGGGTTTGGCGTTACAACTCTAAAGATTTGTAAGGAATTTCGGGAACATCGCCCTACAGTATTTCTCTGCCATAGCACCACTTGTGGACATGTCATTAGTAAAAAAAGATACAAGTGCACATAAATTGCCCTGTCTTACCAAGATCCATGTCCGCGGCTTTAGGCCTCTGGGAGTATGGCATTCCTTTATAAACAGCATCCAGTATTTTCTCTTTCACCTGAGTAATGGTATCACAGTTGAGCCCTTTCACTGTGACCTCTGCGGCATTTTCATTTTCTGGATTTACGCAGTGGAGAGTCTGGATGAGAGAGAAAGACAGGCACTCGAGTTAAACACCAATTACAATTTTCATTTGGAATAAAAAACGAGTCTGCTTCTTAGGCAAAGAAGCTAAAAAAGATGCTTGCTTGCACATAAACCGGCTGCCATTGTTGTCACTGGGGCTAAAGTCTAAAACTCCCTCCACCCTAACCCCACGACAAACAGTAAGCCCCTAAGCTGAATTCAGATGTAAGCCTTACATTGTGCTGGAAGTGTTTCAGGAAGGTGTTCAGGTAAATAGTTAATGTAATACACAAGTACATGACAAACAAATGCACTCTAGCAAACGTGTCAGGCTCTTCTCTTCTCTTAGCACCCCCTTCTCCCTTTGGCAGTGGGGCGGCGGGGGAGTAAAAGTGGGTGCTGATTGTTATGTAAGTCTCTTAAAATTAAATTCATCGCAACATAATTCCTTCAAACTTAATAAACTCTTTATCTGAACGGAGTTCACAGTCAGCTTTGGAGTGGATATACGCGGCACTGATTTAGTTCTGCAAAATCCACTAAGATAACAGCAGCCAATGTTGGGGCTTAGTGAATCTGAATGTGCATTTCAAATACATTCGTCTTGAAGCAGGTAGAGTTTAATCCGCAATAATGCTGGGGTCCACAGCCTCATACTAACCAGCGTCTTGTAGTCAATCTGCTGTCGAATGAGTTTGTCTTCACTCAAGGAGTACCGGGCTTCACCTGTAATGGCATCTATAGGTCCTTTCTCCATTTGTTGCTTGATAGCACAATACAGCATGAAGAGGGGCTCCCCAGCACATTCCTAAAGACGAGGAACAGCAAAAAGATAACATCAAACATTCACCCATATGAACTGGGGGGCGAAAACCTGATGAGATTAGTAACCAGATACAGAGCTGGACTCTTGACATGCATTGCTCTGTGCACCTTCCACTAGGAACTACCGCTAGTTTAGCAGGATTTGGTGGGTCGACACTTACTTAGCATGTGGTGACCAGTGTAGTAGGCAGTTCAAGTACAACCAGTGCCGCATAAAGTACCTAACAGCCATACTTGAGTAAATGTAGGGACACCTTATTGGAACGAGTAGCAAGTAAAAGTAATGAGAAAATGACCAAATATTAGTTTTAAAGACTGCACATTAATTGCACTTGAGTATTAAAAAGGACAAGTATGTAGGATGTCTTTTTGTTTTTTTTTGTCTCTTACAAAACCAAAATAATTCAGACGACCTTCTTTAACCGTGAGAGTCATATTACAATGACTAAACTCCGAGCCAATGAAATCTGATGTTTTCCTGTGTAAACATGACTAAATAAAGAAACCTAAACCTAAACCTAAACTAACTGCAGCTTGAGGCAGTGACAATCCGCTTTTGCGGGACATCTTAATTCAGCGTGGTATTTGCTAATAGGAAGGGCACACCACACTGTTTTAAGGTGCTAATCCATTCCCTTCATCAAAGTGAATTTTCATAACACCAAGACCAAATTACAACTGATTTAAATGGAATATATATTTTTAAGGATTTCATTGGCCCCAAAATGACCCCCAATTTTTAAATAACACTGAACTGCAACAACTGACAGAATTAGTTTAATAATAACAGGAGTCATTAAAATAAACCCTAGTAATGTTTAATAAAGCGCTCGATCTTACTTGATCACTTCTAGTTTCACATTCAAAGCAATGGACTTTCGGTTTTTCTAACTGTTTCAGAAATCTGTTATGGAGCTGTCATGCTTAGGATGATAATGATGATAATAATACAACATTATCTACATAAATAAAATGTAGTAAGACTTGTGAGCAACACACATGACAAGGTGAGTGAACAGCAACCTGTGAATGCACACGTACAGTATACTTCACTGTGGCCTGCAGCCGGGATTACGGATCTCCAACACCTAACCCCACCCCGCTCTGTGAGTTGTGGCGATGTGTACTTGGCATGACTGTGTAGATTATCGGGTTTTAGAGCCAACAGCGTACGTATAAAAATTGTTCCAGATTCTTTGTATATGTGATTTTTCTTAAAGCGGATGAAGCCTGTATTTTAGGCAACTGCGTAAAAACGCTGTGGGTATTTGTGTAGTCCTTTTGTTTTCTGGTTTGATAATGCATAAATGGTGTCTTGCACACTATATTGGAGTAAGAGAAGCAATTTGCGTTTGAAAATGAAGTAAAAGTAGTCTGAAAATATTGTACTCAAGTAAAGTAGAAATATACAGCAATAACTCGATAGATGAAGATATGAGAAGTATTTCTACACTATACAATTCTCTTTCGAAATATTCCTCCTTAGATGGCTTGATAAATGGAATTCAGCCATTAACAAGATGGACGCCTCTTCAATTTGTGTAAATAATGCTGTAATTCAACTAAAAATGGTACAATTCATTGTTTTCACACACACTTATTTTGACTTAGGTCATACACTGTAAACTATAGTCAGGTGCCGATTTAGGGTCGCCCAAGTTGAGGTGATTCATACATAATTTTGCTTTTTTAAATTCCTTGATGACCCATTAGTAGCAATTGCAATCCACCCACTTAGTGAAACATAGCATAATGGGGGGGGGGGGGTTCCCCCTTAGTGAAACATATTGTGCAGCTCAGCTGATCACTTTGGCGACACACCACGACTCAATCACAAACCGACAATGGCAACCTGTGACGCACCAACCTGGGTCATGACCCAGTATTCGAGAAACACTGGCTTTGGAAATTCACCACGGCCCATTTGCGAACCAACAATGATAACACGTGATCTGCCAACTGTGTGATCCAATGGTTGTGAAACACTGCTTTACATGGACCCACCACCGAGATGTGAAGTTCAGCTTGTGCTACTCTGTACTGATGGTTAAATTATACATATCAGTGAGCCACACCAGACCCATAATGCCTCAGTTGCAATGACCTACACACTTTGTAGCCAACATATAGATAGATAGATAGATAGATAGATAGATAGATAGATAGATAGATAGATAGATAGATAGATAGATAGATAGATAGATAGATAGATAGATAGATAGATAGATAGATAGATAGATACACAATATGGTATATTGTGTATGGAATACAGAGATATTGTGTAATATTGGGTGCCTGTGTGTGGCCACATATCTCTTATTCTTATCGTGTTTACGAGCAGACAAGAGGCTGGCTGAGTTGTATAATTACCTGTCCAGTCATTATCAATGTATAATCTGGAGCTCATTTCTAATATTATATTCTGTAGTATGTGTGACTACAACATCATTAAGACAACTGCTGCAGGACACTGAATTAGCCTGCTTATAATTTCCCACATGTATGAAAGAGTAAACTTTACTTGTCCTCAGTGGGAAATTTGGCTTTAAAACTTTTTTTAGGAGCTTTAAATAAAAAAATACAAAAACAGGTAGATAAATAAGTAAATAAATAAATATACACATACGCATACACATGCACACTTTGGTCTTGTTTTAATTCTCTCCTTTGCTACGAGCTCCAGGGGTTCAGAGTGTATGCCATAACTGAGCCTGCCCTTTAAATTAAGTTTGTTGATTCGGTGGGCCTCCCTTGAAGTGAAGTTACCAGCCCAGCACACCACAGCATAGAAAATCTCACTGGCCATCGCAGAGCTGTAGAAGATGCGAAGGATGTTGCTTCCCACATTAAAGGAACGCAGTCTCCAAAGGAAAAAGAGTCTCCTCTGCCCTTTGTGTTCCTAAACAAGTCCAACCTGTCATTAATGTGGACCCCCAATACTTGTAGGAGTGGACCAACTCTACATCCACTCCTTGAATAGTGACCGGACATAGAGACTATTAATCCCAAGGTTTAATCTGACATACGGCCAAATGGCCAGTCCCAAATGGAGCTGTAAGTCGGTGCATGACTGCAGTATTTACACAAGACCAAGAGCATCTGGCTCACTTATTCATATGTTTTGGGAGTGTCCCACACTTGGACCATACTGAGAAGTAATTTCTGACTATATGACAGACATTAATGGGGTCACTAACACTTTTAATCTACTTACAGTGGCAAGTAGAGCATTAACAAACAGCATAATATTGAATATTGAGAAATCTGTTGTGATTTCTTACACCACAATGCTTGCTTGTCATCTCAACTTATTAAACTGGAAAAGCCCCATACCACCAATTACAACTCAGTAGAAAAAAAAAGTTGTCCTACTCTGTTTACAGTTAGTAAAAAAAATCAAATTTTATATTCGAGGAATTGTCTGAAGCTTCTTAATTATTTGGTAAGCACTCATTAAAGTTGTCCTTAAGTAAGCAGCCTGGACCTGTGTTAACCATCAAGATGCTTCAGTATGTCTGAGTGATCACGGCGTAATGCATTGTCCAACTTGATGGGCTGAGGATAATGCTGAAATCAAATTTGATGTGCTCCATTATTTTAATGCAATACTTATTGCAATGTATTCTTATAAAAATAATAAAAGGAACAAAAAGGGGAAAAAAAGAAAGTAAAAGCCCAGGCCCAGCAACCATGGGGATAATCAGGACATCTGGAAGTGCATTTTTTCTGTTCAGTCAAGTTTTCTCAGGGCCATACTAATAAATAAAATTAAAGAGGAGCAGAATTCTCCTAGTAGCTGTAAGCTTAGCATTGCTTATTATTTTGCAGTTTAACACTCCAGAAAAACCTCTCACAGATTTGTCAAACAGCTTGTCTGCATCTTAAACACAGCACATCAGTGCTCTGGGATGGAAGATGTCATTTATATGCCACGGATGTAATGGGTGTGAAAGTCTGCTATCACTGTGATGCAAAATATGGAAAAACCCATCAACTTGGCCACATCAACTTTTTCTATTCAAGTAGGGAATGGCAGAAAGCTCGCTTCTGTACCATGGTGCAACCCTAACATGGTAACATGTACACAGGATGAGGTAGCAATAGGAAATATCACTGGCTGGACATGATAGACATCCACATACTGTCCCTGCCACTCTAATTTACAACAAGGAGGAGGTAATGTTCTAGTTTTATCGCCATGGCCTTTGCACAGAAACATACTTTCACATGGCCAGATGACTCCTGCACATATGTGTTATCTTCATTAATTCTTCCCACCGTCTCGCATAAAGTAAGGTTTTGACTAAATGTCTGAGTCTGTTTCATACTTCATACCATTTGGGTTTTCTAATTAAGTCTGCTATTAAACTGAGAACCAAACAATCACTTTCTTTAGACCAGGGGTCTCCAACACGTCGCTCGTGAGCTACCGGTAGCTCGCCACCCCCCTTTCCAAGTAGCCTGCCAAAGGGTTAGTGAATCCTACATAAATTTGAAAACTTGATTAGTCAAATTAGGGGTGGGCGATCTTTCCAAAAAATCATATCACGATCCTTTTAACACAAAATCACGATCCACAATCTGAACTGCAATCTATCTTTTCAATGTGGCATACACTTAAGAGAATATCCGGACTCAAACTCATGAAGACCTAAGTAACACTTTATTTTAATATATCAAGCAAAGTTGAATTCAGTTGTTCTCTCATTCGCTAGCTAAGTGGAGGTAAGGAAGACGCCCCGAAGCTGGTGAGTGAGTGAGGAAGGTCCATCCCCTTGGGCTGCTGCGTGTTTCTCAGATTCACACAAATAAATCGGTACCGCAAGCGAACTATGATACATAGCGAAATGAGAGAAGTCGCAAAATCAACCAGAATGTTCAAGCAAATTATAGAAAAAACCCGATCTAAATCCGTGAAGTAGTTCTCTCGTTTAAAGTGGACATACAGACAGACGTTGGATTTTATATATTATACATTAGTACACCTTCAAAATAATGTGCAGTTAAAGTCTCAACAGCATTCTCAGCATTTCTAGAGCTTAGTAGAGCCAGATAACTATAAGAGTCTTCACCAAGCAGCTCTGAAAATGTCTGCTTTGTTTGAGGTCTCCATACCTCTGAGAGTCTGACGTGAATGTCATGAAATCAAAGTTCAGAACAAGACTGACAGACGGACATTTAAATGACCCCATCAGAGCAAACCTGAGTGGCTCCACTCCTCCATACACCTGCCTCTCTTGTTGACTCCATGCAATGCCAGTCATCTGACTAACTAAACAACACATCACACATCCAACTGGACCTGTGAATAAAGTGACACAGTGACATGGAACAAAATGACAAATGAATAAGCCAGATCTGTGTGTTTGGAATTGCATTGCTTTGTTTTGACAGCATTCATGTTTTAACTCAATAGTCTGAGATACACTAGAAAATGCATTCGGACATAGAAAATGCACTTGCAGGTGAACTAAATATTTTTTTGTGATGTGTTAGTGCAAAATGTGAGTTGTGAACACCAACATTTTGGAAATGCTCAGGCAAAACAAGCTTATTCAGTTTGTTTGGGCTGAAAAGAGCTATGAGAATAAACGTTAGAAAACATGAGGAGCTCTCGGCCATTTTCATTTTGTAAAATTAACTCTCAGGGGAAAAGAAAGGTTGGACAGACTTGTCTTGCTGTATTCATTTAAATGTTGACAGGTCAAGATTCACATTGTATGAGAAGATGATAAGAGAAAAAAAGTTTGCGCTCGGTTCACAAAGACAGATGCAGATGATGAATGGTGCGTAGGAATAGGAACTTCATCAATAAGTGATGGACATGAGAGGTATGTGTCGGAAATGCCAGTCAATGTCAACTATATAAACTGTTTAAATGACATTCAACTCGATGGAACTGCTCGGGCATCATCGGCTGATTAGGATCCACACATTTGATGTTCTTCTCTAGTGACTAGCTACTGTTTGTTTTGTTTTTTCTGAGAAGAGAGTTGACAATATTTATATGGCACTTTAACAGAGAGAGAGGAAATAAAACACACACACACATCCTGAAAGCAGAACTGATAACTATTTTAAATATCAGACAAATGCAAATGACAAAAGCAGAGAAGATGCACAGAAATGAAGCGCCGTCACTGGAATTGAGGTGTATGCAGAGCTACTCATGATTTTCCTTTTCTCTTTGTGGAATCCTTAGGCCAAAATCGAACCGGTCAGTTAAGGGGGTGCTCAGGAATAAGGGCAATTCCTTCAGAATAGTAGAATGATGATTTTTTTTTTTTTGGTCCAGAAGTTCTACTTTTGGCATAAAGTGCCAACTCTCCCTCTGTCACCATATGTTGTTCACATCTCGTTAGCATCTGCAGTAATTAAAGAGACAGCTGCTAACTAGCGGCAACATGCATACATCATCTCTAGACCTTCTGATAACACGCTTGTCTTTAAAATTATCTTCAGTTTGAGCTTTTGTGTCCATTAATGCAGGTGGATGCAATACATGGGAGCAAGAGTTATAGAAAAACAGCAGAATGAACAAGCACGGTATAAAGAGGGACGAAAACACTGCATGTCATTAACACAGCCATTGAATTTGTAACAATCGCCCGATGCGGGATGCAATTACTACACTTCACCACCCGAGAGGGATGTGGACGATATTTGAAGGATAAAATAGCATTAAAATATTCGGTCCCTTATAGGCGCCCCTAAATACTTGGTGAAAATCAGAAGGAAGTTGGACTGGTTAAGTATATTATAATCCAATTGATACATTTACTTGACCAGTGCCTGAGTGCTCATTTGTGAACCCTTTTCACCAGATGTCATTCCCCAGCGGCCAAATCTTAATCCCCGGTTTAAAAACAGACATAAAGAAAAAAGATCTTAAAAAAAAAAAAGAGTCATCTTTTCAAAGGAATAATAAAAAAATCACATTACATTACTTCAGTTAGCAGCTTTAAGAACCATACTGATGACTACGTAGATGTGTGTATGCGTGTAAGCAGCAAAAATATCCTGCCATCCAGACTAATCATGTGGCTGCAACACAAGAATGAGCCACAGGCCAAAGCATTCTTCATCTCAGGGTGGTCCCACCTTCCTCCAACGACCTGTGTAGATCTCAGTCCAAGAGAGCATCTCTGAAATGTGATGGAGCATGGGACGAATTTATTAAACAGAGTATAATGATCTACTGCAGGGGGCTCCCAAACTCGGTCCTGGGGACCCCCTGTGGTTACAGGTTTTTGTTCCAGCCACCTTCTGGTTTTAATTAGACTCCAAGCCCAATTATGTGAGCTGTTATTTCCCAGTTTCTGCATTTTGGGGGGTAATGTAAAAATGCCAAAACTAAGTTTTGCAAATTTTTATTAAAATGTATAAATCCGTCACATGGGCACAATTTATTTATTTATTTTATAATGTATTTTCATTCTGCTTCATCCGGGTGTTCTAATTATTTAACCCATTAGTAACTAATGAGCAGGTCTGATGCTGAAGCAGCCTTTCGTCATTCAGTGGCGCTGTCTGCTCTGCTTCTTTTGATTATTGTCATTATTGGCATACAATGAAGGGTGCAAAGTACGCGGTAAAAAGGGCAAAAGACTTGAAAATCAACAAGACAGAGTTCAGCATTTAAAGCAAAAGTCAAAACAGACACATTTGTAAATGGCTTAAAAATGTAAAAATTACACTTTTGTGCTTTTCTGAATGCAGAATAGGAGAAGAGAAAAAAAGGGCAGCTAATAAAATGAAGTCAATAATTATCAAAGATTGTGAATCTTGAAGGAACTAAAATCTGCAGGAACAGCGGGTGCCCAGGACTGAGTTTGGAATCCACTGATCTACGGTTCACACACAGTGTAATCGACTGCTGACGCATCTGAACAGAATACGAGGAGAAACCGCACCTCACTAAACCATCCAATCGGCATTAGCGACGGTTGGTGTGTCCAAAGGGCAGCGACTAAATCAGTGTGAGCTTATCGGGAATTACTTGTTTTTGGGGAACAATTGTAAGCTCTGGTCCCTAACACCAGTGGGGCTCAAGGGCTTGCCCATGTCTTTGGGTGTCAAGTAAAAATGCGTCGATCCATTCAGTGTGGTGTATGCGCAGCACTGGACGTTTAACTCTTCGAGGGCTGAATATTTTTTTGTACGACTTTATTTTTCTACCTTTTATTTTTCTCTGTATTATTTTTTATTGATCACTCCTATCACTTTCTTTTATGTGCATTCATTCCCTGGACACTTTTACTATTACAACGTGGACATGGATTTTTACACGCCTAGACTCGTCTATTCAAGTAGTCAACTTTAAGGGCTGAGAACAAATGCCAATGTCGGTGTGGTTCCCTATTTACCCAATGAGGTAAGAAGGCGGTATCGTGGCAGCAGAGCCGGCACTAAGCTAAAAATTAAGCAGCTTGCGAGAAAGTGGCGTTTTAAGCCTTCTGTGATCTTGGGAAATGTAACTCACTACCAAATAAGATCGATGAACTGGCTGCGCTGGTGAAAAATGTCAGAACCTACAGAGAATGCAGTTTGTTGTGCTTTTGCGAAACGTGGCTAACTACCACAATCCCAGATGCTAACGTGGAGCTACCCGGGTTTAGCACAGTTAGAGCGGACAGAGTACCTATGGGAGCACAAAGGAGGAGGACTCGCTCTCTATGTCAATACAAAGTGGTGTAACTCAAATGTGAATTTCCCCTTGGGATTAATAAAGTATCTATCTATCTATCTATCTATCTATCTATCTATCTATCTATCTATCTATCTATCTATCTATCTATCTATCTATCTATCTATCTATCTATCTATCTATCTATCTATCTATCTATCTATCTATCTATCTTTT
The DNA here is from genome assembly GCF_900747795.2 of Erpetoichthys calabaricus. Taxonomy (NCBI): domain Eukaryota; kingdom Metazoa; phylum Chordata; class Cladistia; order Polypteriformes; family Polypteridae; genus Erpetoichthys; species Erpetoichthys calabaricus. Next base: position 40,238,524 of record NC_041411.2, on the reverse strand, counting down.
CCAAAAAACTCAGTGAAAAGCACACAATACATTGGTTTCACACATAAAATCAACATAAAACGTCTGTTGCTACGTGCTGTGGCTGCTGTTGGCACCTGTTTGGCATCTCTGGCAGCACTGGCTGCACAGGGGCGGCTCAATGGTCAGCAGGAATGCATGGCGGGCTAGCTACCTCTCTGTCTTCGCACAGTAGGTGGGCAACGGTGGCAGGTGTAGTGAGATGCAATATGGTTTGTACCTCTTGTCATCATAAGGGGTGGTACTCTTAGGTGAACACTACTGTAGGCGCATCATATGTCACAATCACACATGTTCAGCACGACGATCAGCTGGGGCCTGATAGGCTGATGCTGGTACCTCACTTTCATTTTCGATATCCATCTCCAGATCACTTGCATCAAACTCAGAGCCTGATTCAGCAATAATACGTAAAACGTCCATGGAGTATTTTGCTTTGCAAATTTGCTTTAGTCATACCAGATGTCGATGCCATTTTAGTAGCTCTTTACTACTCATTCATGTGCAGGGAATCGAGGTCAAATCAACAAAGCTACATAACTTTACTTCAAGCAAAAAGAGTCAAACTAAAACATAAGGGCGGGTTTTGTTGCAGTTTACAGCCAATTATCGTCCTCCACTTCTGAATTTTGACAAAAGTCAACATCAGCCCTGAAAGAGTTAAGGGTGTTACAGATCTGTCCTACATGTCGCTCATGCGCGATAAGACTCTTGGATTTTTTTTTTTTTGCCACATTTGGTAACTAATATGACACAGATGTCCATCCCTCCCCCTTCCCACGGCGCTCAGCGAGGACCTTATCCCATGGATAGGCATGTTTAGACAGCAGGTGTTGTGAAAGGGTTACACTTTTATAATAGCGCATAAGCAAATCTGCAGGAACAGAATCCATGGATAGCAAGAATTTAGTGTCTACAGTGTAATGTACAGTGTGCGTTTGTATGTATTTATTTGTTATCCCCCTCTCTGAAAGCTTTCAATATGGCTCATTATTGTTTGGCAAACAGACTATAAAAATCGTTACAATTCGGCACACCAGAAAACAAAAAATTAACATTAAGATTGTGGCTTTCTATCTATAGAGAAACAGCCAGCTCAAGGCACTTATAATCAAATTTCAAGATAAAAGACACATACAAATGACAAATGTCTACATTTAAAAAGAAAAAAGGGGGCTAGCAGGCTTTGGAGTTGAACATTGAAAAGGGCTAAAGTAGGATTGATACTCCCGGGAACTCGAGTTAACTTAAGCGTTGATAGAAAATCCATGGAGGTCTTGAATCAAGGGCTGTTGGGTGACGTAAGCTGTCAACTGCTGTAGAAGATTAGGCAGCAGAAACAAAATTAGATTTTTTTATACCATTGTCCTTTTCACGACTTCTACACACACCTAAAACCAATTCAACATAAATGTAAGGCACTGCCCATAAGCCACAGTGTACGACTAAGGGGTGCTACAGGACCTGGCCCCAGAGCGCACAAGTATCAGTTTATCTTAACTTCTCATTCCACAATGACTCTTGATATCAGGCTGATTGTATCTTCATTGCAAAAACAGATTTATAGCTTCTTAACATTGCCAAAGATTATTAGAGAGGCACTCACCTTCAGGAATTTGTAGAGCAGAAAGGTAAACCAGTTTGTCAGCATCTTCTCTGCAACCGATTCAGTCCTAAAATGAGAAAAGGTACAAAGACACAAAGTGAATTTTGTTCCAGTCGTTTCTTGTGCTCTGAACTTAGACCTAACTTCAAGTTACACTCCACTATACTGCAATTTAATAGAGTATGATTAAAATGCAGTGCTTAAGATAATCAGATAAACCTCTCATCAATCATGCATTAACTACATGGTGCTGCTGAATCCAGAAAGGTTCTCCAGAATCCTATCTCATCTGCTAGGTGCCTTTTAGGCCGCATCGCTTGTTATACTTTACCACTTGGTGGTGGACACAGTTAGGGTGTGCAGTAGTGCTGCCCTTGCTACCTCTTTTTTTATTTAGCCTTACTTTTAGTCCAGCCATTTATCCATCCATTTTCTTAGCTGAATTAGACCAATATATGGTCATGCAGAAAACAGGCCTACTTGTATCTTGGCAGCACCAGAAGCAACGCAGGAATGATTCCTAAGAAGACATAAGCCCATGGCACAGCCCTCTAGTGCTCAACCAATACTGAACCATGCCAAGCAATTGCTGTATTTCTTTGATGCAGGTGGAAGCTCCCCACACTTCCACACTTACCTGGACATTTTAAATACATGCATTTCCAGTGAACAAACATGGTGGACTAATTGATCACTGCCTTGTTGCACTTTCTTTATGCTATTGTTTTTTGTCAAGTATGTCAAATATTTTCAAAAAACCTTTAATATATGCATCAGTGCCTTCTTTCATCTGTAATAGATAGATAGATAGATAGATAGATAGATAGATAGATAGATAGATAGATAGATAGATAGATAGATAGATAGATAGATAAAGGCACTTGTGAAGGACAGCCGGGTCCCATGCCCAGCAGGGACGCCCCTGCTGCATCTGTTCCGGGGGAGCCACCATGGGCAGTTCAGTACCTTCCCCGGGACGCTTGGTGGCAGCCTCCCTGGTGGACGATGATTCCCCAACCTGGCGCAAGGCTCCATGGGAGATGGAGTCCTCCACAGCCTGGTTGGGGGCTTGGATGGCCGCCAGGGGGAGCTGCATGGACTTTCCAGCCCAGCTGGTCGACTCGTCAGCCCCACCCAGAAGGTCAATTAGGGCCAGGTAATCAAGCATCTGGAACGCTTCCGGGGGGGGTATAAAAAAGGCCAGCCACCACCACTCGAGAGAGCCAGAGTCGGGAGGAGGAGGACTAAGCCTAAGGAGGAGTGGTGGTGCTGAGGTGGAGTGAAGAAGTGAGGGTTGTTGTGTTTGAAGTGCTTTTGGGACTGTGTTGGGCCTGTGGGACACGGGGAAGGCGTGCCCCACGGCTGAAGAAGAAATAAAGTGCATTTTATTTAAGTACGTGCCTCTGCCTGAGTCTGTGCCGGGTCGGGTGCTATATAGCGCCTTTTACACACTGTATAATAGATACAGTAGATAGATAGATAAATTCCATGCCCACCCTCACTTCCAGGTATAGCCCAAAAAAACACACCTCTTCCTGCCTGTCCTCTATAAATCCCCATATCATCTGTATCCCCTTTAGTTCCATATTGGACTCAGTCTTGACAGATTACTCAGTTTTGTATAAAGTTTGTTTGCAAGTTGATCCATAATTTTCCTAGTATATGGTGTGGATCCCCCAACCTTTTTCTTGTTCTCTTGTTCTGTGTTTTCTCATTGCGATAGATAGATAGATAGATAGATAGATAGATAGATAGATAGATAGATAGATAGATAGATAGATAGATAGATAGATAGATAGATAGATAGATAGATAGATAGATAGATAGATAGATAGATAGATAGATAGATAGATGCACAATATGGTATATTGTGTATGGAATACAGAGATATTGTGTAATATTGGGTGCCTGTGTGTGGCCACATATCTCTTATTCTTATCGTGTTTACGAGCAGACAAGAGGCTGGCTGAGTTGTATAATTACCTGTCCAGTCATTATCAATGTATAATCTGGAGCTCATTTCTAATATTATATTCTGTAGTATGTGTGACTGCAACATCATTAAGACAACTGCTGCAGGACACTGAATTAGCCTGCTTATAATTTCCCACATGTATGAAAGAGTAAACTTTACTTGTCCTCAGTGGGAAATTTGGCTTTAAAATTTTTTTAGGAGCTTTAAATAAAATAATACAAAAACAGGTAGATAAATAAGTAAATAAATAAATATACACATACGCATACACATGCACACTTTGGTCTTGTTTTAATTCTCTCCTTTGCTACGAGCTCCAGGGCTTCAGAGTGTATGCCATAACTGAGCCTGCCCTTTAAATTAAGTTTGTTGATTCGGTGGGCCTCCCTTGAAGTGAAGTTACCAGCCCAGCACACCACAGCATAGAAAATCTCACTGGCCATCGCAGAGCTGTAGAAGATGTGAAGGATGTTGCTTCCCACATTAAAGGAACGTAGTCTCCAAAGGAAAAAGAGTCTCCTCTGCCCTTTGTGTTCCTAAACAAGTCCAACCTGTCATTAATGTGGACCCCCAATACTTGTAGGAGTGGACCAACTCTACATCCACTCCTTGAATAGTGACCAGACATAGAGACTATTTGGTATGACAAAAATCAATAATCAGTTCCTTGGTTTTGCTGATGTTAAGGTTCAGACATTTCTCTTTGCAACCAAGAAACAAAGTTCTCCACTTGATTTCTCTTCTCTGTCTCATCCCCTTTATCAATACACCCCATAAGTGCAAAATCAGCTGAGAATTTCTTCAAGTGACATGACCTGCTGTTATAGTTACAGTCTGAGGTGTACAGAGTGAGGTAGAAAGGAAAAAGGCCTGCTCCTTGTGGTGCTCCCGTGTTGCTCATATCCGTGTCAGAAGCACAGTCCTTGAGCTTCACAAACTGCAGTCTGCTTGACAGACAGTCCATCATCTAGGACAGTGCTCCGCAACCTTTTCTCACCTACGACACACCAAAGTTCTTCCTTGAATTCCGCGGCACATCAAAAGCCAAAATATATAGCAGTGGCGTAGCTTTGAGGGGGGGTGGTCCGCTCCAAGCGCCAGCTATTTAGGGGCGTCCAAACTACCGTACTTTCCTTTTTTATTTGTTCCTTGAGGAGGCGCAAAAAAAATTTTCTTTCAGCTTTGGGGCATCAAATTTTTCACCGCCCCGGACAACATGAACTCCAGCTACGCCACTGATATATAGATATTAATTTAATACACAAATTTTACAATAAATTTTCATTTTTTATTATATGTATACATTTATTATAAGTATACATACATAAAAACTATACTATATTTACTTTTATGCAATCTTAATAATTATTATAACATAATGACTGATTAATGTGATACCTGCGCTTGTTTCAATGAACACAGAAGTTTTATCTTCAGCTCAATATTTGACAGCGCAACCCGAAGTTCTTGGTCAAGATCTTTTAAGTATGACCGCTTATCATTTTTAATTAACACAAGAGTTGTCTGTCTTTTTTGGAGTAACTGGGATGGTTTGAATTTAGATGGCGATTTAGTTTACTGGGTGTCATTGCCTCGTTTGATAGCTGATCACCGCAAATGATGCATTGTGGCTTTGGAGCCGTTTCGTCACCACACCACGAGAATCCATATCGAATGTAGTCATCGTTGTACTTCCTTTTCACAATCTTCTTTGTTTTTTTTTTTTTTTGCAACACTTGTGCTGGGTTCTTCATCATCTGTACGTGAAGACGAATCTTTTCCACGTAAAAATTTATCAATATTTAAAGGGGTATAAAACTAAATATGAATCACACGAAGAACGTTAACCGTACACAATTCAGCAACACAACTAATAGTAATGAATGATAACTACTGTCGCAAGACGAGTGAATGCGACGTAGCACGACTAATACGTCGGCTTGAATTGAATCTAGGTGAGGGTACGGAGCGCTTTGCCTATCAAAGCGTACTACAGAGTTGTCTGGCGACTACGTAGGGCCTACGTCGTAGGCGACAGGCGCCAGGCGATGGGATTTATTATTTCAGAGAAATGACACATAAAATTATGAAACCTTTAAAAGGCTATTTACGCGAATATTTCATTGCACGTATTCTCGTTATTGTGTTTCTAAGGAGGACCGTTGAAATATTATTTAGTTAGAAAATTGTCTTATTTGACCGCGTCACACCTGTATCGGCTCAAGGCACACCAGTGTGCCGTGGCACACCGGTTGCGGAGCACTGATCTAGGACACCAAAGGCTCATCCCCCTGCATATTTCTAAGTTTCCCTCTGAACAGAGATGGCTGGATGGCATTAAAGGCAGTGGAGAAATCCAAAAACATAATCCTCTCAGTGATGGAAAAGCCAAGCAACTGTGGGTGCAAACTGGAAAGTTTTAGCTACTAATTCACTCTATGGCACAAAACTGGTGCCCACTCAGAATGGTACAGTTTAGAAATGCCAGCCAGCATGGATTCCTGCTTAAACTTTAGAATAGACTTTACATAAAAGCAAGAAGATGACGTGAATGCCATACTGAAAGCACTTCAATCTTGGAATCAGACCCCAGAAGCAAGCACAGCACTTGGACGTTTATGGCATACGCAATCCATCCACCCATACATTTATTAAACAGGCCCTTTTCTGGTCAGGCTTATGGGCAGTCAGAGTATGCACAATGTAGTCAGAACATGAATATATATTACACATAAAAGCCATTTTAGTAGGAGAGTTAATAATTAAAAAAAAGCCCAGCATATAAATTAGGAATGACCGGCATAAAGGAGATCCAAACAATCTGTGAGAAAAGTACTTGATACAATTTATAATTTCTTCTACAAGGACTTCATTAAGGTTCTGTGGCAACTGCGAAACATGAACTAATATGCTGTCACTAATTGGGTGCTTCATCTGCTTAAATATCCCCAAGCAATACCCTGAGGTGTGGAAGCACATGAAAGTTGAAAAGAATTAATCTACTACCATCACATAAAGGTATGACACATTTAATGACCTGGTCAGAGCAACTATCTGAGAAGCCAGAGTCACTTCTGCCAACTTGCTGATTAAGTGAGATGTGAGTTTTGATCATTATCTTGCCCATAAGATTGAGTAAAAAGGAAAAACACTTTGAAAAAAAATTCCCCATTAATGGGTTGCTCCCCTGCGTGGGCAAAGGAGAGGCTTGCTTTTCACTGATCTCACTGCAAGAAGCGATGATGGCCGATATCTAAGTGGCAAGGGAACGGTTTTGCTTTGGCTTTTTCAAGGCAACAACACAATAGAATGAAAAATGTAATTCATATTATACCTCTCTGTGTGTGTAATATATTTAGTATCACACAAACTGTGTATAATGAATTATGTGGGGACCCATACTGATTTACAGAAAGGCAAAAAATAAGCCAAGAACTCAGAATAAAAGATCACTGGCTATTCTGAATCTTTTCCATTTGACCCAAATTGATTTTAGCCAAGCTCGGAGTTACACTGTACAATAGTGTTTACCAAGCTCAGTGTTGATTTCACATCCTAAGTTCACCGGAAAGAGAATTTCTGCCTGTGTGGCGTTTCCATATTTTGCCCATGTCTGTGTGGGTTCTTCTTTGAAATCTCCGGTTTCCTCTCATCAGTTGGTAACTGGCGACACTAAACTGTCCTGTGGAACCGAGCGAGCCTTTCAGTGTTGATTCTTGACTTGCACCTGACTTACCTACACTCGGTTACGTATAGACCTGATACAGACTCTGTATAATGCTCTGCGATATTCAAAAAGTATCATACAGAGCCTACATCAGCACTATACATAACACCATCCTGAAGCTAAACTGAAAGAAGCAGGCTAAGACAAAAATGGACAACCAGATGAAGATTTGTAGTGGCCTCATCAGTGGCGATGACGAGATGGCTTGTAGAGAGAATGTCAAACATCTCGTGGATTGGTGTAGAAACAATAAGCCGACCCTGAATGTTTCTATTTCTGATGACTTCAAAAAGAACCTCGATACCCACCATCCTCACTCTATCAACAGCTCCACGGTGGAGTCAGTTAGGAGCACAAAGTTCCTGGGAGATAACTGATTTCACCTGGACATCTTCTCCCCCTTCATTAGTCAAGAAAGAACGGAAGCAACTGCATTTTCTGTGGTGCATGAGAAGGACTTGCCTCTAACCTCATTCTACAGAAGCAGCACAGAAAGTGTATTGACCGCCAGCATCTCTGTCTGGTATTGAGGTCTGTACTGCCTCAGTCCGGATATCCCTGCAGAGACTTGTGACAGTGGCTGAGAAATTCATGGGGATGTCTGTCTCTCCCAAATAGGAACTCTACCGCAAACGCTGCCAAAACAGGACCACCAACATTATCAGAGACCAAACTCAACCCCAACAATAAACCGTTTGCTGTTCTGCCCTGTGGCATGCGGTACAGACGTAAACGGAGCAGAACTACCAGACTTCAAAAAGGTTTCATCCCACAGGTCATTAGATTCTTAAACAATGGTCATTCTGATAATACAGTGCAAGATACAACTCATCTGTGCAATATGTTGGTAATTCTCTGTTTTTACATTTTGTTATGCTTGTTTAATTTTGTTGTCTATTCTTGATATAATCGACCCGGATGATGCGATTATGTTCTGCTCTACATATGAAAAATAAGGTTAATCTTTAACTTTGAATGGCAATATGTGCGCATGTTAGTTTTATAAGCAACTCTTCTCTGGCTCAGCAAGATGTTGTGGGTGAACATCTCTTCTGACCCCATTGGCACCTCATCCAGGGATGACATCTGCCTTGAGTCCTATTGTGATAGGGTAGGCTCCAACTTGAACTGGAAAAAACGGGTTTGGCAAATGATCGGATAGAGAGAAGATAATTTTACATACAGTTTCAAACATACTTTATCCATTTCCGGGTTTCAAGGGCTGGGCCCTGTCCCGTCATCAATGGTGCTAAAACTGGACAGTGTACCATTCCATTATCTTATATATAATTTGCCAGTCTCCTCACTCACTCACTCACTCATGTCCGTCCGAAGCCGAATGCGCAGTCGCCTTCTGCGTGTGTCGCCTTCTGCGCATGTCCGAAGCCGAATGCGCACTCGCCTTCTGCGCAGCTGCCCAAAAAACCTTACGAGACCAACATCGCGGCAGGCGGCGGATTTACGGCCACGAAAATTCAAAGAGAAAGGCGACTTCGACCAACATCGTGGCAGGGTCCGTCCGAAGCCGAATGCACAGTCGCCTTCTGCGCATGTCCGAAGCCGAATGCGCAGTCGCCTTCTGCGCAGCTGCCCAAAAAACCTTACGAGACCGACATCGCGGCAGGCAGCGTATTTACGGCCACGAAAATTCAAAAAGAAAGGCGACTTCGACCAAAATCGCATAGGCGGCGGTTTTACGGCCGCAAAAATTCAAAGAGAAAGGCGACTTCGACCATCATCGCGGCAGGCGGCGGATTTACGGCCACGAAAATGTAAAGAGAAAGGCGACTTCGATTAAAGCTCTAAAGGCATGAAAGGCGATTTCGACTACAGCTCCAGGCCTAATTACGCATATACACCTATATCAGGTTTGTGGTGCTTATACTTATTACTATTCCACTCGTGCCCGTTTCATCTTACGTTGTCGAAACAGGCTCTTTGTCTAGTAGAGATATAATATTGTCGTTTAAATTGCAGATGTGCTATCAAAATGTGACTGCATTGCCCAGTCAAGCTCTGTACATAAAGAGTAGTGTCCTGAAGGCCGTCCCTATGAATGGATTCCGATCTTTTGTCTCCAGAGCAGTATTATATGTGAATTTAAACCCCTTCAGCCATCCCTGTGTGACAAAAGCTATGATGTTTAGACTCACGGCATGCCTGGTTTGTCATTAAGTCAGTAAAGACCATATGAATGGACACAGGAGCTTATCTCGCTCACACTTAATACTAGGCATCAGGTGTCAGATAAGGTTGGACAAATGGCTCAGAATCTTCAAGAAAGATCAATACTATGCATTGGCTATTACAAAATTCCTTTGTTTCAACTCTGTTTACTATGGCTTTGTGATATTTAATCTAATGGACTGTTTACGTCTCAAGAAACAAGAGCAAAGCCAAAAAAAAAGGACTTTTATACGGCCCATATGCACACGCTGAATTATGAAACTTAATATCTATATTGATCTTTTCTTTATGCACTGCCGCAATGTGCAATATGACAGAAACTGAGCAAGAGAATACACAGGGGTGAAGAACAGTCATAGCCATGGTGGAGGGAGGGAAAGAGGGAAGTGGGAGTAAATACCCTGAAAAAGAGGTTTATATCATTACTTGCTCTGTTTGAACTAATATGTGCTTGAAATGAGTGGCATTTTCAATTTATTGTAACTGTTTTATATTAGTAACTGTATGTAACACTCTATGGGTGTCCATTTGGTTGGGTGCTATATCAGTATAAATTAAAAGAGAAAGAAGAAGAAGAGCATTGCATTTGCCCTTTGGTAGTCCTCTCAGCCACACCAGATTTATTTCCACATCCACAGCTCAGGTCAGAGGGGCTAAGTGGTACTTGTGCTATTACAAAAAAAAATTTTAATCCGACTGAGTGAAGCTGGATGGATTGACACTTTCATCATGGCTGGCCCTTTGGATCTTATCCTGCTTGTTCCAAGCTGAAAAACGGATTTCCAGGCAAGTGTCAACATATGGTAAATGTAGTTGTAATTTGCTTGATCTCTTTTCACATTATTACTTTAATAAATGGGACCACTCTGAAATGAGAATATTACAAAAGGTGTGTATTAAGTTAAAAAAAAAAAAAAAAAGCGGAGAGAAGATTCTAATTTCTGGCATTAAAAAATGTACTGATTAGTGAAGGCGGAAAAAAAAAGAAGCTCTAAGCCATATTTAAAAATTAATTCAAAAAAGAACATCACGTTGGAATGCATTAGCATTATCTCACCCATCAGAATTTTTTTTTTCCTCCCTATCTCTTTCTAAAAAACCAAGTTGAGTTCAACTTAAGGAAAGCCTTCACGTCTGGTCATGAGTGAAACGCCAAGTGACAGGCACTGCATTTATGATGTCAAAGGAAAAGGCTTCTTTCAGGAAGATGAAACGCAGATGGGAATGGGGCCAGACTGCGTACACGGTATCTCGGAAAACTTATCGTGGGCAGACAACTAGGCAACTAGAAATGAATGAAAAAAAAATATGCACACACACACACACACACCTGAATAAGCAGACTGGCAGGTTTGAGTGACTGTCACTAATCATCATACACAAACAGACAGATAAGAAAGGCACGACATAAGTTAGACAGACAGACGGTCAAAATGGGGTGTCTCATCTCCTGTAAACATTTAACAAGGCAAATATGTGATAGTCACACTCAAAAGCTAAAAAATATGGCCAGCAAAGGGTCAGATGAAGGGAGCTGAAGCAACCGAGTGAGAGGCTGATCTATTAAAAGAAATAAAATCCAACTAAGTTACCTCCTCAGGAGCAGCTTCGGGTGGTTTTTGCTCTCCAGGTTTTTCTCGATGAGGTCAGAGAGGAGCTGCTTGAGGACGCCAGTAGCATATTCCATCTCGCCTTGGAGGGCAGTCATGATGAGTGAAGCCACGTTGCCTCGGTCGCGCATCGAGAAGCTTCGTTGGGCCTCCAGGGTTCGAATGAAAGTCAAAAGAAAGTGTTTCTTATTTAGTAGTTGTCCAAACAAGGTCAGGGCTTTTTCAACATTTGCCTGCACCTAGAAAAACAAGCAAAGAGAAAAAAAAGGTAGTTTTTGAAAAATACACAAAGCTTGTGTGTGCTTTTCTGTAGTACAGCATATTGGTAAACTTCTTACTAGCTGTGTTGCCCGTCTAAGAAAGGCGGAAATCTAAGTAATCAACACAGACCTCAGCATTATTGGTTGTAGCACACCATGTAATGCATATTTCTCTGTTATATACCATTTGGGATGGGGTTTTAGAACATTAGAACACTCTAGACGAGAACAGGCCATTCAGCCTAACAAAGCTTGCCAGTCCTATCCACTTATTTCTTCCAAATAAACATCAAGCTGAGTTTTGAAAGTCCCCAAAGTCTTACTGTCTACCACACTACTTTGTAATTTATTCTAAGTGTCTATCGTTTTTTGTTTAAAGAAAAACTTCCTAATGTTTGTGCGAAATTTACCCTTAACAAGTTTCCAGCTGTGTCCCCATGCTCTTGATGAACTCATTTTAAAATAACAGACTTGATCCACTGAACTAATTCCCTTCATAATTTTAAACACTTCAATCACGTCACCTCTTAATCTTCTTTTGCTTAAACTGTAAAGGCTTGGCTCTTTTAATCTTTCCTCATAACTCATCCCCTGTATCCCTGGAATCAGCCGAGTTGCTGTCCCGTGGAGCTTTTCTAGTGCTGCTATCTCCAAATGCGTTCTTGCTCTGCACAGAAAACATCCCCATCAATCACTTGTACACAACTCTGGTTCTGGATTTTGTAGCGTAATTATTTTAAACTAATACAGTGATCCCTCGCTATATCGCGCTTTGCCTTTCGCGGCTTCACTCCATCGCGGATTTTATATGTAAGCATATTTAAATATATATCGCGGATTTTTTGCTGGTTCGCGGATTTCTGCGGACAATGGGTCTTTTAATTTCTGGTACATGCTTCCTCAGTTGGTTTGCCCAGTTGATTTCATACAAGGGACGCTATTGGCAGATGGCTGAGAAGCTGGATTGCTTACTTTTCTCTTTCTCTTGCGCTGACTTTCTCTGATCCTGACGTATGGGGATTGAGCAGGGGGGCTGTTCGCACACCTAGACGATACGGACGCTCGTCTAAAAATGCTGAAAGATTATCTTCACGTTGCTATCTTTTGTGCAGCTGCTTCCTGAAACGACATGCTGCACGGTGCTTCGCATACTTAAAAGCTCGAAGGGCACGTATTGATTTTTGACTGAAAAACAAACTCTGTCTCTCTCTCTCTCTTTCTCTCTCTCCCTCTCTCTCTTTCTCTCTCTCTCTCTCCCTGCTCCTGACGGAGGGGGTGTGAGCTGCCGCCTTCAACAGCTTTGTGCCGCGGTGCTTCGCATACTTAAAAGCCAAACAGCCCTATTGATTTGTTTGCTAGAGATTGTTTTCTCTATCTATGTGACAGTCTGTGCTCCTGACACGCACTCCTTTGAAGAGGAAGATATGTTTGCATTCTTTTAATTGTGAGACGGAACTGTCATCTCTGTCTTGTCATGGAGCACAGTTTAAACTTTTGAAAAAGAGACAAATGTTTGTTTGCAGTGTTTGAATAACGTTCCTGTCTCTCTACAACCTCCTGTGTTTCTGCGCAAATCTGTGACCCAAGCATGACAATATAAAAATAACCATATAAACATATGGTTTCTACTTCGCGGATTTTCTTATTTCGCGGGTGGCTCTGGAACGCAACCCCCGCGATGGAGGAGGGATTACTGTAATTAGAAAATGGCTTATCAGTGCGTCTATACTATATTCTTGTCTAGTTGATGCTTATAAATAATTATATGTGAAAAAGTATTGCTGTTTCTCTATATATGAATAAATCTATGCAAAATTTATCTTAGTTTTTCTCTATACGTAATTTTAATTTTCTATTTAAATAGGTTAACATATTCAGATAGATAGATAGATAGATAGATAGATAGATAGATAGATAGATAGATAGATAGATAGATAGATAGATAGATAGATAGATAGATAGATAGATAGATAGATATGTTGGAGGGTGGCAAATTGAAGCACCGCCCCACCCCGAGCGGCACGAACTCGAGCTACGCCACAAGAGGCATCTTATTACAGCCTCCAAAGCACCTGCTTGGACTTTTACAAGAAATACACACTCAATGATTAACTGCTACAATTTCAAAACCCAAAATTTGCTTCAGATGATATACAGTCCTCTAATTTTCATTGTGTTCGCAAACGTCACAACCTTTTTAGAAAAAAATTTGAATCTAATTTTTTAATGAAGAACAGACATAAACATTCTGATAGAAGAGGCATCCATGGTGACCAACGCTGGACAACAGCAAACAACATCAAAAGCTTCAATGAATACAATCTCACGTTACTCATGCTACATAATCCTCACAACAAGTCACCCAATCGTAGGCTCACAACGGGAAAATTCATGCATTTTCTGCTAAAATTTTATTAAATAAATACATCCAGAAAACCAGAGCAGTGCACGTAGAGGAAAGGCATTGACCCAGGATCTAGCTTTTGAATTGAAGATAGGGATTCTTGACCAGTGAATGAGGGGGAAAGACAGAGGAATTGGGACAGTTTTATAACCAGGCTGGGTAGTGTTTATATTGTCACACACGTGTGCATGAGAGGCAGCTAAAGGGCTTGAATGAGTGTAATTCTGAACCAGACCAGGAGATGGCAGGGTGAACTGACTCTTTTTCTTGGTTTTCTGCAGACTGTTCATGTAAAATTCCATCTGGCCCGGATGAAGTCAATTCTGGTTCCAACCCCTTTGATGTCACTTCCGGGTCCGAGCCTATGGATGAAGACCATTCCGGTTCCGGCCCCTCTGATGTCACTCCAGGCCCAAGCCTACGGATGAAGACCCTTCCGGATCTGGCCCCGAGGCTATGGACGAAGACTCTTCCGGTTTCAGCCCCTCTGATGTCACTTTTGGGCCCGAGCCTATGGATGAAGACCCTTCCAGTTTCGGCCCCCTCTGATATCACTTCCGGGTCTGAGCCTATGGATGAAAACCCTTTCAGTTCCGGCCCCCTCTGATGTCACTTCTGGGGCCGAGCCTATGAACGAAGACCCTTCCAGTTCCGGGCCCCTTTGAGGTCACTTCCTATACTGGCCTTTAAAAGCCGCCACCTTTCCTCTATCCCCTCAGTTCTGTTTCGGACTCTGATCTGTACACTTCAGTTCATCAATTCATTCAATTTTTCAGCCAGGAAATAATATATGGGTGGCCGCCCCAAACCTTTCTATTGCTCTTTGTCGTGTTTGTAACAATATACTGAAACTTTTCAAAATGTATAAATAAGAGAAACTCAAATCTTTAAAGGCTACAAGGAAATGCATGCAAATTGGTTTGTCCGTTTATGCAGATAACACAATGCAAAAAAGTTGCAGCTCTTGAAAATTCTGCCATATCACAGTTAGTTTCAATGGACGGATGGAGGGTGTCAAGGCTTGCAATCACAAATCCTCTGATCTGTAGCAGTTAATCTTAAACATGCCGAACAGTACAAATGCCTCTATCCCATTCGTCATACAGAAAGCAACCTTGGGGGCAGTTTCAGATCAAAGGCTGACTTTGTCTCATTGACTGTTGTGCGTGGATTACAGCAGCCCATGGATAATCAAGCGTCCTAAGTCAATTTATCAAGATGTGCTCACATCACGTTGAATACCAAAATGTTACAGTTTTATTTCAATATGTCAATACACGTTCACTTGTTAAAATCTAACTGACAACCTTAACATAACCTGATCTCCAAAAAAATCAGTCTCTACCCCACTGCCCTCACTCAAACAGAGTGAAAACATGCCTGAATAGAGTGCTTCTCTTGCAGGCTGCCAATTCCCAGTCACCTTACTGAACAAAGAGAACCCCATGAGTGGGCACAGTGGCACCCTGAGACAAATTACATTAATACAATCTTCTGCATGCCCCCTTTGATCCCATTTCTGACACCCGTTACCTTTAACTGAAGCTTAAGAAGCTTTCTTGGTCCATTTAAGATCCTCCTGTTTATTATAATAACAGTGGAAGCAAATCACTATACATTATGTATCTGAGGTCTGAAAACTGACCTGTTCCTTCTCAGATATTCTATTATGGAGAAATTGGCTCCACTTTAAAAAACCTAAAGGTACAGCTTGATGTCACTGGCTCACAGATCCTTGGAAGAATAAGGAAGCCTACAGATTGGCCACCTATAATCAAGTCAACTGAAGTGCTAAGCCAGAGGGTCCACTTAACTGGTCAGTACCTGGGAGCCATGCAAGTCCATTATCGAGTTGGGGAATTGGTCACTGATATCATAGTCTCTATGTGATTTTTTTCCTCATCCAAATGAAGTTAAACAGTACGCCACTCTTTCTGGACAGAACATTTAAAATTATTCAGGAAATAATATTCTTACTTTGCGCATCATTACAGAGAACAATATACCTGCTGCCCAAAGGTTATCCATACCTCCATCTCTTTGAGAACAGGGTGATCCTCAATCCCTGGAAAAAGCACACGCATGGCGTAAGTCCGGTAATCCAAGAAAGGAATTCCTGCTCCATCCAGGTCATTTGTCAATTCATGGATATCAGTCTGAAGCTCTGCAAAAGCTACAAATGCAAAAAATAAATAAATAAATGGTAGTAGATCAAATAGATACAAATAAGATACAAATCATTCATTTAACCCCTTGATGGAATCTCTGGTCTGCTTTGGAGTGAGGGTACTGTAAATCATACCTACTGCACGTATTGCATGAGTCAGTCCTTGCCTGCCACCTGCTAGTGAGAAAGAACTGCTTGAAATATTGACTACTTATCTATTAAGGAGTGCCATATGCATTAGATTCACTGTCCATGTTAATATGGGAAGACCAATTCACAGTAGATCGATAGATAGTGTCACACATGGGAGGCAGTCAATGGGCTTGACTAACGTGTGGTTACTCCAGATAAAGGGTTGACAATGCAATTTCACGCCTTTTCTCCTTCCTCTACAGATCCACAGAAGGAAAGACTACCTAACCTCACTTTTGATTCCTGCACAGTCTTTCCAGCAAATTCTATGCCCACCCTCACTTCCAGGTATAGCCCAAAAAAACACACCTCTTCCTGCCTGTCCTCTATAAAACCGCATATCATCTGTATCCCCTTTAGTCCCATATTGGACTCAGTCTTGACAGATTACTCAGTTTTGTATAAAGTTTGTTTGCAAGTTGATCCATAATTTTCCAAGTATATGGGGTGGATCCCCCAACCTTTTTCTTGTTCTGTGTTTTGTCAGATAGATAGATATAGAACTTTATTTATCCCCAGGGGGAAATTTGGATCTTTACAGAAGTTTTAAATATATACATAGATATATCCTCATGTCTGCATGGGTTTCCTCCGGGTGCTCTGGTTTCCTCCCACAGTCCAAAGACATTCAGGTTAGCTGCATTGGTGATCCTAAATTGTTTGGGCTTGCTTGGGATGTGTGTGTGTGACCTGCCCGGGATTTGTTCCTGCTTTTTGTTTTATTTGTTTTTTTTTTTTTGTTCTTTATTTCGCCTTATACAATTTCTTGTATTAGGAATTTGTTAGTTTTCGCATACCCCTTGGGGTCAGAGCACAGGGTCATCCATTGTACAGCGCCCCTGGAGCAATTACAGGTTAAGGGTCTTGCTCAAGGGCCCAGCAGAGTAGGATCTCTTTTGGCAGTGATGGGGATTCGAACCGGCAACCTTCGGGATAGCAGCGCAGATCCTTAGCCTCAGAGCCACCACCCTGTGTTGGCTGGGATTTGCTCCAGCAGACCCCTGTGACCCTGTAGTTAGGATATAGTGGGTTGGATAATGAATGGATATATATATATATATATATATATATATATATATATATATATATATATATATATATATATATATAGTGAGATATGGCCTGCAGTTTGTCCCAGCCAATACCCCCTGGCCGCCAGATGGAGCCCTCCCTGCAACATGGAGGTGCCCCGAATTCCAGCAGGGCCTCATGGACATTAGAGTTTTAATGCACAGCCCTGCTGGATACCATGGGGGCCGCAAGGGGACGCTGCAGCGAGGCCCAGAGACTTCCATTTGCCTTATAACCCGGAAGTACTTCCCAGTCGAGGGGACAGAAGCAATGACATACTTCCAGGTTGAAGAAAAGGAGTTTTCATCCGACCCGGAAGTGTTGCAAAGTCACATGGACAGACAGAGAAAATACTTACGAGTCAAGGACTATAAAGGACTATGGGAAACCCCAGTAGAGCGAGCTGAGTTGGGAGGTTGGGTGACTAAGCTGCTGGGAGGTGTGGAGGATTGTGATTTGTTTATTGTATTTGTAATTATTGATTTATTGAAGAGTATGTTGGAGTGGTGGTGCTTTTTGCACATTATTGTTGGACTTTTATCTGGAGTCTGGCATGTTGGCCGAGGGTTCAAAGGGTCAAGAGGGACTTCAAACTGTCACTATATATATATATATATATATATATATATATATATATTATATATATGCACACACACACACACACACACACACACACACACACTATGGTCTGTACACACACCAGAATGAAAACTTCTGACTTGACAGTCCCAGTCCCAGTAGTGTTTCAGTTCCAGATTGTTCTAAAACTGGCTTTACAGCTTCTCATTTATATGCCATTGTGTTTTGGTTAAAAATTCCAACTCACTTATGAATATTGATGAGTTACCTTAGAGTGGCAAAACACTTTTTTTTAATGTTTTGTTTTATCTACTAGATGGCAGCATGACACTGCCCCAAGTTATTTTGGTTTTACACTGTAAAGAAGATTATTAAATGCCACCCCGAGTCTGATTCTGGCTTAACTGCACTCACTTAGAATTCCAAGTCTGAGTTACGCTCAGGGTTAACACCAAGGAGATTATTAACATTTATGAAATTAATGACATTTTACAGAATTGCATAATTAATATATACACTATACAATATGTGAAAATCAGACAAATGAATGCCAATATCATTCTTAGATATGTGGCTTCAAAA
Organism: Erpetoichthys calabaricus; assembly: GCF_900747795.2. Classification (NCBI taxonomy): domain Eukaryota; kingdom Metazoa; phylum Chordata; class Cladistia; order Polypteriformes; family Polypteridae; genus Erpetoichthys; species Erpetoichthys calabaricus. Next base: position 40,220,146 of record NC_041411.2, on the reverse strand, counting down.
TACACATGCACTGTTTTCATTCTTGAATGCTTGCTGTGTGAACTGTGTTACGTGAAATTTGAAACTTCTAAAAAGATTACAATAGAGAAAATACTGTGAGAATTGTTATGTTTTTAATGAACATTTTTTCAGGGAAAAAGTTTAGATGCCTAGGGTTCTTTTAATGGATTTTATACCCTTTTAAGTCTTGCTCCCAGAGTGATTTTGGGGGCCCTGATTGTAAACCTGGACTGGCAGATGGATATAGTAAAATGGCGGTGCTTTGAAGCAGGTGGAGGAAGCTGGTGTGTCTGGTTTTGAAATACCGAGGAGTAAATTGGAATTGAAGGGCGACAACATTCTGCAGTTTTAAACAACAGTCCATATAAAAAGATTGAAACCTACTTTTACACTTTTAGCAAAGTGAGTCCTGAGTGAAAGACTGGCAAGCCACTCTGACCTACTGGCAGGATTGAGCTGTTCAGTTGTTCCCAGGACTGTTCATTTCACAGTCACCTTATTTAAAACGTTTGTACCACTGTTGACAACTTATCACTGTGTTTGATCCCTGGAATACAGACTCGTTATTGTGTCTGTTTTGTTAGTTGATTTCTTGGTATGTGGGTGTGTGTAGAGGGGAAGGCAAAACAGAAGGTTTTATTTGCTTTCCTTCTTCTATATTGCTTTAATAATGTTATGTATGCATTACCTAACGTGATGAAGAGTGTTTTTTGTGGGTGAGTGGAATTTGGAAGGTTTAATAGTGGGCTTAATATTAGTTTTCTGAATTTGATTCAAATAAAATAGACCATATACTGCAAAAAATTAAATTTAAACAAACATTAAATCTTGTTTTCTTTATTGTAAGAATTATTGACTTATCAAAACATTTATATTTACGATTATTTTGCTTAATGTATTTAAGAAATCTAGTCAAGCAAGTTTTGCTTACCACATTGGCAGAATTTTTTGCTAAATAAAAACAAAACAACCCTCATTTAAAGGTTGTTTTTTGGTCTAGTTTTTGCATATGCATTTTTTGCAGTGTAGATTGTTCTATTAAAAGAGTTTATTTCAATCTGGGCTCTAACGTCCAAGTCAGGGTTACAGTATAAAGAAGGAATAAGATGTGTATGTAAGGTGCATAATTATCTCTCATTTTGGTATTGTTATTTTGGTCATATTAAAACAATACTAATCCATGAAAATGCTGCTCTTACTAAAGTGCTGCCTAAAGTAATTGCCTCATCACCTCACCCCACACGCTGGCCTGGGCCAAGGTCTTTAAAAATACTGCTCATCTTTTTAAGGCAGCACATGTTAAACATGTCATGAGTGAAGGCAGCTGGGTGCCAGTAATATTTTGATCCGATTTCACCACCCTCTGCAGTGCTTTGGGGACCGGAGCTGAAAAGGTGCCATATCAGGATGTAATGCAGCTAATGAGTAAGGACTCCACTGTGCACATGTACAAATTGATGAGCACAGATGGAGACATCTGGGCTTCATTCCATTCAACAAATTACCACTAGAAGAAATCTGAACACCATTCCTCTTCTGGATAGTTACTTTAAACATATTGTGCCATCTTTTGCCATGAAAGATGCTTCCCAAGACTAGCTGAACGATTCAAACTTTTCAAAATTGTCATTATAAATGATGAATCCTGTAAGGCAAATGCACGGAAAGATGCTGTTTTGCAAATGTGTTGTTGCCTTCATTCCTTGTCACTGTGTAGAGCATGTTATGATGTCGCCCACTGCAGCTCCACATAAAGGTTTACTTCTAGATTTTATCACAATATTAAGGTTGAAATACTGCGATAAAACCAAAATTCCCACTATTACTGCAAAATCAGCTGTTGAATACTCATATCGATATGTCAAATTATTACCTATTGGCAGATGACCGCTGGATGAGATGGGCTAACAATTTCCAACAATTTTCTAGACATGACCTAACTTTTAACTGTACACTCTGCCAACTAAAGGTAGCCTCAAAAGGTGAAGCTTCATCCATCAGGTCCTTGAACAAATACATCAAGGCATCCTGGACCATGAACACAGAGAGATTCCTCAGAACCTTGGAAACCCTACATGGAGTGAAACCAGTATACCCCTGATCCACTGAAACATTCTTGGCGTTGGCGAGAATTCCAGGACCAGCACAGAGAAGAAGTTGTACACCATGGAAAACATTCCAGAACAGCTACCCTTCAAGACATCTGCAATCATATCTACACAGACAACTTCACTGAACAAGCAAAGGAGAACAATACTTCATCACATAGCTAGGAGGCAGAGAAGAAAGTTTGTCTTTTGCTGCCCATGTCTACTCCACCAAATTCAAGGCCTCTCTAAGTGAAGCTCACACAGTCATCCTGCAGTGGATTCTTTCCTAACAACGGAAGGATCCACCACCTCCAAAGAAGACCATCATTGCAGCACCCACGTTACCACAGAAATGACCCATATCACCATTGGAGAAGGTCAGAACAGGTGGTCATCTTCAGGATGTGGACAGGTCACGACCACCTGAATTACCATCTGTACACCAAGCTTCGGATAGGTTAGTCAGACCAGTGCCAATGTAAGATGGCCAGGAGGGCAACAGTACATCGGCTGGAAGACTGTTCATTGCACAGTTCCCTGTGGTGTCAGATCCGGATGGAGGAGACGCCAGTGGCAGTCTGAAGGACCAGAAGTGTATTGCAGCATTTGTCAGAGAGTCTGATGTGTGTTCATTGGTGTGAACGAGAACAATAGCAAGAAAAGCAGTGAGACCAGTATCAGGTGCGACATGATTGTTAACATGGAAGTCTCACACATATCTAGTGAAGTAGGTTCTATTCCCATTCCAGTACTCCCCTAGACATCTGTGGAGTTTGCACCTCTGATGGGTTGGCTCCATCTACTCCATTTTCCGTACGTATTCCAAAGATTCTCTAAACTGGCCTAGTGTGTATTAGTGAGAGCGTGTCCAGTGATGATCCATTTTCTTATGAGCTTAGGTTTAGGAGTAAACCGATGGCTAGACTAAAGCTGGGATATAATTCATGTGAAAACGTCCTTCAGGGTCCAATAATGAAACTCTCACAGAAGCATAAAATAACTAACAGCATTTCTTAACACTGAGTACACAGAGTACCAATACCAAGACCAATTGCCCGGTTATGATCCTGAAGTAGACACCATGTGCTTTAATCATTCAAGGAAAAGCAGAATGAGATGTTTGGATCTATTAGCTGCTATGTTAGGGAAAGATTGGCTAAAAGGTCTCCACTACTCTGTGAGGTTTGCTGTGTTCTTAAACTGCAAAGAACTAGGAAAAGGATTTCCTTGATCTGCACTAAGGCCACGCAGCAGCACTTACAGTCAAGGACTCAGAAAAGCAGGTTAATTTGAACTTCAAAGACCTCACAATCAAAGTCTTTAGACTGTTTGAAAAGAAAGGTCAGAGATGTACAGATTATATGACCTGCAATAGAGGAGCAAGTGAGGCACAAAATTCATAAGTGATGTTAGTATGCAGTTGTGGGGGGGAAATGAACTGGCAGTTGGGAATGACAGCTGTGCCTTTTTTGAAAACAAAGACAATAGGTGCAGTTCTCATGGTGGGCACTGGGAACAGAAGATTACCATGAACATAACATTAGCTAACTTAGTCAAATATGCTTAATCTAATTCAGAGTTTCACGGGTGGCCATAGCCTTTTACTGGCAGCCTTGGGTATGATGTTTGCAGATCCATTGGTCTGCGTTATCGGCAATGCCTGGACCAGAGGAGCCAGTCGCTTGAACACTTGTGATAACTGATTCTACATTTGTCTTCCTTAATTTGAATTATAAAAGTTAGATGTAGCTTAATAAATATATTATTTATAACCATTCAAAATGTCAGCTCAGGTCAGGTTGGGGAGCACGCACTGGTACAGCGCATTGCCGCACCCATCACATGACAAAACAGCTCATGATTCTGGTTGGCAACCCCCCAGTCCCACCCTCCTGAAATGGCCCTCAATCTGCTGCAGCCAGGTGTTACGTGGGCATCCCCTTGGTGTGGTCCAACCACTCGGGTCCTCAACAATGGAGATCCTGCGAGCTGGATCATCCTCTGGGAATCACACCACATGGCCGTAGTGCCGTAACTGTTGCTCCCTCACAATGCAGGTAATGTGCCTCATTCGGGACTCCATGAGCAATCCCTCATTCGATACAAAGTCAAACCAGTGGTACCCAAGGGTTCTCTGTAGAGACACAGTACCAAAGGAGTCAAGTCTTAGTCTCGGGTCACTGGATAGCGTCCATGTCTCATAACCAGTAAGCACCAGGACTCTAAAGACTTGGACTTTCGTCCTTTTGCATAGATACCGGGAGTGCCACGCACCCCTTTCCACTGACCTCATGACCCCCTATGCTCTGCCAATCCATCTACTGACTTCATAGGAAGAGTCACCTGAGTCATGAATGTCACCGCCGAGGTAAGTAAAACTCTCGATAAGGTCGACACTCTCTCCGCTGACAGACACACTGCTGATGGCTATCCCCAAGAGGTCATTAAAGTGTGTATATATTTTTTGGGACACCTGGTACTTAAGGCAGGCACTGTTGCCTAGTAGATATGGAATTAGGCCACAAGGACCACGGTTCAATTACTTCCTCTGACTTATGTGACACTGAGCGAGTCAGTTATTTAAAAAAATACACCATAATGCTGCACTTAAAAAGCAATGAGGGATGGTGCTCATTATAGAAATGCACTATATAAAATACAGAGAGTCCGGATACTCTAAATATAAATGTCAATATCAGTCAACATTCTCTGTACTACTTAGATGCAACTTTCTGCACTTTTTAAAGACTACTGAAGAAAAAAGTATTTCGAACCCTTTATAATTTTTCACATGTTCAGAAGAAGGGGAAAAAAAAAAGTGCCTGCGAATCCCTTATCTTAAAAGTCAGTTCAAGCTACATTTGATAGAAGGACCCCCCCCTCCACAAACACACGCCAACACCCCCCCCCCCCCCCCCCCCCACCCACCACCACCAACTCCTACCTTTTTTATTAAATCAGTGCAAGATAACAGATGCTTAGAGGTACCTGGTTCAAATTAATCTAAGTGCTGTCAACATCAATAGCAAGATAGAAGGAGCGAAGGGGGGAAATAGGAAATTGCATCTCAGCTTCCCCCCTCGCATGTGGCAAGACTACACTTACAAAGCGCTGTCAGGTTAGTAATTCGGGGAGGAATTTAAGAGACAAGCGGCAGGGGATTTCAAAGGAGAGGGGAAGAAAGAAAGGTTTAAGCAAACTCTTGTCTGAAGTTTTAAATTGACGTGTTTTTAAATTAAACGGGGTTTAGCTTGTGTGGAATTGGTAAACTAAATCTTTTTGCGGACTGCCTCAACACACTGGATGAGAGCACAAATGGAAGCGTGAGTAACACTACTGATCCAGAAAAGGCACTTGATGGCCTCTGTATGAGTGTGTTAAAATTAATTTGCTCTTGAAATACAAAGATGATATGGAACACACCATACAAAGTGGCTGAGGTGTCCAAAGAGTAGCAAAGGCAATGCCATGCTGCCACCCTTACACACACTCAGACTCTGGGCATCTGTTGACGTAACCGAAACTGATCGATGGTGGAGGGAACTGAGACACAGACCCCCAAATGTATACCACTCCTTGAGACCATTCTACTGCCAGAGATGGCACGATTATAATATGAGCTGCCGATATCTAGTGCAGCAGCCAAAAAGTAAAATAATAAATGAACTGGAGTGCGAGTGACCAACACTATTTTCCTACTAGCCACACCACGCAAGCACAAAACGCACCAACAGAGATTATGTAAGAGAGGAAATAATGGGGTCATTGTAGAAAAGAAAAATTATACACATACACACAAAAAATAATCTGTTACTTACACAACCCCATGCTGCAGGGCACCTCTCTTCTCTTTTTACACAAACCCCTGACAGATAAACCTCGTTAAGTTCATGCTAGTGAAGGTTTCACAGAGCCGAAATAAAACTCACAGGTCCACCAGGGCCTCTCCCGAGTTCATCCTTGCTCCTCTAACCACTCCTTCACGTTGAACTCGGGTTCATCTAAGGGCCTCCTGCAGGTGGCGTATTTCCTTTTTCTGTCATATTTATAGCTCTTATTGGTTCACCTAGTCAGGTGGTCCCTCCAAAGCAGCGCATAGGTTAGAAAACCGCCTCATGCTGCATTTGTGTATTAATATAAAAACAATAAAAGGTACAAACAGAAACTAGCAGCAAATAGATCTGACAGTCGTTACAAATGTAAAATAGAGAGCACCTTCTTTTATTTACCACAAGTGACAAGAAAATATGTGCGTGCCATTTAATCATGAAAGAAATACAGTTCTTGGCACTGATGCCAAATATATACAAAAACAAACAAAAGGGCAAGTGGTTCTGTACAGTACAGTAATACAGTGGCTCAAAAGAAAGGATGTAGAAAATAAGAAAACTTTATTTGCGTTTTCTCATGATTTGACTTCTCAGTTGATCAAAAAGTGAAAAAGAAAACAACACAATAAGACAACACCAACATACAGACATCTTCACAAGCTACTAAATAAAAGTATTAAAAGAGCGCCCTGAAGGCTCGCGACTTTGATCAATGACAGAGTCACGGCTTTTGGGACAGCTTAGCTGTTAGCTAAACAAACAGGCTTGATGGACTCTCCACATTACCTTAACATGGCTTTCTTATAGCTTTATTTTAGTGTAACCGGGATATTCTGTATATGCATTTACTGTAATTATCATTTTTATCATGGCTCCACAACCAGTACTAACCCCTACTTTCTCTGCTGTTCTTTTTCCGGTTTTCTACGCCACTACCATGCAGACCCTACATTGATGGATTGAAGGTGAGAGGTCCACATGACCATCATCGTCTAACTCTTCCACGTGAAGCCTGAAAACCATGAGGAGTAACTGAGATCATTTATGGTAGGTAGAATGGCCACTGGGGGCTGTGTGGTCTCGTGGCCTCGGAACCCCTGCAGATTTTGTTTTTTTTTTTTCTCCCTCTTGGCCATCGGACTTTACTTAATTCTTCGTTAATTAGTATTGCCTAATTTTTATATTTTTTCTTTTTTCTTTCTTCATCTTGTAAAGCGCTTTGAGCTACATCATTTGTATGAAAACATGCAATAGAAATAAATGTTGTTGTCACATTTCTTATGAATGTGTGTGCATTGCTAGCACATGTGCAGTTGAAGCGAGTGTAATTGACAAGCACAAACTACAAAATCCGTAACTGTAACTCAGTCAAGGGTTTACATGGCCAAATAACCCGATTAGTTGTGGAGATTCTATGTGTGCTAACCTGGTTTCTAGGGCTTATATGGCACTTTATAAACATATTTCTGTGGATAACTGGGTTAGTAAAACTTGTTTAAACACCCTCATTGACTCTACTTACAGGAAAGCTCACGATAGCATACACTGCAGCACACTCACTCTGCAGCTCCTCATGCTAGACAGACAAACGATGGTCCCTGGTGGCTCTCCTTTATTTTTAAATGTTGGGCACCGATCACCGGACCAATCCCATTAAACGCTTGCTCGATATATCCAATTAATGAAGATATTACGACATCCCCCTCAAGTACTGATCCCTGAGGGTGGAGGCCCTATATAATTGTCAGTGTGCACAGGACTCCATTTGTTCTGAACTTCTTCCTGGACCTTAAACTTTTTGGCCCTGACATCCTAATACTAGTAAAGCACAGGTACGTTTGTAGCCGTTGGAACCGGGCGTGCTACTATTAGCGCAGACTGGAGAGACTGGCATACAATCCACGAAAAAGATGGAAGTGAAAATGGACACTTCCAGACTGTGCACGCCACATAGTAAGTAGCTCCACTTTCAATTTTATTTCTTTAAGAAGACTGAAATATTTAGCAGCTATCTCTATATATAATCTTCATTTGGATCTTGATTGTTGTTTATCCGCGAATGAATTAGAAGAAGCACTAGATGGCAGTAGAGAGACAGCTAAAACATAGGCATTGCATTAAGAATCTCCTCCAGGCTTATACTACTGAAGACTGTAGTACTCCAGTCACACCTCAAAACACAGACATTCAAACTAAACAAATTGTTGTGCTTTAAATTAACTAATCTTTATATGTAATCTTCATTTGGATCTTGATCTTTGTTTGTCCGCGAATTCATGTTCAACCAACACGGTATCCTTCAAAAGGGCAACCTCAATTGGGCGCATCGAATAAAGGGAAACGCAACAAAATTATTACAGAAAATTTATTACCCAAAGGCAATGATTGAACGTATAAAAAGGCGAAAGCAAGAATATCAAAACATCTAATTAATTAATGCATGAACTTCTAAGCGAGACGAACATTTTCCAATCCTATATTCACTGCATTTCCAGATGTGTTTCCCGTTGATAGTTTTCTCCTTTCTGAATGTGTAGCCTTCGACTACGAGTAGATCTGCAATTTTGTTGCTCTTCACATATTCCAGAGCCATTTGAACTAAATTATCTACGAATGCGTTTATTCACCGCGCTCAATTGAGGTTGCCGTTTTGAAGCTTGCCTTTATTTAAGCGCGCCTTTATTCGCCGCGCCCAAAAATTGTTATTGGAAAACGTTCAGGTGAAACTGTACTAATTCCAAGAATTGGCCTCGATATGATGGACGACTGTGAAATGCCATTTGACATGCACAGACGGCAGTTTCCCATACGACTAGCGTATGCGATAACTATAAACAAGTCACAAGGACAAACCCTCGAGGTTGTTGGAATATTACTTTCAGAACCTGTGTTTTCACGTGGTCAATTGTATGTTGCCTTCTCCAGAGGCAAAGGCTTTAACAAAGTAAAGGTAAAGATTTTGAGCTCACAGACACAAGGCAAACTGCTTCCTGATGCAGACAAATATTTCACACAAAATATTGTATATCATGAGATTCTGGACACAGAACCTATGGAGACATACCTTACTGACAACGTAGCCGACACTGATTTGGACAGTATTGATGACATGGTAGATGTCATGCAACATTTTGAAAATCAAGAAGAACCTAGCATCCCAACATAGGAAGACTATGATTTTGAAGGACTTGAAGACGATGCGGAAGACGCCGCTTATGATTAACCATCCATAAGTCGTGCGAAGAGAACCAGAAATGCTTCTCCACCACCACATAATTACTATTAGGACAGTGATTCTGAGTAGGCCGTTCCTATCGAATCAATGTCCAAGGATTTTGTTTTGTAATTTTATTTCCCTTATAAAAAATCATAATGCTGTGCGACGAAGGGCCCAGTTCACGACTGACAGCCGCGTTTAAACAGGGAGCCCTTCACAGACAACTTTAACACGCGCAACGTAGTTGGGCGCACATGGCTAGTTGTATAATAATGGTGATATTTTTTTGTTTTTTTCATTTTTGAGCTATCTAGACACCCCAAAGGTAGAATTTTTCTTATAAAAACAGAAAATCCAGTTAACTGGATTTAAGTGTTCTCACTATAGTCTAGGCAGAACATCCCAAGGTTTATATTAAATAGTTTGTGATAGATGTCTGGGGACGTTGTCCCAGTTTACAGCTCTCTGCATGACCATAATACGTACTTCTCTCTCTCGACATCGGTAACCTCTGTAACTCACGTGGACGTCCATTTCACTGCATCCACAGAGTAACAGCGGGATGCGTGCACAATGGCACCTGGGGGTCTGTACAGGTCTATCAGGCTTCTCAAGCCTGCGCCACCTCAAACTTCATGTGGCTGCCCAGCTGTTTATTCCCAGAACCTTCTAAATCACTACCTCCTCAAGGTGCGCAGTATTGTTAATTTATCAAAGGAAAAGTAGAGCTATAATTAGTTATTATGTTGAACAAAATCATAAACACTCCCAGAAGGTTAATTGGAGACATAGGAACACCACCATCCTCTTTTCCAGCTTTCTACTTTCTGCCTTAAGCTCTATGAACAAATAAATATAAATGTTCACAATGACTTGTGCTAAACAAGTGTTGCCATCAGGACAACCATATATCTCTTTGGCACCAGAGGTGTTGGTGACCAGGACTACAATCACTGCATGAAATGCATAAAGCTGTGCAGTGAAGGTTAAACCCTAGAGGGCTGGGATATGTGCGGCAGAAAAGCAGTGACCTGGGCTCCATTTCACACATTCATAAAACACTCCAGCCCACATTGACACTACTCTATTCCTCTGGGGCTGTGTCATAATCCTAAAAAAAAGAAAAACACCTTAACACAAAATGAAGTTCAACCAAAGCAAGGTTCAACATAAGATGGGAAGAACGTCCATTTTGTTGCACTGCTGATCCTTAACGCGCTTTTATCATTAACAAGCACCAGTTGAGCGCGCAACGAAGTCTGGGTCTAGACGTTAAAGAACATCTGTCATAAATGACAACACTTTTTGGCAGGAAAAGAAAAGGACAGCGGGGTGATTTATTATACTGATGAAAATGAAGACCACCTCTGCTTGTTCACCAGGCTGTTAAAAAAATGACTTCTTATAGGAAAATTTTAATTAAGAAATGCATTTTTTAGAAGCTACGTCCTCCTGTTACTGAAAGGGAGCTGAAAACATTAGGGACGCTGAACTGCATGTGCAAATTCCTCAGTTATTTTTAAAATTCCCACATTGATTTAAAAGATGCCGATTTAAGCGAATTACATTATTTTTTGTATTTAAAAATGCAAAGAGTTCAGTCTGTACAATTGCATTTTTAATTGTATTGACTTAGATATAAAACTAAAGCAATCAAGCATCCAGCTCTACTGCGACTCTGAAGTGGAATAAGCTAATCTGGACGTGGACGTATAGTCGACATGCACAACCACCATCCAACATTTTAAATGAATTTTATTATAATGCAAGAGGCAGCATTATATAACGTTGCATACCATTCTGAAGCCCTCTTTAGGGTTGTATGGGGTAGGACCCTAACTCAGTAGCTTACGGTGTAAGTCAAGATCAAGGCCTTGAGGGGGCATCAGTCTATCACAAGACTCACTCAAGTACACACTCACCATCTCGCCATATCTGGCCAGTTTACGCTCATTAACCAGCATGTTTGTGCAGATGTAGGAATAAAACCCACACAGAGACGGAAACAACTTGCAGACTCCACTAAGCCAGGCACAGGATACTGGATTTATGAAGTTGCCATGAACATGCTAACTGCCCCTAATTAATCAGCTCGACCTGGCAGCAAGTCCACAAGGAACTTTTGATGTGCCCCTGAACTGACCTTAATTAAGCAGCAGTACTCACAAAAAAGCCAACTAAAACTCTCCTAGTAACAAGTGGAAACACCAAGCAGAGCATCTGGTTGGCTGGCCAGAAAGATCAAATTTGGTCTCGTCACACCCAAGAACCTTCTTTTCAGCTGGCTTCAGAGTCTCTCATGTGATATCTCCGGAGATGTTGTGTTCCTTTCTTTTTAACAGTAGCTTTCTCTCTGCCACTCCCCGATAAAGCTGTGTCAACAGTTGTCATCTGCACAGTCTCTCCAGTCTGAGAAACAGCGGCTTATAACTCCTTAAGTCAGTGGTGTGGCGAAATTTCGCTATTCGTAGAGAAATTTTAAACTTGTAGCGGTGTATTGGCAGCAAAAAATATAGGAATAAATTTTATTAGGGTTTCAAAAAAACGTTAGGGGGGAACGATTAAAACTGTTATGAAAACTCGGGTCGCAAATTCTTAAAGGTTGAGAAACGCTGCCTTAAGTTATCAGAGTTCCTTTGATGTCCTCCATCACTAGTCTTCTTCTTGTATGATCACTTGGTTTTTGTAGATGGCCTACTCTAAGTAGAATTACAGATGTGCCATACTCTTTCCATTTCTCAATGGACTCCAAGGGATACTCAGTGACGTGGATATTTTCCATCCCCATTGCTTGTGCTTTCCAATCACCTTTTCATGGAGTTGCTTGGAATGTTCTTTTTGTCTTCATTCTGTAGGTTAGCTCTTTAAAGGGGGGTGGTCAGTGTAACTAACCACCTAAAGCAAACGCTTGTATGGGTGGAGATTAGTTCTGCTTGGCACATTTATTTTTTACCGTGCACTTCACGGGTGGCAGCATTCCGTACTAACCACATGCCTGCATTTAGCTATGACCCGCTAGTTGGCAGCAAAGGTACTGGAACGCATTTCAGTCACATGAGTGGAAGTCTGATGCTAAGTGGACACCATTGTAGTTACTGCTGTGGTTTTACGAATATTTTGCTGGTGATTCTCATAATTTGGATGAGTAAACGTTTTATTATCATTAAGTTTTCATTCAGGAAATATGTAGAAGCCATTTTCTGTATTAACAAAAGTGTTTCTTCTCTTCAGAGCCGTATTTCCGTATGGTCAATGCAGCTAACCACCGCTCTTGAATAACATCAGTTATGGCTCGGCAAAGAGTTTTGTCTTGTGAGGAAATTTACCGTTTGCTTTGTGAGGAAATACCTTCCGACAATGAGAATGAAGTGCATTCCAACGATAATTGACAGCGATCCTACTTTTGTAAATAATTATATGAATGATATTGGTAATGTCAGTCATGCTTTCGATGATATATCAAAGAAAGAAAAAAAGAAAAAATGCAGTGAGCACAGTGTGGATGTGCACCGTATATAAAGTGCCACTGTGTTTGAAAGCAGGAAAGGAATATTTTAAAAACTCTCATATCTGACTAAAGAGCCACTGTTAGGCTTCCTCCTGGGAACAAGAATGATTTGTTTTTCAATAGAGACAAAATTAGGATTAAACTATGTACTATTTTTTGAGTGGATAGACAACATTAGGTTTTCTATTAGGGATAGCTTTTATTCTCATTTAATTGCTACAATTACATTTTCTTTTTGAAATAATACTGCTTTTTCAATGTTTTCATTTTTTTTTTCTTGCTGATGTATTAATACTAAGCTTTTTATTTTTTGAAATCTTTCTTTTCTACAAAAAATACATGGATGGTGTTTTAGTGGGGCGGTGCAGGGCCGTTCTTAGGCATGGGCGAGCAGGGCAGTCGCCCGGGGCCCCATCATTCGAGGGTTTTTTTTTTAAGATCGACACAAGCTATGTATCTGTACTACGAAGTTTAATGCTACGCTTACTTCCCTTTCCCGGGGCAGGGACGTTCCAACAGGGAACTGGGGCTTGGGGCGTTTAGGTTACAGCGAAAGAATTAGCTGAAGAATTGGAAATGAATCCACCAGAAATTAGCTTTCCTGCACCAGAAAGAAGAGTGCGCAGACAATTTGAGTCAAATTTTGACAAGATCAACCAATGCTTGATCCAAAGGATAAATATCGCATTGAGTTTTTCAATGTATTGCTTGACCAAGCGATATCGTCAATGACTGAGCGCTTTGACCAAATGAAAAGTCATTATGTTTACTTTGGTTTTCTTTATAATTATGAGAGAATAAAATGTCTAAGTGATGCGGATTTGATTAAATCCTGTCAGGGTCTCAATGCGATATTAACAGATGAAACGACTGGCTCCGATATTGATGCTCAGGACTTGTTCTCTGAATTGCGTATTTTGGCAAATCTGGTGCCTCCTAATGCTTCTGCTCTTGAAACATTGCAGTTTATACACCAGAGCGGCTTGCAAGATTCTGTTCCAAACGTCGCAATAGCGCTACGTATCGCCTTGGCCATACCAGTTATTGTCGCTGCTGGGGAACGCAGTTTTTCTAAGCTAAAGATAATCAAGAATTACCTCAGGACAACCAGGTTACAAGAACGATTGAATGCTTTAGCATTAATGTCCATTGAGCGAGACGTTGTCCAGTCGCTTGATTACTCGGCATGAATTAAAGATTTCGGAAGTGTTAAAGCGCGAAAAGTTGATTTCGTTTCTTGAGCTTTATTCTGGAATGTTCTTTAGCCCAAGTTTTAATTTGGTAGAAAAAAATAGAAAACGGTATAAAAAACACACTTTTTAATTGTGACAAAAAAATAAATAAAATGCTCTAAAATTTATAAAAATATGCACCACTGCACTGCACATTTTGCACACGCTGGGGTTAGTTACATACCTCTACGCGGTGCCCAGTAGAAACAGGTCAAATCTGGCTGAACCGTAGCTAATACTACACGCATTAGGGCCCCCACAGTCTAATTATGCCCAGGGCCCCCAACATCCTAAGAACGGCCCTGGGTGGTGCTTAGTTAAAAGACCACATTTTATATCTACCCACCCTCATTTTTGTTTATGTTAAACTGTAAAATATGACTGAAAGTACAATGTTAAAATAACAATATAATTGCATTGAAAGCCTCCTGAAATTATTTTGAGTGAATATTTGTTCCTGCCCCCCTCAGGTAATTATTTAAGCAATGTATGTGCCCCTCAAAGAGTTAAGCCATCATACTGACGTACCACACACTGGACCTTACAGATAAGGTGCATTTATACGGGTGGCAGTAGTCATCATTTAAGCAATGCTCAGAAGCTAATAAAAGGGCATATAAACTGTTAGGTAATCTTATTAAAACTTGTGGTATATTAGGACCCGGACACAGACAGGCAGACACCCAATGTCCCCAAACACACACATTTTTTCTTCTGCTCTCTGCACAATACAATCACAGATTGACAACTAATCACCAATAATACAGTCCTTTAGACTTCCTTCTTCTGCCTCCGCTCCTCCCTTTGCAAGCTTCATCCTCCTCCTCCCGACTCTGGCTCTCCGAATGGAGCGAGGCTGCTTCTTATATAGCACACCCAGATGTACTCCTGGTGCCCCACAATTAACATCCGGCAGCGCTTCTGAGTGTGGCGGAAGTGCTGCATGTGTATCCAGCTCCTCTTCTGGCAGCACTTTCGGGTGTGGTGGAAGTGCTGCAGACCACAGTTCCGGAGCTATCCAGGCACCACCTGGCAGTGGTCACGTCACCCCACAGGGTTGAGCTTCCAAGCTCCCCCATGTAATTCAGGGAGGCTGCCCTCTTGCGTTCCGGGGAATATACTGCCCCTCTCCTGGTCCTTCCGTTTTCTTGGCGTCTCAGTGGGGCAACGTCCCCAGACGTCTGTCACAAACTGTTGAATATAAACCTTGGGATGTTCTGCCTAGACTATAGTGAGAACACTTCTGCAGTTCTGGTCAGCGCACAACAAGAAGGACATAGCAGCACTTGAAGCTGCATAAAGGAGAGCAACCAAGTGTATCCCAGGAACTTAAGGACATGTCATACCGCAACAGACTAAGACAATTAAACCTGTTTAGTCTCGAGCAGAGGAGACTGCATGAGGACCTAATCCAACTCTTCAAAATTCTTAAAGGCATTGATAAAGTAGATTCAGCTGACTTCTATCAACTTAAGGATAAAACATGTACTGAAGGACACCAGTGGAAATTAAGAGTAACCTGCATTTAGGACTGTTTACGCAAAGAATTGTGGGAATCTGGAACAGACAAGTTATGTAGTTGAAGCAAAAACCTTGACATATCTGGATGAGATATTGAGGCAGCTTAGCTTGTAGCTAAAGACATGAGCTTGATGAACTAAATGATCTCCTCTTGTTTGCCAAATTTATGTGCTTATGTTCTAAGCACTGCCTATTACCAAAAACAGACCGTCTCCACCGTAAAGCATGATGATAACAGCATCATACCGTGGGAATGCTTCTCTGCAGCAGGTCCTGGAAGGACTGTGAGGGGAAAATGAATGAATGCAGTAAAATACATCAGGGAATGCCTGATGCAACATCAAGAAAATGCACCTTGGGACAAGATTTGTTTTCCAGCAATACAAGACCCCAAGAGAAGGCCAAAGTTAGACAGGAATGGCTTAAAAAAAAAACATGTCTTCAAGTGGCCGAGTCAGAGTTCATATCTCAATTCTACTGAGAATTTTTGGCTGGACTTGCTAAAGGCTGTTCACTCATAATCCCCATGCTGCCTGACAGAGCTTCAGCAGTTTTGCAAAGAGTAATGGGTAAAAAGTGCAGTGTGCAAAGGAGAAAGACAGACATGTGCACACAAACTGCAGGCCATCATGACAGCCAAAGTCGCATCTGCTACATACTGACTTGCAGGGGTAAATACATATGGGATCAATTATTTTGTGTTTTATATTTTTAATTAATTTAGATCACTTGATAGAGATCTGTTTTTGTTTTGACATTCGTTGTTTTTTTTTGCTGATGAGTGTCAAAAGAGCCAGATTAAATCCATTATGATTCAACGTTCTATAGCATTAAAATGTGAAAACTTCCAAGAAGTGAACGCTTTTCATAGGCAATGCATGTAATTAAAAAGTACAAGTGCCAATGAACTGCTTTCAGTTATATAAATAACTCAAGACTTTTCACAAATGAGGAGACTATTCAGTCTATTAAGCTCGTTTGGTAAGCTAATAGCTAAATTGCTCAAATATCTCATCAGGACACTTTTAAAAGCTGTCAGGCTTGAACAGCATGGACTGGTTAGTTTGTCACAGATTCCCAAGAACCTCTGTGTGAACAAGTCCTTTCTGGAATTCATCTTTATGCATGAAACAACAGAGCGACATGCTAGTGAGCTGCATGGCGGGTGACGTCAGTGTGAGAAGTGTGCCGCTAAGTGCAATCACACCAGCATGAGAGAAAGGGAGAGAGTGAAAAGCACAGCAATTAAAATAGAGAAATCTCACATAAAGCGAGATGTGTTTAAACACACTGCCTAATAACAAAACAAAAAAATGGGGTTGAGAACTGATATGTCCACTTCTATGTCTCCACATGGGACTGAGTCCGTCCATGTTTCTGAAGTAACTCACAATGCAGGCTCACCTGCAAAATGTTTCATTCACACTAACCTGTACAAGTTTAGAATCCACAATCCTGTCCAAGCTCATCCATAGCAAAGAAAACACAGCAGACAGTGCAGTTCTCCACACTTTAATCTCAGTAGTACTATAATGGCATTTTTTATGCGTCATTCCAGTGTATGCTTGCTTGACAGCCATTGAACAAACCAGCATACACAGCTATTGTCACTGGAAAGTCATACTAGCCAGTCATCAAAGCATTATCACTCAAATGCATCTGGCTATTGTGGATAACATGCAAGAGATTTCGGAGTGGGCTTTTTCATATTTGTTAAATCTAAAGGTTACAAACCCCTAATTCCTTCACTATGTCACACATGTGTGCATGGGAGGCAGCTAGAAGGACCAAAAGAAGGTAACTCCACACCAGGCCAGGGGCCTCATGTATAACGCTGTGCGTAGAACTCACACTATAACATGGCATAAGCACAAAAGCGGGAATGTGCGTATGCACAGAAAAATCCTGATGCAGGAATCTGTGCATACACAAACTTCCACGTTCTTCTGCTACATAAATCCCGATCAGCATGAAAAGTAACGCATGTGCACGCGCCTTCTGTCCCGCCCCAACTCCTCCCAGAATTACGCCTCTTTGAATATGCAAATCAATATAAATAGCCTTCTGTGAAAAGACAATGGGAAAAGCACGGGGGAAAATATAAGAATTTCAGCGAATACCAAGTGGAGGCAAAGGAAAAACGTACTATTTGTTGGTTTAAACAGTGGTATAATCAACAAAAGGAAGTTGATCGAGTGACATAGTGTCGGAGAAACTCGAAAGCTCAAGTTCACAAAGTCGCACAGTGCCCGAAATAAAAAAAGAAGTTGTCACATATCAAAGTTGCCGTGAAAAGGCGAGTCGTAGCCCACCATCTGAGTGTCATATGAAAGCTTATTAGGGTAGAGAGAAAAAAAAATAGGCAATCAGTGGGGAAAAAAGCACGAAATGTCAACTTTAATCTCGAAATTTCCACTTTAATCACGTAGTTTATTTTGTCATTAAAGTAGAACATCATAAACTTCATCTTAAAATCGTTTATTTTACTAGTTTCTCAAATCCCATCGTAACTAAAGTAGCACGTTAAATGCTTTGTTCGGTATTTGATCTTCTATGTGCTCTATGTGTGTGAATCACTACGTGCTTCCGTTCTTTCTCTTTCTCCGACAGGACACAGAATCCATTACATTCGTGATATTACAGCTCTCTGAATAATTAAAATACTGAGATGCATACAGTACGTGATATCTTTTTCATGATGATAGGAATGAAAGCATGTTATTAAACATGGGAACACGGTAGCGCAGTGATTGTTCATATCTCATGCAAGAGGCTTGCTGCGCCATGCGTGACCTTCGATGAAATAATTTATTATAGAAGTACTGTCTCTTCCAAATATACTAACCTCCAATTCCTATCTTTACTTTTCTTTTTCCAAATACCCAATCGCCACACAATCAGCTCTGTAATAGACATTAAGCCATCTGTAAGCTTAGAACGTCGATTCTTCAAAACTTTTAAGGAACATTGAAATATCTTCGTAGTACATGTTTAATTATTCTATCCATCTATCCTTCCAGTATCGCGTCAGCACCAGCAAGAATATAGCGCAAGGCAGGAACAATCCGTGAACTAGCTAGCGCTGCGGCACCGTGTCCTCACATGTTTAATTATTAACAATACAGATTATTTAAATGAAGTTAAAGTTTTATCTGTATAATATAATCAACATATTTTTCTGCATTTCATCTTAAAAATGATATCGTCATCATACGTGCTTTATAAAGTGGCGCAGGTTGTGCAATATTATAACTGTAGTGCAAGTTTACAGTGGGGTAATTGTACTTATAAGTACAAACAATTCTACAAGGAGCACTTGATGGATTGATTGAGTACGTTTATAGTTCTTGGGATGAAACTGTTTGTGAACCGCGAGGTCCGTACAGGAAAGGCTTTGAAGCATTTGCTTGATGCTGTATACCGATAATTCTCTTTCCGATCAGCTGCTGCTGTGATTCCCCACTCAGATACAGTGATATAAATACTCAGAGTGGTGCAGTGAGAGTAATATGGAAAAAGATGATCCGCTGTGGCAACCCCTAATGGGAGCAGCTGACAGAAGAAGAAGGTGGTGCAGTGAGCGTAACAACGCTAAAGCAGTTATGGTATTTGGAATACTATGGCTATTCCCTGGACCATTATATTGCTACAGGTTAATTACAATCAGATGCATTACACTAATAAACAATATGCAGTTAGTTTCAGTGTATTTATAAAGCCGCATCAGGAATGTGGGTCTAAGAAAGAAAGGGTAACCACACAGGAACAGTAGCACTGCTTTGACGCTGGGTGCCACCAGTCTGCAAAACCTAGATGAGAAATTGTGTACGCCAGGGTATGAGGTACCATGGAAATGTGCGTGGCTTTACGCCAAGTTTAGGTTTTATACATCGCGATTTGAGTGTGGAAACGTTTGAACGCAACATTTCTGTGCGTACGCATCGTTTATACAGGAGGCCCCAGGTGCAGTAAACCTTTCTTTTTTATCTCTGCAGACCAGACATGGGAAATTCTGTCTGATTCCAACAACGCCACTTCTGGTTCCACCCCGATGACATCACTTCTGGCCCTAACAACATTGACACCCCCCCCATATGACGCCACTTCCGCCAAGCTGTTTTAAAAAGGTCAAAAAGGTCTATTCATTTCACACCTCTCAAACTTAGAGACATAGACAAACCAAGTCTTAGACCTCTTTATGCCAAGCCGAGCCATCTTGTCACAATCAGAAAGCACCTTTAATTTATTTAATTTAGCTTACTTAACTCTACTTGAGCTCAATGTATTTCTCATATCTTTAAAATAACCTCAAAATAGACATTCTGTCTGTTTGGTTATGGTATTTTGTTCCTTGCTCATGAGTGACCGCCAGAATGAACTTACAGGAAAAGATAAAGAATATGAACAATAATAAGAATATTGTTAGATGATACAAAAGGGAAGGGGTGCTGCATATTAACAAAAATAAAAAGGATACAAGAGGATTAGAAGACCCAGAAGAAAAGTAGAATAACAAAGTGGTGCCATAGTTAGTGAATGACATCGCCTCAAAGTTTCAAGATCTCATGTCTAGCCTGGTGCCAATCTGTATGCAGTTTTCAGGTTTTGTTCTTGATGACTGTCTCTCTATATGATGCTTATTTATATTAATTAGAACCTTTAATTTGTTTGACATACTCTGTGACAGACTGGCAACCCATTCAATGTTGGTTCCTCCCTTTAACCTTAAGGCACTGGCACCTTGCAACAATGCAATGGGAAAATTGGGTTTAGACAGGCAAGCCATTCCCAAATTGCTAAGTACAGAAGCATGGATCTATGTAGCTTCTCTTTCTTCATCCTTTTTGCTCAGCAGCACTATAACCTGGTATTTTGATTTGTCATTTAAGCATATGCTTGCTTAACAACCATTGAAAAAACCAGCACACGCAACTATTGCCATTGGAAGGTCAGCATGCCACATACTGGCCAGTCATCAAAGCATTATCACTCAAATGCACCCAGCTATTGTGGATAAAATGCAAGAGATTTACGAGCGTCCCTTTTTGCATTCGCCAAATCTACGGATTATATCACACACGTACCCCTAATTCCTTCTCTATCAAACTCAGTGTCAAAGACAAAGCAAGTCCTAGACCTCTTTCTGCCAAACTGAGCCGTCATGTCAGAAACAAAAGAATTTTTGGCAGTTTGTCGATCCAGGATGTCTCAGAAAGGGAAAAATAAGAAGCATATTTTATTCTCTACGTTGTAAAAGAGGTGGAAATAAAATACATTTTGCTGCCAATCACTGTGATTCCTTTAGCCATTTGACGTTCCATCACCAAATGACCTATTGAAGTGCTATTTTCCTGATGCCTGCTGACCTCAATGACCCATGACTTCAGCGCTGCTCTTTATCGACCTTTGCGTTACAGCATTCTCTCATTATCTTAAAACCTTCACATCCTGAAAACAATTAAACTGATTTGTGTAGACCTGAATGTTAAAGCTGCTGTACGTCACCCTAGGCAGCCTGGCCTTTTTAAAAGCCAACTGCATTCAGCAGTTGAACCCCATCCTTCCTGCAAAGTTCATGACGGCAGGTGGGGGCGACATTTGCCAATCAAAGTCCCAATGGTGTGTTGGGTCTTGCAGAGGGAAACGTCTTAGCTGTCGTTAATTGATACTACGTAACCATTTACTTAAATTAGTAACATTAGAGGGTATGAGGAACTTGGAAGACTGAAAGAATGTTGAGAATAATTATTAAAAACATGTATTGTGTATATATACACACACATATAAACATATATATATATATATATATATATATATATATATATATATATATATATATATATACATACATATATATATTCATTGCATTCGTAGTCTGAGTCTCGATGACCTGAATTGTGTGGGTGGTTACCTACCAGGTAACGCTTGTGGTTGGTCTGCCATTCGGCAAACATCCGCCACGGTGCCCTCTTTCAGTTGCGAGAAGCAGATCATGGAATGTTGCATAGTTTACTGTCAAATAAAGCAAAGAGTACGCAACACGTGTTTCGCCCTCATTTGGGCTAATCAGGCGTACACACTCTACTGCTCCCCTCTCAGGGAATCGAACCTCGAACGTCAGCGTCAGAAACGAAGCCCCTTTACGCTGCACCACAGTGTGTGGTTCGTTTATTTGACAGCCTGTAGGTCCGGAGTAATTACATTCATTGCATTCGTAGTCTGAGTCTCGACGACCTGAATTACCCTAACGTGGTAACGGGTCAAAAAGCAGAAACCAACCCCAGACAGCATATTTGACTTTTAATGGATACGCTCACTAAACTGAAACACCTAAAAATACACAACTTTGAAATGTGACGGGTAAGTAGAATAACCTGAAGTCCTGATAAGAATGGACAAACATCATCAAGATGACGTCTGGGCTGGAATTTAAATCCAGTAATCATGGAGCTGTGAAGTGTGCTAAGCACACCATACCACTCCCTTCCCAATGTATAATATATACTAAAAAATAAACGGAATGCCATACAAAATGACATTATGAATGACTGTATATGCATTAACATATTTATATTTGCATTTATATATCCAATGGAGTTTTATCACTTAATATCTGTCTATGTACACACAACTCTGAGACCATCCAGTAGGAAACACGTATATGACAATAACCTAAAAATTGCAATTTAAAATTTCTCAACTGTGAATCTCTTCTGGTAATTTGGCCAGCAGAGTTGAATGTTTACCTGAATGCTCAAGTTAGCTTTCTTTAAGAACAAAAAACTGGGGTGACGTATTTAAGTGAAGAATAACAAAACAATCTGCCATCATTTAAAACCTGTCCAATCAGGGTGGTCTTCTGATTTCAGACTTTTTCATTTAAAACTAAAGATGGGCTCAAAAGAAGAATTTTTTGAATGCTTAATCTGTGACCCTACACCAGACCATAGCTACCTAAATCACGGGTCTGAGAAGACAAAAGTGTCTGCGGACCACACAGACATGGCAACTGTGAGGATCTCCATTTACAGTCAAAAGACCACCAACCACAGCAGACTGAAAGAGAGAATGGGCCCGAATATCAGAGCCAGTAGCTGCCACCACCCCACCCAGGCACTTGAGCCCAAGTAAATCTTCTCGGACTCTGATCCTGTATTTTCTCTAATTGCCATTTTAAGTTTATTTCAAGACAGTACACACAAATTTGGATTCACTATACTTCTTGTTATAATTTTTAAAGCTTTTTTCAATTATGGTTTTATTCTTATCCCATTCAGGATCTCCCTTATTTAGAGCTCTAAAGCAACAATGACTTACATAAAAATAATAAAAAATACAAAATACAGTATATTGTTATAGGATATTTACTCTTTATAGTGTTACCGACTACACTTTTTAAATTAATTTTTACTAGCTGAAATACCCATCGTTGCCCGGGATGAAAATAACGTGTTTTTATTTTTTTTTTAATTGTTTGAGAAAATTATAATTAAAAAAAATGCAACATTAAAAATAAAAATAAATGAACAAACAATGAAGACTCACTAATGTGCTTGTCTTGTGGTCTTGTATGTATGCTATCATCCAGTTGACGCTCAGAACCGGCCAACTCTATTTAATTTCAAAAGCAACAGGGGTGCGGTGGTGGTGCTCACACATAAAGAATGCTGGCAGTCACCTCCAGTTCACCCTCTGGTGGTCGTTCTGATTGTCAACTGGATGATAACATGCATACAAGACTGTAAGATCACATCCCACCCTAGCTAGAAGGGGGGGCGGGGGGGGGGGCTTGGCTTTAGGGTTGATTTCACCCTACAGTATTTTTAGTTGACCAATGAGAAACCAAGTGTACCAAGTTTCATGAAAATCGCTCCAGCCGTTTGGAAGTGATGCTGGAATATACATACATACATACACACACACATACATTGACTTTTATATACAGTGGAAACTCGGTTTGCGAGTAACTTGGTTTACGAGTGTTTTGCAAGACGAGCAAAAATTTTTAATAAATTTTGACTTGATAAACGAGCGAGGTCTTGCAGTACGAGTAGTATGTATACGCTTTGTCTGCTGAGCGTCATGTGATCACAACTGAGCTAATGGTTCTTCTCTCTCTCTCTCGCTGCGGGATTGTGGGCAATTGTCTCCTATTCTCCGTCTGAGTCGGTGTGCCTCACTCATACAGTCAACATCCGTATGAACATATACTGTTTAGTGCAGCATTAGCATTGTGACTGTGTGTGTGTGTATGTGTGTGCACACGCGTGCTCGTTTTGTGTGTGTGTGCTGTGACGTGTGAGTCCCCGTCTTGCACCCTAAAACACGAAGCTGAGTCTCAGTACTTTAGCAACAACCAGCTTTATTCAGCTTGAAACAGCAACAGCGCGGTTATTTATTGTAGCGGGATCTGCCGCTCTCCTATACACAGACACAGCAGTCAGGCAGGGCCCTGCACATTTATAATGTTCCTTGTTCCTTGTATCACCCATCGACGCCAGGCGCTTATAGCATGTCTGCGATCTTTTCGGATTCGCTTTTACGGTGAACTGCTACAGCGCTGGGAGACTGCGATTGCTTTGGGATGCTTTTCCGCGTGTCGTCCCGTTGGGTGGAATCCCACAAGAGTTAAGAAACTCACTCACACCAGCCATGATTCTTTTCAAAGGTAAAGTGCAAGTTAATTTGTTTTATGTATTTTTACTTTATATTTTGTATTAATCATTTTTATATGAATAGTTTTGGGTTGTGGAACAAATCATCGTAGTTTCCATTATTTCTTATGGGGAAATTCACTTTGACATACGAGTGCTTTGGACTACGAGCACAATTCCGGAACGAATTATGCTCGCAATACCGAGGTTCCACTGTATGTAGATTATAGAGTATGTACTCTACGCAGTGTCATAGACAAGACATTATTTTTTACTCTGCATAATGTCATAGACTAAAGCCTGTGATGCTGTTGTACCAGGAAATTTAAATATTCTCAGTAGCATATATTGATTCATTAAAAAAAATCCCTTCAAGTATATTTCTTAAATAATGTTTCATTAATACACAAATATATTTCAACTAGCAGATTCAATTCTGTGCTTTAACCGCTAAAAATGACAGAATGATGCTCCTGGTTTGGCGACTTGAATACAGCATGTGCCACTGCACTGTAGGGGCTTGGTAGCACATCCTTGGAAATTAAGGAAAAAGAACATTTAAGACTGAAATCAGGAAACACTTCTCTGTGCAAAGCGTGGTTGAAGCAGAAACCTTGAGAACCTTTGAGTATCTGGATGAAACATTGAGACAGCTAAACAAAGAAGCTTGGCGGACTGAACGGTTTCCTCTCATTTGTTAAATTTCTTACATACTTAGGCAGATAATCCTGCCAGTCAGGAGCTGCAGTACTCCAGACATGAGAGGACCAATGCCTGAACCAGAAATTGTACTGTACTTGTGGATGTTGTACAGAGCGAATTCACTTGAGCAATTGACAGATTGTAATATGATCACTGAAGGCCAGTTGGTCATTGGTCATCATCTCAATGTTGTGTACTGACTTGGTTGGTGTTACTGAAAATGAGCGAAGGTTTACAGAGGTAGGGTATTGAATAGACGGACAGTATGGTCTTTACTTGGTGTAAAGTAAATCCTGAAGAAGGTTAGAGGACTGACAATGGAAAAAGTATTGAGTTTCTTCTGTTGTGCTTAAGAATACAAAGACATTCTTTTTTTTCCATTGTTCTTGTCAGTTAAGAGTGTAAACTACTGCCAATAATTATGCTAAGGGAATGTCTTCATAGCATTTTACTTTCATTTACACTCCGAGGCAGGAGGATGGCATTTCAACTTAGCTACTAGTTAAAAGAAATGAATTCCCGAGGTAGTGGATGCACCTGGTGCGGTCAATCCAAACCATTGCACTCCTCATATTATAGTGACGACAATACAGTATGTGAAAGCCATGATGGCAGAAGCTCAATTTCAGGCAATGGGAGACAACACATCCCAGAAATACAATAAGTCAGAACTGCTCCTTTATCTGTTAACTAACTAGCATCAGTGGTCAGTTGCCAATACGTCTTCTGACACGGGTGCCACTACCCAGAAATGGCTTTCAATGGTGACATTGGCTAACGGTGAGTGAGAAATGACTGTCTGGATTTGAGGGGGAGTTATGCAAACAGCAAAGACTCACTCAGAGTATTGTCCTCTCTGTATCGTAGACGTGGTACAATAAACAGTTGTACACCAGTCAAATAACAAAAGCAACCTGCGCTTGTATTAGGTAAATTTGAGAGCTAACTGGCCGTAACATTTCTGCCTCCTGGCCTACAGCAGCATGGTGAGAAGTGCTAGAAACCGTTACATGTAACTATCCACCCTCCATGTTCTGTAAAACAAGCCACGACTTTCATAGAGAAGGAAATTCCATCATTTAATTCAAAACGTGTATTTAAAAAGAACTTTACAAATATAGATATTCTGAAAGTATTGTTCCTCTTAAGTCTAAATTATTGGAGGAAAAACTAAAACCTACGAGTATCACATCGCAAGACAGTGCTTTTTAACTAAAAGAGTTTTGTTATCAGCTCGCAGACAGAGTAACGGATTGCGAACCTCCTCTGCACCGGCTTCTTCAATCCGTCTTTGGGAATGTGATTTATCTCCTTTGTGTGCCTGCCTCGGTTCCCACTCACATCTTCGTGTTGACAGACAAGGTCACCACCCTTGGACAGTCGCAGTGTGATAATGGGCAATTAGATGGTCTCGGCTGGATACCGGCAGGCATACCAGACCAGCTGTTGAATGCCGCAAAGAGCAGCTAACAAACCTACTAAATGCAAGTTTGGTGTGTTACTTGCATCACCAAAATTAAAAATAACAATGAAAATAAGCCAAGGAAGGTTGGTCCAGAGAAAAGAGACAGTTTCAGATGCTTTTTTCACTTTACATCTGTGACAAAACACCCAATTTTAATTAGATCGGTGTGTGTGCCGAGTGTTAAACTATCACGTCTTATAAGTGAGCGCTCTATACTCAAGACGCGTTTCCTTGCAAATCACAAAAAATAATCTCTGTGCTCACCTATACAAATGGTAATTGCTTTTAGCTGAGACAGAGCAAACTTCAATCACACATTCTACATTTGGTAATTGGCGAAGATAAGAGAGGGGAAAAGAAAAGGAGACTTACATTATGTTAACACAACCCATAAACACATCAAGCTGAAGGGGAGAAAATTTCAAATAAAACAAAAAAAGCATAGTGGAATACCAAACAGGGAAAGGCAAAATGACAGATACAATACACTGATACCACAGAGTTCATTTAATCCATTTCAGGCCACTGCTATTTTACTTGAAGCGGTAAAAAAAAAAGACAAATAAAATACAAATAAAAGCACATGAGCATGTCAAAGAATCCACTAAAAGGATTAGGAAAGCTCTCCTTTACTCAGAATAAATTCTACATACTGAGAACTCGGGGACGGGCCAGCATGCGTGCCAGATGCAAATTATCTTTGCCTTCAGAATGATCCACCATCAGTTACAAAAGTCAAATGCTGTGGGCAAGGCATTGGTGACTTATAGACAGACACATATAACAAACTTTACTTGTCCCCGGGCAAAAATCAATACACAGTATGTCACAATATTAATTAATCCATATCGTAAAATATTCAGTGCTTTGTATTGCTTGAAATGGTGAGTCCAGACAGACAGACAGACAGACAGACAGACAGACAGACAGACAGACAGACAGACAGACAGACAGACAGACAGACAGACAGACAGATAGATAGATAGATAGATAGATAGATAGATAGATAGATAGATAGATAGATAGATAGATAGATAGATAGATAGAACTTTATTTGTGTCCAGGGGGAAATTTGTCTTTTTTACAGAAGCTCTTTAAATAAATAAACAAACACTTCAGTCAGAGTAAGTTCTGACATGGCTGTTACAGTCCTAGTCTAGCATTATGTAGATGTAGTGCTGTTGGTATAAAGGAGCCCCCATAGTGTTTCTTGACACACTTCTGCTGAATGTTCTTATACTTTACTTTTGTCTCCTGTTTACTATGTGTAAAGCATTACTTTCAAGTCTTGTTGGGTCAGCTGTTTTGGGTTTTATTATACATAAAAACAGGAGTTTAGCTTTTATACACGTTATTTTCCAATGTACAACTATAAACATAAGAAATCTGAGAAGTAGCTTTTGTTGTTCAAGAAACTTTCTGTTGCACAGTCAGAAATCAATGAACACCCTGAGGATTGCTAAGACTAAGACTAAGAATGTATAGGTGAGAAATCACAAGAAGGTAAACATTTGGAAATCGCATTCTGTCATATGAGTCACATACCTGAGCACAGTACTCCTTATCATTCTAGTAGGTTCTGAGGAGGTAAGATGATTGCGTGGTTCATTTAAAGAAAAATTTAAAATAAAATAAATAAATAAATTAAAAAAAAAAAAAAAAATCATTTCTGAATTTCCCCTTGGGATTAATAAAGTATCTATCTATCTATCTATCTATCTATCTATCTATCTATCTATCTATCTATCTATCTATCTATCTATCTATCTATCTATCTATCTATCTATCTATCTATCTATCTATCTATCTATCTATCTATCTATCTATCTATCTAAAGATATGTATGTTGCACTGATTTGGTAACAATATATTGCATGTAACATCTCCTCATGAAATGCAAGACCTAAAACTAATAGCAATCAAAGTCCTATAATTCCCCGGATTTTACCCATTATTCATATAGTAGTATATCAGTCTATAACACTATTTAAAGCCATGTCACATTAGAGAAGTTTTTCAGCGAGTTGTAGCCTTCATTTACATAATTTTAGTGAGTCGGTGCTGTACTCCAGTGAATCTAGTCACATAATGCAAAATGCCCAGTGACTCTCCAAGTACCATTCAACTCACTACCTGTTTGGTTTTTGTCTTAAGTCAAAGGCGAGCTCTTTGTACATACAGTATATATGGCAACGAAGAATAAGGAGCGTGGGTTTTTTGACCTGATCAACCTGATGTCTCATATTTATTTACCACAGCAGAATGGAGAAAAGAAATTAAAAGGGCAGAGATTAAGGCAGAACTCTCTGTACCTGTTAACCCATTGTACTGGGCCGGCTCCATCAGGCAGCACAGTATTGGCTGTCACAAAAAGGGGTGAGTACGACTGTGCTGGAAGGGTGGCATGCAGCTGCTAAATGTAACATGCCCAGTGATTTTCAGTTGAGTAAACTAACATGATCTGGTGCAGAGATCAGCAATTTCAGTTGGCAAGTCTGACATACCCAATGACTACAAGTTGCATAATTTGACATTGGCTTTACAAAGCACATATATTAACAGTATATTAATCTATATATATCTGTATATATATATATATATATATATATATATATATATATATATATATATATATATATATATATATATATATATATATATGTGTGTGTGTATGTATATATGTAGATATATAAATTTGCAGCTGAAAATCCACAAAGGGAGAAAAAATGAATCACGTATCATAAAGTGGTTTTTATTCCTGAGCTTTCAACCCCTGCCATTCTACAATCACATCAACACAATATTCCCTGCAATCCAATTCACAATGGAAAAAGAAATTAACCGACACATCAGCTTCCTGGACATCTACATCAAAAGAAATAATGACCACCCCTGACCCTGTTTACCGTAAAGAATGCTACGCAGACAAGATATTACACTTCACCAGCAACCACCCGGTATCTCATAAACAGAGCTGTGTTAAAACTCTATTCAGAAGAGTCCACTCCCATTGTAATACGAAGGAAACAAAAATGAATGAGAGACACTCTCTCTTCCATTTTTTCACTTCAAATGGATACTCAAAAACATTCATTAATCGGAGCTTACACAGAAGACGCCAAAAAACTCAGCAAACAATTGACTTGAATCAGAACCCCCACCCCACCTGGCACTCACTCCCTTATCACCACAAGGTGTCTGAAGGTACGGCGCGCATCCTGGCCAAGTCAGGCGTCAGAATAGCACACAAACCCACGAACAATTTGTGCACGGTCCTCTATAACGCTAAAAACAAGAAATCAACAGCAGAAACACGAAACGCAGTTTATAGCATTCCATGCAGTTCTTGCCCAGCGGTATACATAGGACAAACTTCAAAAAGAATCGCAACATGTATACAGGAACATCACAACGCCGTCAGAAGAAAGGACTCACTTTCATTGATCTACACGCATACTAAATCAACAGGACATACATTTAACTGGGACAATGTACAAGTAAAATTTAAGGCCAGTACTAAAAGTGCCAGAGAGCTGGCCGAATCTTGGCTATCAAATGAGAATGCCATCAACAGACACTTGGACATAAATCCAGCATATGCAAACTTAAGAAGAACATGTTCATAATAAATAAACCGAGGTTCCACTATACATATGCATATACACACACATTTTTTCCCCATTTACTACATAACAGCAACAAAAGTGAAACCTAAGGTTGGCAAAAAACATCTGAGAGTGTGATTTCACAGTTCACCTATTTTATGTATGCTCAATAAAACTGCAGAATTACAAGGAGTGTTCTATGAATTACTACACATTATAAATACAAGTAACACTTCAAACCCCACTATTGGCTTGCTGTGTGACCCTGAACAAGTGAATTAATCTTCAGTCGATTCCAGGGTATTAAAACACATACAAATGCATTGCTGTAAAATGTTATTGAGTTTAAAAGTTGCTATAAAAATTAAAAATAAATAAATAATTGACTAGCCTCAAATACTTTAAACTAAAAGTGATTGTAGATACTATAAAATGTTTTAGTTTAAAGACTACTTCTTTTTAGCTTGATTTAGCTAGAGCTATGCTATTACATAATATTTAAACACTGCAGCTCCTGCTTTCACCTGATTTGCAAAAAGTCAACCCTAATTCCAATGCCAGGACATGGCCCAGAATTTACTGCCATAATTCTTCTATTTGCGTAGTGAGCAGTTTATCATCCCTGTTTGAGCTGTGATGTTGTTGCACATTTATAGAGTCGTCATTTGCACAGTGTTATGCCCTACTGGCTCCAGAACCTTTTCCAGAGGGCAACTTGCAGCTTCCCAGCTATTCTGATAGCTAATTAGGACTCTAGTTGTATCAGGGGAGAGTATTAGCCAAGCACAGAAGCAGGTGTTTCTTCAGGAGGATTGCTGTCCACTGGCGTAATTTGAACATTTGACCAATTTTTTTTTTCTTTTAACAAATGCCTTTGTGAACAAGTTCACGGAGGAAGAAATTCCCTGTGGTTTTACAAAAGAGTGCCCTTGCCTGAACCCACAAATTAGATGCAAAAACTGACTGTGTCTCCATCATGAGCTCCTAATATCACACAGCAAAGGAAAGCTATCAGAGCTCTTCATTATGGGATTTGAGCAGAGCCGGAGTCCTCACAGAGAAGATAGCTTTCTGGTTTTGCTTAATAAAGACCACGGCGGTGTGCACCATATGGGCATGCGTATTCTCTATTCCCAGTGTGATCACAACCTAACAATCTGCAGAGCAATTGATGACTTTATTCAAACCCTTATCAAGTTATCACTTCTTTTAGATGAAGCTACGATCAAAGATCAAATTACAACCTACACGGTGTGTCTATTTCTGCTTTAAATGTTAATCAGTGAAATCGCGCAAGAAACAGGGGTGCATGCAGGGGGATCAAAAGGCTTTGAACATAAACCTGAAAAGGGTCTTCTAGTGAGGTGATTCTAAAAAGTGGTGAAAAGACTAGCTCATGTGGAACTCACATATTTTAACAAAAAGCTAACACTTGTATACTTGCTAATACTTGCTGATAGTATAATAAGCAATGGGTCTTTGGTAATTGAGTCTTGCATATGTACTCAGCGGCATAGCTAGGGTTTTCAGCGCCCGGGGACAACTGAAGATTTTGCGCCCCCTCCTGTTTGCCAAAATGCAATGGGGAAGGGA
This sequence comes from Erpetoichthys calabaricus, assembly GCF_900747795.2. Lineage (NCBI taxonomy): Eukaryota > Metazoa > Chordata > Cladistia > Polypteriformes > Polypteridae > Erpetoichthys > Erpetoichthys calabaricus. The sequence continues at coordinate 40,188,729 of NC_041411.2, read as the reverse complement.
AAGAAACATCAATTTAGCGCCCTCTGGATGCAGCGCCCGGGAACAGATGTCCCCTTTTGCTCCCCCCCTAGCTACGCCACTGTATGTACTAAGATCAGTGCCCTTCACATGCTATAGTTCCATTATGGTCAGATGTCTCTAGAAGATAACCTAAAGTTGGTCTGGTCTTCAACACTGCCGACAGTAGATAAGGTTACAACCGTGGAGTTGTGACTGTTCTGGCACCGTGGGGATGCACAAAAAGATTGTACGAGGACCACTAAGTGGATATGGGAGGCACATCTGGTAAGATCTAACTAAAGAAATTTCCAGCAAAAAAAAAAAAAAACTAAAAGGGAAAAGTCAGAGAGCAATGTGAGGATGAAGTGGAAATCCACCAAGTTAGAGACAGGGAGCTCAAAATGGCGACTACTTACATTGTTGTGCTGATGATAACATAAGCTGCAGCATCCAGAAATCTGCATCTGGCGACCTAAGATGTGTTTAGCAAATGAATCCAGGTACAACTTGGTGTCGCAATAAACTTTTAAGATTTGCCCCTCTGCCCAAAAAAATCTCGCTATGGCGCGTTGTTCAACAATGGTACAATCCAAATCCATGTTCATTTGACATTGGCTTCAAGTAGACTGACAGCAGAACACCGTGCTGTACATATTCAAACTACCCATAAGCCACTAAGTACATGTTGTAATGCATCAACTTCTATCCATTACAGTAACTGCATAATTTTCAAATTACCTTTATTTTATGATTTAAGTAAAGGTAATTTCTCTCGTATCTGTTCAAAATACATTTTATAAGGGTTACCTATTCATTACAGTTGGTGTTTTGTCTACTATAGGGTGTGTAAGAGCCATTTTCCTAGTTATATAAGATTCATAAATATCTTACTAGATGACAATGCATAATCTATGGGAGGTTCCTATAACCCCCATAAGTAGAATTGAATTGGTATATTCTTGCCATTTCTAACAGCTTTGAGTAAATATTATTCTTCAGTTAGTGACAGACTTGCCATGAATAAGGTGTGGAAGGCATAAGGTTTTAAACCGTGCCTGGGCACACGTCTATGTGCCAACCAGCCTATGGGGCTTTTGAGTGTGTGAAGTAAACATGTAAGAGAACAGCACTTAATTTATGTGCTGTGCCGTACGTTTAAAGCGTACAGAAGAAGAAGCTAAGAATCTTTAAGTATATAAGAATTTAAGAATCTTTAAGTAGAGAAGAAGAAATAAAGAACCTTTAAGTACAGGAATAACTAAAGTTTCTCAAGAAAAGCTAAGTTTAGAGAAGATACTTTTTTCCTTTTTTTTTGCCTTTTATTCTATGTGTGTAACTATTTTTTCTTTTATTCTTGCGTGGATTATTTGCTTTTAACTTTCACTAAATATTTTTAAAATGAACTTTTGGACTTTGAGATTTCTTTCGGCATGCGTTTTACCCGTGCTTAACCTCACCTTATATTTCAGCAGCTACAGGGTGTAAGGTAGGTCTATGTAGTCAACGATTTACTATCATCATCTTTTTTTACCGTGTTGCTTGATTGGCATCGACAATGCACTGTCAAGGCATGGTCTGACGCAAGGTATAAAATCAGGTTGTGTTTCAGAATAAATTGTAATGGAGAATAAGTGAGACAGTAGATGTTCTCAGGATTAGTTATGAGTCAGATAATTCCAATCTTCAGGAACAATCAAACAAGAAATTCAAGGACCAAGCCAGTGCATGCCCGTTTACGTTCAGATTTTTTAGGTGTTGAGGTTGCGGTCCCAAAAGACACACGTAATTAGTCAATATTATGCTAATTGGCTTTGGTGGCTGCAGCAATGAGGGTAACAAAGCTGTTAATTATCCACATCTGCTTCTCGACAATATGTGCTTTACACTGCACAGGTTCGACTGAAAGGATTCTCTACCAATCTGTGAATTCAAAGAGATACAAACCCCGCCCTACCAAACCCCAAACCACTCCCCCCAGACTTGGCCTGACTGTGAAAAGCTACCTCCACAGGAAATGCTACTGTATGTCAAAGAAGACATCAAGTCCGTTGCAGAGGACCGACTGTACAAGTAAGATAAATGGTTTAATTTGGAATGATTTATGGAAGTTAAAACAAGTGTATTAGTGTTCAATGAAATTATGTTGAAAAATAAAACTTTTCTTAATTGGTCAGGCTCAATCATTCTTGATCACCCTTTGCATATTTGTAACATAAATGGCTGCATCACAACTACTTATCTCTTTTCAAATCAACTTGAATTTCAAAAGGGTGTACTCTATAACACTGATAGCTTTAAACGCAAAATGCAAAAACCTCAATACACTCTGACAAAATGTCTCATGTAAAAATGCCATCAGTTCTACCTTACTTTATTCTGAAGACTTTTCCTTTCATGCACAAATGACTATGTGGGACTGTGCTGTGTCCTTACCAGTGTGACCTGCCTCTTTTAGGCTTAAATCTCTTGTGAAAACATCTTATTTGAAACAGCAGACTCAGATAAGTAGGTCTGAAAAGTTTTTAATACTCTCTATAATTCTTTAAATCGCAGTTAGCAAAACAGAGCTGAGGGGAGAAATGTGTCAGAACGTTTGCTGAAAAACAGAAAAGTAATATTTATTTATCTAGATAGGATGGCTTCAGTCCAATGGCTTCTAGTAACTGCTAGATTTACACTGACTTCAGCTAGGAAAACATATAGCTATTTATAGGCATAAATGCTGCACGTCAACTGGTAGGCAGCATGGCCTAGTGGTGAAGCCACTGGACCATACACCAAAAGGATCATTTGTATCGAGCGAAATTGACATATTTAATGCACTGATGTCAGAGTATTGAAGTCGCTCAATTACATCGCTTCAAGATCATAATTATAGTTAGAAGTGTGACCACAGCAGAGTGCACACACTCAAATTCTTCTGTCACTATACTGGCTTCCAGTTAGGTTTTAAAACAGATTTTCTTTTTTGAAATAAACATTTGGAAATGGCTTAGTATGCTCTTTCCTTACAGAACTTATTAATGTATATTTAACAAAACATATGCTGTGATCACAAGATGCAAGTCTGTTTAAAATTCAAGATTAAGTACAGTAGGGGGCCCTGTGTTCAAGTATAGGTCCTTCAGTTTCCAGGATGATGGGTCTCAGTCTGTAAATTTTAGTTTAGCATTGCCAACTCCTGTTACAGACGCCAGCATAGCTTCTCATCACATACCACAACACAACACAAGTACCTGGGACCTAGGAGGGATAACTGGGCCATATTGTCTTTTTAAGAGTGAGTTGTTAGTGGGAGGCCAGTCATTACCTTCTCATTACTTTGGTTATTGGGTATTCTGTATTTATTTGTAATTGCATATTGCATTACACTGGATAGTGTCTGATGCGTTACTGAATGTTATTTAGTTTTTTTTATATATGTTTAAGATGAATAATCTGATGTTTTCGTTTTACACGGCTAAATGTGTTTATTTAAAAACAAATAGTATTATTTCAGTAACATGTATGTGTTTTCTGTATACAGAGAATCTTTGTGTGTATATACACACACACACACATTTATACATGGTATGTATGTATGTATATATATATTTGACAGTAAACTATGCAACATTCCATGATCTGCTTCTCGCAACTGAAAGAGGGCACTGTGGCGGATGTTTGCCCAATGGCAGACCAATCAGAAGCGTTACCTGGTAGGTAACCACCCACACAATTCAGGTCGTCGAGACTCAGACTACGAATGCAATATATATATATATATATATATACACACACACAATAGAATAGAATAATAGAACACATATTTATTTAAAACAGACCTAATGGTACAATGGTAAGTCCATCTGTTTAGATTGCGTCATGCATTTATGAACCTCTGTTCACTGGATATGCTTTATAACTCTTTGTCTTTATGCGTCTTGTTGCCTTTTTCCTTTGGACATTGAATATTCAGGCCTTCTGGACGCCAGATGACGGAACATCTGAACACATGGAAGTATGCTACACGGTTTACAGTCTTACACCGGCCACTTGCCTCAGCACATTGAAATTTGTCTCCCTCCTGTGGACACCGGATGGCATTATGCCAGATGGAGAGACATCTTATTGCTTTATTTATAGAGAGGAGGAGGTTGGGAGCATGTGCTGATGGCGTGTTGTTGCACTCAACACACGACAAGCCACCTGGACTGGGATCTGAGTGTAGTGAACACACTGGAATACATACATACAAGTATATTATATACATATATATATATATACATATATTTTATATATACATACATATATTTTATATATACATATATTTTATATATATATATATATATATATATATATATATAAATATTATATAAATATATATAAATATTATATAAATATATTATATCCATCCATCCATTTTCCAACCCGCTGAATCCGAACACAGGGTCACGGGGGTCTGCTGGAGCCAATCCCAGCCAACACAGGGCACAAGGCAGGAACCAATCCTTGGCAGGGTGCCAACCCACCGCAGTATATTATATACATATATTTTATATATAAAATATATGTATATATTATATACATATATTTTATATATAAAATATATGTATATAATATACTTGTATGTATGTATTCCAGTGTGTTCACTACACTCAGATCCCAGTCCAGGTGGCTTGTCGTGTGTTGAGTGCAACAACACGCCATCAGCACATATATATATATATATATATATATATATATATATATATATATATATATATATATATATATATATATAAATGGTTGTGAAACGAGTAAAATTTTCAATGATGATTGATTACAAAAATGACACTTGATTAATTGCACATTCACCCAAGGTGGTTCAATGTCCTGTAGCCCCCTGCTCTTAGCTGCTCAAAATGTGAAGACTTGTGCTTTTCATATAAATCCTTGATACATGATGCAAATATCCTATGGGAAGGTACTGTGAAAGAACTGTCAGACCTCACTGAATGGTGTTTCTCAGTCTTGTATTGTCAACTCTATTTTGAGGTCTTCAGTCTAATGTGATCCATTTTGCAATTAACAGTGGTAGTTGTGGTAACAGTGGTATTTTGTTTCATTCATGTACATAAGTCGAGTTGTACACTCATGGATTGCAGTTTTTAACAGTAGCATCATGGAAGTTTGCTCTTAAGGTACAAGCCAAGGACTTTGTACTTCTATAATATTTATTTTATTTCTGGAGGATGGTGTTTAAGAAAGAGTACTACACAGGCTAAGGACCACTTCTCTTGTGTACAACCACATTGATATATGACTGCACTTATGTAAAAACTAGAGAACATTTTCAGTTAGCTCTGTGTTTATTTCAAAACTACGTAATTTGAAGGCAATCTTTAAAATTGGAATTGTTTAATAATGTCATTCTCGATGGAGGTACACCTGTCCAGTTGGAAAACTATAGGCTTAGACAACAAGGAGTGATAAAGAGCATGGTTAAGTAAAAATAACTCATATCTTTGAAATGAATTGCACTCATTAACACGCTACTTTGACAGACTTTTATATATACATTCTACTCTACACTGTATATATAAAATCGTAATCCTAAAAGTGCAACAATTTTATGTGACGTTTTTATGTCACGCTTTAATTCTGGTTTATTTTAAAACCTCCATATGTATGTTTGGTATCATTTTTTTCAGGATTTATCAAACTTTAATGTGATGTTGTTAGATTTTCAGATTCTTATTCTGTTTTTAAATTATAAACTAAAATATCAAGAAAGTCATGGTTTAAGGAAGTTAAAACGAATGGATTGCTTATTTAGTCTCTTATAAATAGTCATCGAGCATAGTGGACCTCAGTTTAACAGGAATACACCAATCGGTAAGAGAGTAAATATTTTTTTCTCATTTCATGATTTTTACTCCATTAAATAATAATTAATTTTTTTTTACATATTCATAGAATTTTGTGATTTTGATTCCAATAAATAATAATTTTTCTTTTGTACATTTACAGATTTTACTAATATTCTGGCCACAACTGGGGGTTGGGCACCAAAGGCACCAGGGGGGCTTTCCCCCCTAGTGTGTGTATATATATTACACACACACATGCATACATGCACATATATACAAAAATACACACACACGCACACAAATAAAGAGATGCAGTCAAAGACATTAATCACTGTGTGCTTAAACAATATTAATTATTTAGTGCATACATACATACAAAATTAAGACACTTAAAAATGTAAAGTTCAATTTTTCCCTTATGGTATAATGCTTAAGAAAAGCTCCACTGAGCAGTTATAAATGCAATACTCCGTTAACCTTCAAATATAAAAATCATACAGTAGATGAAATGTTGAACATTATATAAGAATCAGAAAGGTACATTTCTTTTACCCTGTGAAAAGGCCATATATCTTCTTGGCCAGGGCTTTATGTACCCCAACTGGTTATTTTTTATTACTTTAGCTACATTTTTATTATACCCAATGTGCAATAACTTTGATACATGACAGTTAAGGCTCATAAATGCCACATTAAGACAGTGTGTGCGGTCCCTTTTAGTGTAACTGTATGTTGATCCTCCTGACCTCCCTTACTGTAGTAATCGTACAGTGATTTTGGCTATAACTATTGCATGTAACGTGACAACACCGAACTCTGCTATAAAGTCATTTTAATAAAAAAATAAATTAATATCATGTTTGATTGGTTAGATATTCATTTACTAAATGTAACTAAAATAAAATATTTAGCATTATGAATATATAAATAACAAAAGACAACTTTGAACTTCTGAAAACTATCGGTAATTACCCATTTTTATTAAATATATATAAACTTGGAAATATTAAGACACTTACCCTCTTTGCACTCTAAAGCTACTCTAGATTCAAGGTTGTCCATCTGAAGCTGGAGACGCTTGAGGGTGCGATCTGCATCACGAGATTTGCGTTTGTATGCAATGAGGACAATTATGATGATGAGAAGGAGCAGACCACCACCACCACCAATGCCAATTATTGCCGGCAGAGTTAGAAGGCTGTCAGAGTAGATCTGTACTACTCCAGGGGAATACTTGAAACCTCCAGCTTTAATCTGCACAGAAAATGAAACAAAAAGAAATTAGGAAGAACATCCTATAGATGGAGCAACAACCTGACAAATTATAGTGGTGGCAAAGGGGACTTGCTGCACTGGAACATGCAGTCCTGCTGTTGAACAGTTTTCAATGTGTGCAGCTTTAAAAATCCTACAAGAGATTTTAAGAGACAATAGTCAAACAACACCATTCTTCATGATTGAGAAGTTCTAGCAAAAACGAGTCTATAAACTGTTGTCACCGTAGTTTAAATGAGTAGAGAATGGATGCAAGACACTGCTGTACTATCCAAGCATGAACCAGTCAAAAGACAGATCCGCTGTTGCTTTATTTCAATGACTTTACTGGACTCAGGATGTTTTTATTGGCTAAACAGTTTTAATTTTAAACCAAATACCGTACGCCTTAATAAATGCACAGTATGTTACAATATGAATTTATCCATATTGTAAAATATCCAGTGCTTTGAAATGGTGAGTCTTGAACTGTGTGTGTGAGAGAGCAGATAGATAGATAGATAGATAGATAGATAGATAGATAGATAGATAGATAGATAGATAGATAGATAGATAGATAGATAGATAGATAGATAGATAGATAGATAGATAGATAGATAGATAGATAGATAGTGCAAATGAGTGATACAAATCATCCTGAAACAAAGAGCGTCTAAGCAAGTCATTTAGATAATTAAGATCATATAGGCTTCCCATCATTTTTAAGATCAAGTAAAACAAACATACGAAGATGAAACTGCTCATTATGTTGGCTACAATGTCTTGAAGAACAGATTCCGAAAACTGACGAGAGAAATGATTGATGGCTGATGTTTAGGAGGTATGCCAGTGATGAAGTCTGCTCAGAATGCTGATGTTTCAATAGAAACAGTGGCTAAAATAATGTGGAGGATGTCAGAAACTCCTTGACCTTGATAATTAAAATTAAATCATTTGATAACAGATTAAAAATAAATGGCAAACGGAATAAGCTTCATCGATGAAAAACTTCATAGATGGGGTACCTTGGTTGGGTTTAGAATTTGTAACCCCTAATTACATCTAAAAATGCACTTTGTAGGTATAGTGGTGCAAAATCTCAAGCAGTGGTCTACTAGGCGGTGGGTGGGAACATTTTTTTGGTTCAGACATCATTACTCATGTCGTTGTCAAAAAGGATCTTTGTGCCTAAAGGCATTCCTCCCATATTGAAGGGCTCCAAAGATTCAGTTACACTTTGCCTGCTATGGTTTGGGTCCCAGTAATTCCCATAGAGAGCAGGAGACACACCAAGATGCACAAAGCAATTCTGAGTGATCACAATGTCCCCAGACCACAGGGGATGTCAATAAATAGTTGTAACAATATGACATGGCTGCTCCAGATACAATTTTGGACTTTAGCAAAAATTAAATATAATGGAAGAACAGTATTGAATACCTACAGTATAACACACTTCCAGGAATTTGTAAAATCAACTCAAGGAGCACCCAGCAAAGCCATTTTGGTGGCTTGTGGGGGCTAATGTCCTATTAAGATGATTTCTATTACTGTTTTCGTTATTTGTCAGCTACCTCTTATAATCAAATATTATTAAAGGGTGTTTATCATAGGACAAACTTTAATTGTAATGCATTACGCTTGACATTCAGCACTTACCTAGTGGCACATATCTAAGACTCTAGTGAGGACACCCAAAAAATGATTTCACAGGGGACACAGTCCAAAACTGAAATTCACAACGTATGGAAAATCAAAAGCAGCATAGACATATGTAGAAAAGTCTGAAATCAATGCTTACACAGCCATATTGAAAAAAAAACCAGATAAAAGATTAAACGTCACTGAGATCATTTTTTCTGTGTACAACGTTCCCAATCCAACCCTTCGTAAAATGACTCGTATTTCAGACTGCAACACAATAGCACATGAAAGCTAAACATTATGTGACAGACATGTTTTATATACAAAGAGAATCCATCCAATCTCTGAAATGTCACATTTGAACAGGATTTACCGCTTTACATCTGACCGACTTGTAATTCATTCAATATAATGTAATTTATTAAACCAATAAAAAGAAAAAAAAAAGAAACCATTGGGTAAGTCTTTAACTTAGAAGCCACTTACCTTTTTTTTTGGAAATTAAAATGTGCATTTAACAATGAATACATTACTTGATTAGCACATTTTAAGAGCAGCTAATCATCTGTGTAAATTGTGTTTTCTTATTCAAGGCAACTCAGTAACTTAGAGAACGTGCAATTCGTAGAGCTGAGCTCCTTCACGTTAAACACAACTGAGTGTGTACTGAACACTGCAGATCAGTCCACCACGAGACTGTCTGGCATTCTCAGCTCCATACTCGGCTAATTCTCCACTGGGACTCGGAGCAAATGGAAACATGTTGGTTTAGAAGTTTGCTTTACAAAGCGCTAAAGCATAGAAGAAGTTCATTTGTTTCTTCAATAAATACATGGTAGCTCCTGACTTAAGGACTGTCTATGTCAAGGAATTAATTTTTCTATTTTTACACTACACTGATAACAGAGGGGCAGCAGAGTGGTGCAGTGCTTAGTGCCACTGCCTCACAGATCTAATTTTAAAATCTTGGGTCCCTGTGTGGTTTGCATTTTTTGCTATGTCTGCATGGATTTTCCTCCACAGAAACCATCAGTGCAAATGTGTAAAAGCAGCTTATAAAAGAGCTCTACATCTACATAAAGATCTACTTTTATAGTCCTTTCCTAAGAGTAATTATCACAGGTTGGCATGCACTATCACTTACTCACACCTGGCAAACAGGAATAAGAGAAGCGTTTTGTAATTAATGCCAGGCTGTTGGGAACTCCCCCATTTGCTTTTTGCCGTAACAAAAATATACAGGATTGAAACGTCAAACCATCCAACATGGATTGTGACAGACAGCCCATTGAATATCAAACACAGATCAAATCTGGACACTTTCCTTGTATAAGCTGCAGTTACTGCAGGAACATTCTCAAAGGTAACAAGCTAAATGTGAAAGGTATAAATATAACATCGACACATTGTTCGAACGGAAGGGGTTAGCTACATTTTACTTTGCCGTTTCCTATATTTTTAAAATGGGAGAAAACACAGCGTTACATATGCAGTAGAATCTTAGAAAGCAAAATACGAACTCACTCTGAAATCATGCACTGACACTTTAATGATAAAATGCACACAGAAGCACAGCTGTGTATGCAGTTCTATAAATTGTCAAACCACACCCCAGAGGCGGAGATTACCAAATTCTCCTATTAGGGGGAGAGGACGGTTACTACAGGTGGGCTCAATGAACTCTCTCAACTGAGATGTTACCTTTGAACGCAGGCGCAGTAAGACTCCGCTCTTGTGATCCTCCGTTCATAACTTTTATTTCTGTCTTCTTTTGTCTGATCCTGTATGTGTAGGTGAGTTACTCAGTAGTGTTGGGCACTCTCCACTTTTATTTATAATTTTTTTTTTCAAATTGTGAACTACATTAAGCAGTCTTGCTGGCCCTACCTTGGCTGGTCACTTCTAAAATTTGAAATTGTTCAAACTCATGAGTATTCATTTTATCACTTCAATCTATAAAATGTAATATACTGTATAAAAATAGATGCATACTGTATTTATGTTGAATACATGTACAGTAGTTATATCCTGAACAGTTTTTTACAGCCCTGAAAAATGACTTACATTGTCCGAAAAAAGTCAACGAGGTTTCCCTGTGGATTGTGGTGTCACAGCCTTTTGTCACATTATGACTATACACCTTTGGATTTGCGACTTCTTTGGGACTGTTGATATGGACTTGGGTCATTGAATTGAATCTTAACTGCTTTGTGCCTGAATGGTTGTAATTTGTCATATGAAACACATAATGTATTAGTTAAGATTTTTTCTTTTGCGTATTATTTGATTATTACGTACATACAGATTCATGACAATTGATATTGAGATACATGTGTCAAAAGTATTTGTTTATTCATAGCAGCTCAATTAACTTCTGAACCTCAGTGTTACCTTAAGAATTTCTTGGGCCCTGAATTCTATGTATATAGAGTTAATCCTGCGTACTGAGTCAGATTAATAGGTTTTGATGAGATATGGAGTGTAAAAACCTTAATAACACTCAGGATAGTAGCTGTTGCCATCTTGTAGATTAAATAAACCACACTTCAAAAAAAAAAAAATCTGAATTTTTAATGCATTCCTATACTTTATGGTAACTTACCATATGAATGAGACAGAGCCTTCAAAAAAAATAAGCAAAAAGATGTAAATCTGGTTTTAAAACAAACTGAAACTGCACCATTAGTTGAATTAAGCAATAGTGATGACCACGTGAATTGGTCATCAGACGTTGACACGGATAGTGAAACTGATGTATATGATACTGCAAAAGTAACTGGCGTGACATGTCTGATTAATTTGGTCCCATAAAAAAATCACAGTGGTGCAAGAACATTTATGGTAAAAAAGACAAAATGACTGTGGTCAAGGACATCAAAGGCGTAACGCACTTTCAACGGGCATGTTGCTTGTGTGGGTCAGGCACTGACATACAGCCCTCTCATGCGCAAGCAACAGAAAAAATATTACAGGAAAAATGTGCAATGAAACACCCTTCTACTGCCCCGAATACGACGTCAGAATGTGCGTTGGTGACTGTCCCAAAATGTGTACTAAATCTGCATCGGTACAGCAGTAGACACAAGACATACCTTTCCTACTGTAGTTATGGTGATGTTTTGGAATTTACATGTTTCTTTTACACACAACATCATTTTTGCTGGTTGATAAAAATTCTATGTTTTTGGCTCATTTTTCCTGGGGCAAACATAATTATTGATGGATGTACATTACTTCCTCCACATCTCCCAAAAATTTACTACATAGGGGTCAATCCATACTTCCAAATTGGCCCTGATGGAATGTGGATGTGTGCGAAAGTTATAATAATACAGAGCACTTAAAACTAAACCGGGCAGTTCATATTTGCCCACTAATAAACTAAGTTGTAAACCAGCATAAAACTGACTGGCCATTTCCCCCGGAAAATGCAAGATAGTGGACACTATTAGAGAGAGACTGGCTTTCTCCAGCTTTCCTATATCCTTCACTTTCTCCGTCTCCTGTTTCAGTCTTCAGAACTGAGCTGCCATACTGAGACATTAATGAAGTGGAAACTACAACACTAAATAAATTTATGAATTTTCCATCAATGCACAAGCCGCTGCAAGATTGTTTCTTTAAATGAAAGGGAAACTTACTGTGACTTTATGCTGACCAGTGAGGTTTGGCCACTCACAGAGAAGCTGAGTCTCCGACGTCGTAGGCACGCAGGGTGTGTCACCAATGAACACTGTGTAATTGAGTCGAAAGTTGCTGGGGGCAGGTGGTATCAGGTTCCGACCCTTTAAGGAAAAAGTATATTGTTTATGCAACTAAAATGAATGCCAAGAACAAAAATATGTGCAGATTATAATAATAATAACAAAAAAACACAAAGTCAACAAAACAAGCAGCCTGGAAGTGAAAGAAGTTTGGCTTTATGGTGCAGACACTGAAGATCTGACCTTGAAATTGTGAGTCTGTAGGTTCCTACCACACACTTCATTAATTCTGTCGATTGATCTCAATCCTGGAAACCTCAGGAAGAAGACAGCATTCTGTCCAGGTAATTATAGGGTATGCATCCTGAAGAGCTTTCAGATCGTGGTGAGCAGAGGAAACTAAAAGCACAACCTGAAATCAGACTTGGGCAGTGATAATAATATATGCTAAGTCACCTACGATCTATCCATGGTCTGAACTCTCTTATTCCAGTACAAGATCACGTTAAAGCAGAGCCAAGCCTGGCTGCATTCAGTTCAAGGCAGTGACCAGTCCTCGTGGTTAAGGCTTTGAACTTCAAACCCTGAGGTAGAGGGGTTCAAATCCCACTACTGGCACTGTGTGACCAGAAGCAAGTAACGTCATCTGCCTGTGCTCCAATTGGAAAAACACAATAAATGTAACCTGTAGAAGAAGAATGTTCTCCTCAGCACCATGTATTTTGTGTGTTTAGTAAATTAGAATCTTTATAATAACTATATGCATCTCAAATGTTGTAAGTCACCTTGGATAAAGGCCTCAATCTTTAAGTAAGTGGACGAGATGCTAATCTATTACAGCACATAACAACACACTGTCACACATGCAAGTCTCTGTCATGTCTTACAGGCTTAGATGTGTCTTTAAATATGAAGGATTTTGATGTAACACTGCTTTAGCGTGGAGGAGAACTTTCTGGAGAAATGCCGACATCAATTCCTCTCTGAACAACCAACTCGACTTCCAATGCTCGATAAAGCAAATGACATCTCCAATCCCCACTTGCTTCTTACTGGGATAGAAGTCCACAAAGAAATTACAGATTGGCAAAGGAAGAGCCTAACCACGTCACCGCTGACGTATTCTCTTTTGAAATTATTTTTTGAAATGTTTTCACATGGACGTTGGACCCTCAACCCTTCTTTCTGTTTTGTGCTCTTATTTTATGACACATTCATTTCCATGAGGCCAAACTTTAAATCAGCAATTACTGTGACATGCAATTCTTTACAGTGTCAACGTGCAAAAAGTTCAACAATTACTGTATATACTCACGTATAAGTCGGGTCTTGAAACCCGAAAAATCAGATCAGATAATCAGACCCTGACTTGTACGCCCGTTCAAAAATGTGACACTTGACTTTTTTTTTTACATCTTCTTGCCTCCTCCAATCTCGCATCAGTTTCTCAGACACATCAAATTTTGCTGCAGTAGTACAGTTACCAATTTCTTTCACTACTTCAACAACATTTAATTTAAAACCAGCTTCATATTTTCTTCAGATCGAACGCTCCATCGTAGATAACGGATTTCTTATGATAAAGGTGTATGAGGGTGTGAGATACAAAAAACACACTGATACAACACATTGCCGCACCCACATAGAAAAAAAAAAGGCCATGTGCTCCGTGGTTATTCTCTCAGGTGGGTGTTACCATTTCATAATCCCTTGTACCAATAGCGTGAGTTTTCTGTCTTCGACTTATACGACCGACATTATAAAAAAACAGAAATTATAAGGTAAAATCAAGTCCCGACTTATCCGCGGGAGAACTTATCCACAAGTATATATGGTAATTAATAAACAGATGTTGTTGGTTTACATTTATGTGAATCAATTTCTGCTTTGAATTAAATTGAATTTAAGGTGTAGGAGAAATTGTGAGAAACTGACAAACACCCACAAGAACATGAGGACAGACAGCTGTCCAAACTCCTCATACGTAGCAGATAGGTGAGGAACACAACCCTGGGCTCTGGAATTATGAAGATGACACATCTTTATTAACTAATGCAGCTTTAGGCCTGTTATTCTTCTTTGCCCCAATCCACTCACCCACTTTCTGAACACACAAACAGAGAAGGCCTACCTCTGACACATGAGGTGCAATGAAGGAGAGAGCCCTCCATGAGGCCTGTTAACACTAGTTATCAATACACTGTAAAACTGTTCAATTCACCTTAGGGTTGCAGCTGTTTGGAGCACTGGGGCCAATCCCGAATGATATATACGGTACCAATATCGTTTAAACAAAAAAATTCCATTCCACATGTGTTTTATTAAAATTTGCAGATATAGCACATTCGTGCAATGTCACCAAATCGAACCGTACAAGTCACTGACTTTATCAACTAGAGAAACTGTTTCACTGAAGTCTCATCAACAGAATGACTGCTGCTTGACAGAACGTGTTCTGATGTCTTTCAAGTGTATTCTAAAGTACCTCATTTACAGGAGTGATATGGTACAATGAAATGTCTGATCTGTACATGCACATCTTTCAATGTGCGGCTTGTCAACATCTATAATTATACAGGACTATGTGTCTTTTCAAACCTAGTTGGAAATGGAAGGACACGAGACATAAAGTAGGGGCAAAGCTTAGGCCAAAATGATAATGCAAAGGCAGATACATTCATCATACTTTTGATATTTCAATTTAAAACATTCAACATGGATGACAAAATTGCTTTCTCCTAATTGCAAGGCCCTGGTTTATTACTGTCCAAGATACCACATCCTAAAGAAGCCCACTTTATCTCAGCTGGTAATTCTAAACTGGCCTGTGGTGTGGGAATGACTGAATAATTAGGCCCTATGATGGACTGGTATTCTGCTCAGGGATTTTTTTCCCCCCAGCGACTCCAAGATAATATCCAATTCCATGTAAACTTGTAAGATAAATCCAATTCAGAATATTCAAGATGAAATTCATAACAAAAATTACATATGCAGTAGAAGGCAAACTGTTCCCAACAAGATCGTGGGTGTCTAAATACCCCAACCTACCTTGAGAATAAGAGGTGAGCTTGGTTTGAGTTCCAAAACTCCAGACTGGCTAAGCTCATCAAAGTCTGGATCAGGGTAAAAAACGAAAGATGTTGAATTGATGACAAGTAAGGATTGCACGTTGTCCATGATGAAGCCGATCTCATCAGGCCGGTCTCCATTCTCTGAGATGATCTTGTCGGTACGATTGACAGAAGGAGCCAAGCAAACCATGGTACTGTCATTGAAGACGGTGCAGTTCTGAAGAAACAAGAACTTGTCAACATGATTTGCAATACAATGGGTAATTCTGATCATTGCTATCTACCTAAAGAAACTGTCAGAAATAAAAAATGAGAAAACAATTTACACTTTTGTTCTTCTACTGGAAGTTCTCATCTTTGCGTTTTATAGCTCTGCTTCCAACTGTTAGTCAAAGTCAGAACAAAATAATTTCATATTCCCCTCACTGGATTTTTGGCTTAAATCACAAAAGATTGATCAAAACGAATATTTTCCAAAAGCAAGGCAGATGGCACGTTTCCCCCCTCTTCAGGTAGGATTTAACAAAAGGTTATGCAAACTCAGACAGAATGAAAGAGCTGCCATTTCCACTAAACTGTCCATTGATGTTCAAAAGGTTAAGCTGCCAGAAGGCAACTAGAAGTCTTGAGAAAAAGAATAAAGAAAAAGTTCAGAGAAGAAACACAACCGTCTCACTTAACAAAGCCAGGTAACACTTACATTGATGCTTTCTGCAATGCCATATTTAGCTCTGATCTTGGGATCCTTGATGGTGCCTAAATTGGTTCCGGTTATGGTCAGAGGTGTTCCACCACTGTTGGAGTAAAAAGGAAAGCGTCCGAGTTAACAATGGATAAAAAAAAAGTTTCAATTCAAAGAGCATTAAAGGGTGTCCCTGGGATTTTCATTATGGCTGCCTTTTTAAGACTATAGCACCAGATTTCTAATCTATTCTCCTGATACCCAGACAATACACAGCTAAAACGTTATATTAAAATTTTATGGGCATCATCAGAAAATGTAATCTCTCTTCAAGGATAGATCAGAAAAAAGAAGGCATTTGTAATTTTGTAATTCCTGTCAAGGCATTCACCTATGGCACAATCACAGAATAGCTTTAAGGATCAGTAGATGTCTTTTAAAGTCCATGGGCCACCACAGAGGACTGTTCTACAATAACCCCCAGATTTTATACACCCATAAATCCCCAGGCTAAACTGATAGGCCCGATATGGATTCCTGATTCTGGGATTAAAGCCTCCCACCTTTATAAACAACTGTCTAGTCGTTTTCTTCTGTGTCTCCTTAATGTCATGTAAAGGTTAGAGAGGACAGAATTGAAGCCATGCCAGGTCCCCACAGAAATTATTCTCTTAACCTGGGGTTGTCAAAAGACTCCTTTGTTGGCCTGTAGTAATAACCTTTTGGATTCTCTGTCTCTGCCTGAGATAAAACTCCTGTTTCTCGACACTGGCTTATGGATGGGTCATCTTTCCACTAAGGTGGGTTGTTTTAATATAGAAACTTAACCAAGACCATCACTTACAGACATACTGTATATGTGTATAGTCACATGTAGGGGGCACAAAAGAGCCCCAAACCTCAGACACAACCTCACAGACAAAAGTTCCATGTCCAAATGAGTGTTTTATTTCAACTGATTAATGAATACATTCTTTCCTTCTTCTCTTTCCCTTTCCCATCTCCCAGGTGGGCTTTGCCTAACTCCACTCCTAACTCTCAGGGTGAAGTGAGGTAGCTTCTGGTGCCACAATACTGCACCCAGGGAAGAACTTCTTGGTCACGCCAAAACTGAGATAAAACAAGGGAGTCTTTTACCAACAGAGCTCTCTGGCGGCACCCAGGGATCCAAACAGGGCTCCCCTCCTGAGCCACAAGTCCCATGCAACATGACAGGTGCCCACACTGCCACCTATTGAACTGGAGGAATACTGTTCTTGGGAGCATCACCCATCCCTTCTATTATTTTTTCTTCCAACTGATTAAGGGAATAGGACACATCTTGGCCAAGGTTCGGATCCATCCATGCCATTCTACCATTGCCACCTCTCGGGTAAGTGGTGAAACGTACTCCATCCCAGTCAGGATTCCAGCCCATCTATTACATCTATCACAATATACTCATGTGCATGTCTTCAGGTCTTCTGCACTACTTGTAATTCCACTCCAAACCATGGGTTGCACCAGTTATTCACATTCTTTGCTGTCGTGTCCTCAGATTTGAAGGCCACAGGATGAAGAACTGCTGATATCACTTCTTCTCATCCTCCGGATGTCCTGCCTCTTTCACCCAGGACCCACTTAACCCAAAGATCCATCAGAAGCAGGCAGTCATATCGAACTTGCATATAAACAGACATCCTGTCCACAGGGAAAGGTTAGCCCACTTGTCAAGAGGGGAGGTTGGAATGGAAGGACAATGACGGATTGGCATCCTAACCAGGTTGAGAACTGATCTCTTGTCACCGAGGGAGGCCAGAATGATGAAGAGACCAGTGAAGTTAGCCTTCCCCAGTACACTAGAGGGCGGCATTCTTGTGTTGTGGCTCCCTTTTTGCAAACCACAGGTATACTGGGAGGTGTACTCCTGTGGTGCAACCCTGTTGGGTGCCATGAGTGCCACTAGGTGGAGCTGCAAGGAGGAACTATCCCAGCATTATAGAAACTTCTGCCTGACCCAGAACTGCTTCCGAAGGAATTTGGGTGGACACTGGAAGTACTCCTGGGATCCTGTTTAAAGAGAGCCACACTGCCTTGGCTTAAAGAGTTTGGAGGCAGAGGACAACACTTGCAAGAGGAAGAGGAGTAGAGAGAAGAGAATAAAAAAAGGAAGGATTAACTATGTATTTACATACTGTGTTATATATAAGGTACTTGGAGAAGTAAAATCCAATATATACAGTATTAAACTCATGACTGTGTGCGTGTCAGTCATGTCTGGGGCTCGGTAGCACCCAATGTTTTCAACAATGTACACCACACACACACCCATGCCCACTCCCACACTCTTTTTTTGATTAATTATCAAAATAGGTTACAAAACCAGCAGGAACCATCCATGGTTGGCCATTAGTCCATTGTTGACCATTCCCAGATTAACTCAGACAACAAAAGCCAACCTGGGATGATGAAGAATGCCTGGAACAGCTAGAGAAAAGCCCACATGTAAACTCAACAGAGACGGTGACAGACTCTGAATTCAGTCTCTCGGAACTATAAAGCATCTATGAACGGACAATAAAGTGCTAATACGTGTATAAATACACACACCACAGAATATAAAATATCTACTGACTGATTAATTCAGACACACCGTGCCCCTAAAACAAAGCAAATGTACATCCAGACTGAAAAATGAATTAGTATTGGGATTCAGCTATTAGGATTTTCTGGCAATATGAGACTTGAAAGGCAAGGGAGGATCAGAACTGTCTCCTTGGGTGGCTTGAAATGCAGGTATGGCCATGAACTGCTGTTCGGAGAATGGCTCAGATTGGCCTTGATATGCCAAAAAATACATCTCCGATCTTTTATAAATGCAGAGCTGCTCATCAACAGGGCTTACCAGAGGCAATTACTTTCACTTTCTATCAGGCTTATGTGGAAGGTTTAGTGAATGTTGACAGCCAGCGCAGAGGGACTGGTTGGGGGGTTGTGGAGAAAATGAAATCAGTTTTTAATGAGTTACCTGCGCTTCCTAACTGAACTTCTCCACACCTTCTAGTGGTGGAAAGACAAACCACACTAAAGTCAAAATTCTGTTTCCAAATCTAATAAGTAGTTGCTAAGGAGGCTCACGATATTGAGAGTCTTAATCCCAGTGCATTTTTGTGACTTACAGGCTATAGGAGAGTCTGTAACTGACTTGCAGGAACACTTAATTCTGCACACCCCCAACTGTGCATGTTACAGGTGCAAGAGCTCTTATTTTCAACCTTTGTCTCCCCTAAACAGTTTTGAATTGTTTTAGGCAGAGAAGGGCTATATGTGTTCTACAAATAGAGTGAAAAATGAAGCAGCAACAGATTTTCAAACCGCAGCTCAAAGCTTTCAAGTGTGATTCACTGGTATGCTTCACTTAGCCTAATGGCTGCTTCTTGAAGGCCTTCAAGTTTAATTGACACATTTTCTCCATTTCATCCATAAAATGCATTCTGGGTTTACAGTTAGAAAGAAAATGTGACTTTAAAAAAAATGAATGTCCAAGAGTTATCCTAAACTGGATGTGTCAAATACATTTTAAATGGACAGCAGAACTTCTGTCTTTGTGTCCGCTGGTTTGGGTAAAATGATCAGGGGATCAAATAAAAAAAAAAAATACAGTAAGCATAATTGATTTTTTTAACAGAACAAAACAAAATGTAATAATGAACATTTTTTTGCATGATTAACATTAAGTATCATTAATCTCTTTATATATAAAATCCAATGTCTGTCTACTTTTCACGAGAGAACTACTTAATGGATTTAGATCGGGTTTATTTCTATAATTTGCTTGAACATTCCGGTTGATTTTGTGACGTCTCTCATTGCGCTAAGTATCATAGTTTGCTTGTGGTACTGATTTATTTGCGCAAATCTGAGTGAGACGCAGTGGACTGAGTGGAGGGGGGTCAGGGCCCTCTGCACTCACGCGTCAACCATGGGGCATATCTTACATCCACTTAGCTAGCAAAGAAGAGAACCACTTAACCGATTTAGATCAGGTTCTTTTCTAGAATTTGCTTGAACATTCCGGTTGATTTTGCGACTTTTCTCATCGCACTAAGAATCATAGTGCGCTTGTAGAAGCAATATATTCGTGCTAATCCGAGATAAAGGCTGCGGGCCAAGGGGAGGGGGAAGCATGATGTCAGGAGTGGGGAGTCGGTCTACCTCTGCATTTTGGAGCATAACTTGCCTGTGCTTAGCTAGCAATACCTTTTAGTTTATTGATTTTTAAAGTTTGACCTGCAGGGGATGGCTAGTATTATATATTATAAAAAACACATTGACAATCCAAAAGATCACAGCAATGAAGATAATGATAATAAACAAGAAAAGGTATGCATTAGCTCAACAATAATGTGATCAAATGTTCACAATTTGTGAGATCTTATATACTCTATCTGGTAGGGCAAAATACTAAATTGCTGTACTCATTAAAAGTCACTAAAAATCAGAAAACTTTTGAAAGGTTGTACCACTCTATTGTTTATGAACTAATTTTGGTTACTATTTTTTTATTAGAACATAAAAACATTAGAAAATTCTTAATGAGAGTCTAACAAAGCTTATCCCCAATCCTATCTACATAATTTCTTTAAAACAACATCAAGTTTAGTTCTGAAGGACCCTAAAGTGCTACCGTTTACCACACTACTTGGTTGCTCATTCCATGTGTCTGTGTTTCTCTGGGCTTGAAGAAACACTTTCAAATATTTGTACAAAATTTACCCTTAACAAGTTTCCAACTCTGTCCTTTTGTTCTTAATAAACTCATTTTAAAGTCTCTGTCTCGATCCATTGGACTAATTCCCTTCGTAATTTTGAACACTTCAGTTATGTCTCCTCTTAATCTTCTTTTGCTTAAACTGTAAAGTCTCATCTCTTTTAATCTTTCCTCATAACTCATCCCCTGTAGCCCTGGAATCAGCCCAGTCGCTCTTCTCTGGACCTTTTCTAGTGCTGCTATGTCCTTTTTGTAGCCTGGAGACCAAACCTGTACACAGGACTCCAGATGAGGCCTCACCAGTGTGTTACACAGCTTGAGAAGAACCTCCATGGACTCCACACATCAAGGTGCTATATAACCTCACATTCTGTTAGCCTTCTTAATGGCTTCTGGAATTTGACTATGATGAGTCCACTATACTGTTAGTTAATTCATTTTTCTTAATATTATTTTGCTTATTGATTTAATACTTCTCTATGCATTTTACATCTACTGGGTCCAAATCGTGGCTTATATTTAATTTATTTTACATATATTCATGTCCTTACTAGTGCTTTTTTCTGTATAAATAATTGTAAATCTAATACAGTACATACTTTTTCTTGCTTATTAATTCTTTTTTCATTATAATTTTCACTGATGTGATCCTTTGAGTTGCCTATATGTCATTCATAATTTATATTTTACTTGAGATACTTATTGCTAATCGCATAAAAACCTTCATAATTACATTTTCTTCCCTTAATTATATTTATTGTACTTGTTTTATTTGATGTGCTGTGTTTTCTTCCTCTGTATAATTAATTAACAATAAGCAGACTTTCATCGATATGTTTGATGGGTGTTTAGTTCATTTCGACCAAAGCTTACCTGGCAATGCTGCATTCTGGTTCAATTCTCAAGATGGTTGGATCGTCAGTATAGTTGTACTTGACCTCAGGGTTCCGCAGCTCTGCCCAGTTAATATTGACCATCACTGGGGCTCCTCCAGGATTTTGACCAGCAGGAGTTATACATACAATTTCTCGAGCTGATCTCCTGCAAGAAAGAAGAAAAAGCTGCAACAGTTACAAAGAGGGAACATAATTCATGAGAAGTGTGTGTCCTGAAGCCCGCTCGAGGAGACATGTTCAGTGTTAAAGCCTCCAATGTTTTACAATAATTCAACATACACCCCGTAAAAAGCTAATGTTTAGTAAAATTCCAAAGCGTAGTGTGACCAGTCAGCCAGGTCTGTGGGAACCAAAATGAAGACAAGAAAAGGTTGTAGGGGGGACCAGAGAAATCACGTGTCTGTCTGTTTAATTGAGTCTTGAAGTCAATGAACTGGACAAAGAAAAATGACCTGACATGACTCAAGCCACCCTTCTTGCCTTCTGCCAAGTCCACCAAGTATAAAAGATCCCCTGATCCAACATGTCTACCAATTGGATGGAAGCAGGTCTTGACTGGGCAATATTTATCACCATCAGTGTTCTCGCTTATTGCCTCTACCAATATCAGCTTAGCAACAAATGGGATTTTACCTCTTACAAGCCTTTATTATGTCACTACCTATTTGTTTTACAATATACATATAGTAATGTAGAAAGGTAACTGCATAAAGAAGCACATCCAGATCATCAAGAAATAATGTGCACTTGAGTAGCAGTGACCAGCTCTAAATGACCCTCTCAGCAGATATGAAAACACTAAGGGTGTATTTACTTTGTCACACATGGCTCCATGTGTATTGGCTTAAAATAATTAAATGGCGATATAAAGTGTATTAAGTTGAAGGAAACTGACAACAAAAGCGATGAAAGCAAAACTCCAGTCTACAATGAAACCTGAAACAATAAACCTGGGAACGACGGTCACTAGAAAGGGTATGTCAGGGTGTAGCTAAATCAGAGCTAAGTGGCTCTCCAGCTCACTCCACTAAGGGCAGGTTTCTGTTTGTGGGTTCCTCAGAAGACCTCAGGCTTAAGCTTGAAGTATTTAACTTCAGATTCAGAGAGCCACTCTCATAACCAAGATTTGTATCATTTTAATCAGCGACGTGAACTTTCGACTCTCACATTTCAAAACTTAATTTCAACATGGAAATAAAAAAAACATCTCCAATGTCTTAGGGCAAATGTAAAACATTTGTCTGACAAACAATAAATCGCTTTTGAAGGAGTCACGCCATAGGCTTGTAGCATGGGTACTTGTAGAATTTCAGTCACGTATGCACAGTACAGTGAAGTTCTTACTTGCACATCTGACGAACACACCTGTGGTGTGAATGAGGCAGCTGAAAGGTTATAACGTTGGAATTTCTGGGGTGCTTCCTCTTTTCTCGTGGTATAGTCCTAGAGTGACCCTATTCTCCTTGCATACTCTTAACTTTATAAGCCTTATAGGAAGGCCCCAAATCCCTTACTCTTACCATACTCTCTGGGCCTGTACTTCAGCACTTCACTTTATCTGTAACTTCAGAATGAGATAGAGCACCAGAACATGCAGGAGGGAAGGCTGCATAATTATTCACATATTATTGATATCAAGTTTTAATATTTAAATATAACACATGCCATAAACAAAAAGCAAATAGTATGTGGCTTTGCAACCTAATAGTACTAGATGTGTAATTACAGGCAGTGCCTAAATTTGTAGTTGTATTGTAGTTGCTCATCTCTGTTGATCATCTTCTGCAGTCCAATAATCCGGTCAAACTCTTCCGCCTTACTCATAAGTAACAAGTCAATGTTCTGCCTCCTTTCTTGGTACACGTCACAGAGTAGCCATGGTGTGGATGACAGACTAAACGTGACTCTGGGAATAGCACATCTAAGATGAAATGGTGCTCTGTCAAGCAATAGTTCAATGAAGAACCACACAACCCAGTAATGAACCATAAAAAGCCATAAACAGAAGCAGTATTGTTAAGATTGCAGTCGACAGTTTACTTTTCAGCCAGTCAAGGCTGTCCATCAATCCAACGATGACACTGTCCAGCCATTTGTACATCACTGAGACATGGAAGGAAGAGCCTCTGCAAAGGAGTTGTTGATATTGGTGGTAGTGAGGGTGCTCAATCTTCAATCACACCTCTTCATTACCTGTCGAGACTTGACGCGGCTGGCTGTGTGCGGGACGACGAGGGGTTGGCAGGAAGTTGCATCATTTTGGATGGACACATAGTGGGATGGTGAGGGGGGGAGGGGACGGTTGAGTCAGTCTTGGATAGGACCTCACCTCTCAACTTGCCACAATGGGTTACCCCACCAGGGTTACACGACTCCTGGTGGCATCGTTCAGGGTATCATTGATCACACCTACCACTCTGCACATTAAGGTGCTGACTCAGTGGAAGGAGTTTGTTGTGACCGGGGCAGAGTAAAATAATTAGCCAGCCATGGGTATCTCAGAACGTTAACTTCTTTATTTTATGACAGGCACACACTGATATTCAATAAAACATCGACATTCGTTTATTCAAGACTCATTTTCTATCCTTTCAATAGGTAAAACATTTTTAAATACTCCACATAGCATTCTGGCAGAAACTACAACTGAACACAAAAGAGATTATTTTTATTCTCATGTTGATTCAATGCAGTGCTTGATTTATTTCAACTACATTGTGAATTGATGTGCACTGTGATTTGCCATAGTGCTCATTATGAAAGGCAATATATAAAGAACATGACATTCCGAACCCCACTTAATCCAATTTAGGGTGGTAAAGGCTGTTGGTGTGGAATTTACATGCTCCTCCAGTGTCTGTGTGGGTCTTTCTGCGTGTACCCTCACTGAAGTTCTACATCCCATTAGGCTAAATTCCTGATAAATACTTTATATTCTGATTGATTGTCTAGGCACAAGCACACAATTTAGGCTTTCTCAGTCCCATCTGGTATTAGTAGGTGTCTTAACAAGCAGCTGCACTTGGGGAAAAATGTGTCTACAGCAATCCTGTTATACTTCTGGCTGCCTCATTGTTGCCGTCTAATCAGGCTGCGTTATACAGAAAGAGGAGAAGCTGTAGGAAGAAATGCCAGCTACAGAGCAGACATTTCCATTTCGCCCTCAATCCTTCCGTAACGAGTAGCCAGTTTTTGGTACAGGCTATCATAATTGACAGCAAGGACAATGAAGCCCAAGATGTGAACTACAGAACTGGGAATCCGAACCAGAAGGATCAAAGGTAAATGAGAATTCTAGAGCTGGGAAGCTGTAGCACCTGCCCGGGCCCCCCTCTGCAGTGCCGTTTTCCCTCATGACATTAACATTAATATGCAGCACAGCAGCAGCAATTAATGCTGCTTCCGGACCCTTAGGGCCTGAACTTTACTTTTGGAGGAGAGGACCCTCTTTGCGGAGCAGGCTTGTTCTCATTCTCTCTGAGGCCATATATTTTTTTTCAGCTTCTTTCCACTGACATATAGCTAAACTTATTTGGTTTCTGTTCACTTTTTATTGAATATTTCCAATATAGTAAAACAGAACATTTATAATAGAATCCATATCCTGATGCCCCCTCACACACACAAACTATGTAACTCACTCACACTTTTGAATGCCAGTTTGTTGGTCAAGTAGCAAAGTGACAGTCAAACCACCGTGCAGCTGTGCCTTATGCCATGTACCTGTCACCAGCTCACAGTACTGATAACGTTTCTTTAGATAACAAACATTCTAATGAGGAATTAACCACAGAGTCATGGAGAAAAGGCACACCGTGCATATAAGCCATCAAGGGAATGGTCTTCATTGTGGTCGGCTTCAGTCTGACATCTGCTTTGATGTAACAGAGCATGTCATGAGTGTGGAAAGCTTACAGCAGGCTGAGTCATGAGTGACTACAGGCTGTCTCCTCGAAACACTTTCAAACGCTGAATCCTAAAACATTTGGCCATTCACACATACACAGGTATACACGTCAATTCATCTTGCCACAAGTGGGCTCCAACTTTTAGACACACCTCATGGATAACTAAACCAAACAAGATACCGCTGACAGCAATCTGAATGCTACAGCAAAGGGTCTTGTGAAACCTGCCAGTGAGCCCAAACCCCAAAACACAAACACACCAACACAATCCCGGATTCAAATAGAGGGTGATTATTACAATTACCTCATATACACAAGCACAATAACCAGTTGTCTTAACTCTCTTTCTCCTCCTCTCTCCCCACCACACTGCTCTCCTCCAGTTGAGTGCTGCCTTCCTTCCTTCCAGCTATGACTTGCCTGGACAAGGCATCCGGTGCCAGGGCTTCACCCGTATGAAGCACTGCTGGGTCGTACTGAAGTCCCAAATAACAGGGAATGTAACTCCCTTCAGTGCCATCTTGTGGCACTTGTGGACCCTAGCAGGTCTGTGTTACCGGACTACAATTTCCAGCATTCCCTGCTGGTGTCCAAATGGGCATTGACATCCAGGGATGCTGCCATCTAGCTTCCTGGGGGAATAAACAGCCATATGAGGCAGTTCTTCACTTTCATCCTGGCCAGGGCAGGTATTGTCCCGTCAGGACGCTGTTCATCTGCTTGGGGCTTCCCTTCCAGGCAAGGAATTTTCTTCTCTCTTGGCCAGGATGTCCGTCCATCCACCTGGGGCCTCCCATCTGGGTAAGGAACTTTTCTCTGTCTCGGTTGGGACTCCTGCCTATCTGTCCAGGCAAGGAACCTTGCCCTCTTCCTGGTCGGGATGTCTGTCCATCCCGTATGGCACTTACAGTCTAAATACTTATATAGAAATAAGATTCGTTGGTGTTTTGACTTTTAATAAATTTGCAAACCTTTCTGAAAACGTTTTCACTTTGTCATTTTGGGTTATTGTGTGTAGATTGATGGGCAAACATGGCAAATGTATCCATTTACAGTTAAATCTACAAAACAATTAAGTGGTCAGAAAGTGAAGGGGTCTGAAAACCATTCTGAATCCACTGTAATGCTAAAGAAATTGCATACCTGAAAATCTCAAAATCTTCATCGTAGCTTATTTTTCCACTTTGTACCTGCTTTATATTAACAAATGACACCATGAAAAACAATTTCTTCAATAGCCAAAAAAAAAAAAGTTTATATAATTAATGTCATAATCAGATTTTGTTTGGCATAGATAGTGCCAGAGAAGCTTTTCTATTCATTTTATTATTAAATGGACTGAATAGGCAAATATAATGAAACATAATGTCACTACCATTAACTTACTAAAGACTCATTTTCAGGTTTTCAAGGGAAGGTAACTGATTTCATGTGTGTGAAATCTTAATATTCCCTGAGCTTTCTCCTGAAATAATGAAAGCATTGGCATTGGTATACATTTGTCCATGCCTTACTAAACTAGTTTAATCCAGATCAATACCAAGCACATGGCAGGATCTATCCCCATTGGTTCCCTGCAGACGTGTTCAGCCATTCACTTAAACAAAGCACTTTAGAGTTGCCAGTTAACCTGCTCTGTGTATTTTTGGTATTTGGTAATAAAAACAGAGTAATAATCTGTGATACAGGCCTTTAAAGTTGGCATTTCTTTAGTGATTGGTTGAGACAATGCTATTAAACATTGTTTCAAGTGAATTAAATTTGCTTCCAGTTTCATTTAAAGTTAGTTTCAATCTTTTAATTAAGAAGCAATTAATCAGAACTTAAATCTTAATGAATTAAGATTAATCATAGTCAACCTGAGGGCTGATTTGAAAATCCTCCTTTAAAGTTTTAAAAAGGCAAGGGCCCTGCTTTCCTGTTTGAGCTTATCATTACTTACAAACCAGAGCGCACATTGAGATCTCAAGATGCCGGCCTACTTAGGATTCCATGGGTTAATAAAATAACAGTAGGAGGTTAAGCTTTAAGTTACAGGGCCCTGAAGCTGTGGAATGGTCTACTTGCTAATATAAGAGATGCCCCTTTAGTCTCAGCTTTTAAATCCAGGCGGAAGACTCACAACTTTAGTCTAGCATACCCTGACTAGAGCTGCTGATGGACTGTGCATACTGCACATCAGTTTGTTAGTCATATGTACTGAAATAAAAGTATCATAGTAATTTTAAACCGTTCCTAATCTTCTTCTTTTCTGTTTTTTTTCTTGGTATCTGGCTTCGGCACGTGTTGCCACTGCTTTACTGTCAGGCTGCTGTCCTGCGTATGGAGCAGCCTTCTCAGATAAAGTAGCATCAGAATCTTGGGAAGGAAAGATTCTGTCACCAGACTGGGCAGTCAGCATAGACTCAACTAGAGAAAACCCAGGAGTGGGTAGATGGCCAGTTGCCCATGGTCTACGGGACTGTGATTCTATTTTTGACTTTCTTTATTACTATTTTATTCTCCACTGTTGTCAACTAGCCACAGATCATCAATTTGTTAATGGACAGATATTGCTGGTATCCATTTATGTTTAATCAGTTTCTATCTTGATCTCTATGTGATTAAAAAAATCTGCATTTAAATGTGTACCAGTTTTGTATTTAGTAATTCGCCCAGAAAATAAAAAAAAACACACACACAAATAGTTAATTTCTTTAATTTTTTTAGGCTGTCTTGATCTTTTCATTTCTTCACACTCCTAAAAGACTTAACCTCTTCCTGCCTCACATCTGTCTAGTATTTTCATTTGAGGGAGACTGATGTTCTTTTGACTGCAGCTCGCATTCTTCATCTTGAACATGAAGCATTGATAGTCATCTCACCAACTATCGAAAAACCTCATATGTCACACCTTTCAAGTTTTTGGCAAATTGAGAAAATGATGTCGCCCCTATAATTAACAATCTCTAGTTTTCTTGTTTACTGAGCTTCACGTACACAATCTTGTTTTTTTCACGAATCAACAACACCTGCCATTTAAATCACGCAGCTGCAGCATTTAAATCACGTGATTGTAGTCCAAAGTTTTCATTGGTAGGCGGTCTTTCCTCATTGGTCAGTGAAGTTGCTAAGTTTTTGTCTTGCAGTATGTAAAATACTGTGTACATACAAGCTTCTTCCATCATGCTATGACCGGAATGAAAACATATTTGGCCATCACCACTACTTTATAACATCAGGAAAGACCTAGTAACTCCGAAAATTAAAAAAAAAAACTAAATTTTGAAAAAAATGGCAGTAATTAGGCCTTCCCATTGCACGTGAGTCATGTACCAAATATGAGCCAGTGCAATGAGGACTCAAACAAACAAGAGTAGGTGCAAAAAATTCTCAATGCTTTATTAAAACAAAACAAACCAAAGCAAAAGCGAAGCATGTCTACAGCGCAGTGCAATTCTTCAATAAATAAACTATCAAAACAATGTTAAAATCGTCAATAAATAAATAATACAAACAATTACAATCAAGGTTTAAAACAGTCTGGGTCTTCTCTTTTAAAACCAACACGAGTCACATTGCCTCCCTCTGCAACTCATGTCTCCTCTGCTCACCCATTTATGGTCTCCTCAGCAAAAGCAGACGTCCCCCAACAGACATAGTCAGCCTTTATAACTGGCTTATGGCCCTCCCTGCTATTACTCATTCTTCAGTAGAGACCCCACGCGCCCTGCTCCTTTCTCTAGCTGCCATTCCCTTGGCCTTCAGAGCGAGCCCACGTTGGAACAGCTGGTAGGTCCTGCTCATTGGGTGACCTTGCCCCATGAGTGCCGTCTGCTCACTCATCCCGGGCCACATTCCCGACCACCTGCCTGTGACGATGTGGGTTCTGCTCCATGCTCCCATCTTCTGTTCGGGAACCCTTGAACCCAACACCGTTGATAATGTTACCGAGATGAGCTAGACAGTGAGGCAATACCAATCGAGCAAGGGGACGTTAAAAATGTGCAAAAGTGCTTTTATTTAAAAGCAATAATCAAAACTAAGTTTTTAAATAGTGCAATGATTAAAGTTCCATAAATAATCCATAAAAACAAAAGTGGAGGTTTAAAAACAATGCAATAACAATCCTTTAAAACCGAAGTTAAAATGTTATGCAGGAAGCAGTCTTTTAAAAACAATGACAAGCCCAGTACTTCTTTTATATTAGCGTCTCACCTGCTTCTCCCATGCGGGCCCTGCAACAGGCGAGACGCTTTCTCTGCAGCTGACCTTCTCTGTGCCTGCTTCTGCTACTGTCAGTCGCCTTACTGAAGCTTGGCTCCGGTCGGCTCCCCCTGACAGTGACTTGGGACTCCCCAACAACCAAGGCTCTCATGCTGGGGACACCACGTCCCAAGTCCCGACTCCCGCTGCCTTCCACGGCCTCACGTGGAGAGTCCCCACCTTCCGGTCACTCCAGCCCTCCGAAGTAATCTCAACGGCAGCAACCACATCTACTATTCCCCCGGGTGTCGGCCAAACACCCAGGCTGTCTGCTCAGCTGCCGTGAGATTGCTCACGCTCGCTCTCCCGCATTGGCTTTCTTGCTCGCACTCACTCGCTCGCTCACTGCTTCTTCCTACAACTTTTGTTTCCTTCTCTTTTGTTCTTGTTGTTCTGTTCTCACTTAACCGTCTCGGGTTTCTCTATATAACAAGGGGACTCCGCCCCCTGCTCGCTTCGCTCGCCTACCCCCGGTGTTGGGTAACCCAAAATACATTGATGAATGTATGAGATATACAGTATTGGAGTGTAAAGGAACAAAGGAAGTATATTCATTAATCCTAATGAATGTCCACTAATAGTGGACTCATTACAGAATGCGTTGTCAGCTAATTGGCGGAATTGTTTATTGGCCGTCTGTCGTTTCTTTCTTTGCCGTTTATCTATTCACTCTGCTGTTTGAGAGGCGTGTTGTAGGCGCCTACATTCATTAATTGTATTCAGGCGGGCTCGCTTCTGTAGGTATCTCCGTCAGTTGTGGTCGTTCGTTTTGAACCCGTGCCTGCTTTGCTTCCGCAGTTTCAGACGCGTGTTGTAGGTGTCTATGTACATTGTATTTGTCCATGCGGGCTCGTTTTTGTAGCTCCGTTAGTCGAGCTGTTTGGTTTTGGAGCCGAGACAGTTTTGCTTCCGCGGTTTCAGACTCGCGTTGTAGGCGTCCACGTCTATTGTTTTTATCCATGCGGGCTCGCATCTTTGTGGAGCTGTGGGGCCTCCATAGGTGTGTTAGAAGCGCGTGGACCATGCTGTGTAGTGTGGCCGTTTAGTTCAGAAGCGCGTTGTAGGTGCATGCGCCTTTCGTACTTTCACGCACCTTCTGTACTAACTTTGTAGACCTGTGGGGCCTCCATAGCCTCTTCCGTTTGGCTCTGGGGTGCAGCGCGGAATCCTCTTTTTTGTGTGGCTGTGTCGTTACCTATGGGCGCTTTGCCTCATTTCCTATTTACATTAGTTGAGCTCCTTCGTTTTTGAGCTGTGACTCCTTCGTTCTCGGTGGATCAGACTATGCTCGCTGTTGGCGCCTGCGCACTATGTCTCCTGCGTCCATGGGCATGCCATGTACCTGCGTCCATATCCGGTTTACCATTCTCGGTTAGTAATATGGATGGACATGGCAGCTGTGGCAATCGACAGTTCCCGGGAACATTTACACTGCGGACCCGGACCGTCCCTCACCTGTGCACTTAGGTGAGAAACGTCCACAGCACGAATCCACCCAGGAACCGCTTCAGCCACACTACCACGCCCTTCGCTACGCTGTGAGCGCGGTGATTATTAATTTAAAAACTGGCATCGCTGAGAGAGCTGTGGACCCACAACACCACACTGCCACCACCCTATGAGCACCCACTCTGCCATGATCCTGCCACTTTGTCTTTCCTATTCTCTCACTCTTTCTTCATCCATTTTTGTTTTCTGATTTAGTTTTGTCCTTACTATCCTGCGTTTTGTCCTTCTGTTGGTGTGACACACTAACTAAAATCTGTGGAATGCTGTTGTGCATCAGCTGACCAATTAAACAACAGCACGACTCTACACCAAACACCCGATAAAAATGCACCTCCTCAGCCACGCTGGCACCCACAAAGCCTGAGTCAGACTGCTTTAAATTAAAAAAACAGCACATTGCCATGGACCCCTAACACGCCTCACCACAGTGACCCCACAGACAGGTAGTGAGGCCTAGTGGCTCGGGAGCTAAACTGTAAGCAACCAGGCTGTCAGTTAAACATTAAGCTCATCAGTTTGATTCAATTTACTTTTATAATCACACTTTTCACTAAGACAGAGCACATCCAAACATTTACCAGTATAATATGATAATAATAATAAAAAGGGTACAGACCTATAAATACCTGGGAGTGCAGCTGGATGATAAATTGGACCGGACTGCCAATACTGATGCTCTGTGCAAGAGAGGACAGAGCCGGCTATACTTCCTTAGAAGGCTGGCGTCCTTCAACATCTGCAATAAGATGCTGCAGATGTTCTATCAGACGGTTGTGGCGAGTGCCCTCTTCTACGCGGTGGTGTACTGGGGAGGCAGCATAAAGAAGAAGGACACCTCATGCCTGGACAAACTGATGAGGAAGGCAGGCTCTATTGTAGGCACGGAGCTGGACAGTTTGACATCTGTGGCGGAGAGACGGGCGCTGAGCAGGCTCCTGTCAATCATGGAGAATCCACTGCATCCACTGAACAGTATCATCTCCAGACAGAGGAGCAGCTTCAGTGACAGACTGCTGTCACTGTCCTGCTCCACTGACAGACTGAGGAGATCGTTCCTCCCCCACACTATGCGACTCTTCAATTCCACCCGGGTTGTGGTAAATGTTAACATTATACAAAATTACTGTCTGTTATACCTGCATTTTTATCACTCTTTAATTTAATATTGTTTTTTTATCAGTATGCTGCCTCTGGAGTATGTGAATTTCCCCTTGGGATTAATAAAGTATCTATCTATCTATCTATCTATCTATCTATCTATCTATCTATCTATCTATCTATCTATCTATCTATCTATCTATCTATCTATCTATCTATCTATCTATCTATCTATCTATCTATCTATCTATCTATCTATCTATCTATCTATCTATCTATCTAAAGAGGTAGTTCACATAACACATCCTTACATAACTACCCACATTAAGTTAAATGCACAGGAACACCAAAAGTTAATATCAGGCCTCCAATGTGAACACTATGAGGACAGATGTACTATAGTGTCCACATGCGAGTTGTAAGTTGATTTGGATAAACATGTTAGATAAATAATTAAGTGAAATATGACTGATGACAAACAGAAGGAGAAATGAGCCGTGAACAACAGTCCTTAGCACAAAAGATGCCAGAAGGCTAATTTCTCTGCTTTACACCTGCATGGCAATGCAGAGCTGCTCATAAGTAGTAGGCAGGCTAGTTTATTTCATATCAGCTGCCCTTTACTTGCAGCAAAGCTCTAATTCTACAGAATATATAAAAAAATATGCTTCTTTTATGCCAAAGAGGCATTTTTGAGGCATCCAGACAATTAATCAGAGAATGAATGAAAATTGAATGAAATTTCCCTTCCCATCATCAGTAAAATGTGGATGTTTTTATATGTGGATAGAAGCTAACAATGCACGCCCATACAATGAAATTCACATATGTAAAGGCAAAACAAAAAATGAATGCAGTGATTTACTTGAAAAAAAATTAGAACTGTCTAAAAAATGTGCAGGTCTATGTTCCCTGAATTTTCCCCCAGGCATAAAGACCACTTCCATGCGCCTGCATAGTTTAGCAACTAATGCTCTGCATGCTGAGCAACAGATTCCACAAACACACGCAACAGGGGGTGAAAACAGTTATTTGTCAATCTCCTCCTCTAATTCCACATGTTTTAAGTATTTCTTGTTTGCTTCCATTTCATCATTTGCCACATACACTTAAAAATACAACAAATTTCCATTATGGACTCAGTACACCAAATTTAATACAGTAAATCCTGCAGGTCTAAATGAGGCACTTCTAAAGCTATTTAGTATATCAGGCTAATTAAAGAGAGAAAAATTAACAAACAAATGAATGAGTGAATAAATGACAAAAAAATTCAACTTGATCACCTTTGTCTTTGTTCATGAGAACTTCCAACTGTCCAAGCTGTCAGCTTGATCTCATTGCGCTTTAAATACTTGGTGGAGTCTGGTGCTTATGTTGTGTCATTGAGACTGATTTACAGAACTGATTTACAGAAACAACAGACTGTTGTTTTAAATGTTGTTAGCGAGATAGTAAAGGTTACACGATTATCTATTAGAATGAAACTAACCCATTACAGATCATACAATGATATAGCCGGTGTTAGCTTTTCGGTGAGTTGTTAACAAATTTGGTTTCCAGCTTCTTATTGTTGAAAAAGACAAGGTATAACTGAACAGTATTCTGGAGGGATTCAAAGTCTGAGTGCTCAAACACATCCTCTGATTGTCTCATCACTTCATTCTATCTTACTTATGATCTAGGCCAGTGCTTACCAACCAGATCGGCACCAGCTTATAAAAATGCTTTGCTGGTCCTTGAAAATCAGGCAAAGAAACTATATTAGTGCAGTAATTCCCAACTGCCATTCCAGAAAAGTGGGCTAGAAATGTTGTCAGTCCACGGTGTTCTCTATTGGATAAATCCAATCCAACCTGCTTTAATGTAATGTTAATTAATTAACATTAATGTTTAATTAATGGTAATAAATTGAGCCACTTGAAACTCAACGAGGGAACCACCCCTATCTCTGATCTAATGTCGATAAATCTAGCCGTTCAAAAACTCTGGAAGAACTCTAGTGGCTCTCATCCTGTGATATGCATGTCACTGGTGGTACATGAGGAATTATAGGGTGAGAAAACACAAAAAAAAACATGTCAAATGTGAGGGAAGGGACTGAGAGATTCACTGCGCAAGAAAGGGAAGATGTCGCAGTTGCATTTACATGTCTAGAATTAGGTGCAGGATTATAGGTACTTATTACTTAAACAACCTGGATGGTTAAACCTGGTGGGATGGAGAATCCCACTATGCTTTCAAGACCAAAAAACGCTTCCATTTCATGATGTATGATTCATTATTTCTTTTCTGGAGTCTTTAGATACATTATTTATATGTTTTACAGGGTTCTTTCTTTCTTGTGAAATTCATTTCTGATATATATATATATTTATTTTACTTCTAAATTTTTAGTTTTTTTTTCATTTTGTTGGATTGTTATGCCATCTTGTTTTTGCATAGGCATCACCATGTTCTGAGTTTATCACTTTCGTTTGCTATACCAATTCTCCCTTGAACCTCTGGGTGGGCACCACTGCTGACATCATAAGGTACGACTGTTTTGTTATACATGTACCTTTTATGAAAATATTGATTTGATATTTGGATTTCAGGCTTCACACATTATACACTTCATGTCTACATTTTGTCAATTATTACTAAAACATGAAAAACATTTCTGTTTTAACGATGTGTTTACATACGTTGTTGTAGACACAGAACACACATGAAATGCATGTATTCCAAATGACGATGTATTATTTACCCTCTACAGCTCCTGGTACTTCACTCCAAGATAAACACTGAGCACTGGGAACTTTCTTTGCAAATTGAACTGCGGTGGTGGGTGGGGGGGATGGGATGGCAGGCTACTTGCTGACAGAGAGGTGTGATCAGATTTAAGGTGGGCCAGGATTACAAGTTTTTTGTAGGCTTTCGTAATTCTAGTGTTAACTGTTTGTACAAACCTGCTTTACTCAAGTTTGGATAATCCAAATCTTTTCTCATACTATTACTTTTCTTTCTGTGTTGTGTTTTGAACTTTTGACCACGTCTCTAAGTCCTGATTCTTTTTATAAAATCCCTTCCTATCTCGCAAAGACAGAACATTCATTATTGACTGTTTAAGACCTTTCTTCCTGTCAACAGACTGGACATTCTCAAAAGAACAAACTATCACCTTTTTGGCTCTTTTTCTGTCCTATCAATGTAGCATTCCTCAAAATCCAATGGTGTTTGCTGAAGCCCCATCCCAGAAAACAGAATTTTTAGAAATCACAGGAATTCACTTTCAGACTAGTACTGGGTAATAAGCAAGGAGCGATGAACCTCAGTTCTCCCCTCACTACCATCCACATGATCAACCTTGAGCTCCCTTTGTGGAAATCTGAGCAGTTATGCCAAGGGTGACGTCTGCTTGGTGTGAGTGTTGTGCTGTCACTTCAGGGTGACTGAAAAGCCAAACTGTGCCTTTGGTGCGGCACAACAATTTAAACACAGATTGTTAACAACAGTAAGACATTTTTGTGGAGTGCCTTCCACCTCGATTTATAAAGCAATTGAAAGCGCACAACAGAGTTAGTAATGGCGCTGACTACCAATCTGGCCCTCATACTAAATATTTATCATGACTGAACAATTACGCCAGTTCCTCAGAGCAGCTGGAGCCTTAGTCTGCCTGACTGGAGCTTGGAAACAGTAAGATTAATAAAAAAAAAATTACAAACACACACATTTGAACTCAAGAAATAATTAGCACAAATCAATAAACAGGCCCAAGGTACCGCAGCAGCTCCCATCGTGTTTCAGGCTGCAGACCACATCCATCTGACTCTGCATTTTAGTTTTGCTTGGCAATCCAGCCCTTCTGCTTGAAAAATGAATTAGGCGGAGACCAAATGTTAGAGAAATCCAAACAGTGAATCCAAAAGCACGTAAACCTTTGTTTCTAATTTATTTGTGATGAGGATGGTTTCACATTACAGACATCCAAATGGTAATCAGTCAAACCGAACTTTACAAACTATAGTATTCATTCTATATAATGTCCTTCAGGGTAAAATCATAATAAAAGAATAAAGTCTTCTAAATACTTGTAAAAGAAGACATAAATGGTCACATTTTATGGCACAGCTAGGAAAGGAATTGTAATGTTCAGAAGCATCCTCGAATCCTATGCAAGATTTACTGGTGCCAAAATTTAAAGAGAATCTTAAAAAATAACAAACTAAAGTTATTTCTTCGCAAATATGGTATATATGAATTAACCAAGAGAAATTGTGCTCCAAAGCCCAGTGATTTCTATAAATGTTTAAAAATATCTTGCCTGTGCTTACACTTTACATAGCTTTGTGGAAATTGATCACCTTTGCCAAGTTTAAAGTGGTGGGAGAGACATTTGGGGTCACTAAGACCACTGTCCTCTACTGTGCTTTGGGAGGGGACGATACGTGGATACATCAGGTTACTCGATGTTATGGAAACAAATGACATTGCATACCACAATTCTTTGGTACACCACAGCACTATGGAGCACTTGACTGTCTTCATGCCAACTGAAGGATATTGTGGCTGCATTCACAGTAAAGGATGACCATCTCTACTCTTCATTCAGGTGTTTGTCTAATGTTTAATTCAAGAAATGTGTGCTGGGACATTTAGAAGTGCTCAAAAAGGCCTCCTCACATTAGACGACTTTTCCAGTGATTTTCAGTCCCAGAGCTTTCCGTGAAGGCCAGCTGTCTAGTCTGACATACCCATAAACACACACCAACTAGTCTGCGCCACACTCCAGTACGTTCAAACAGGTTTGATTTTGTGTTTAGTTTCAGGGGAAGACTCTGTGTGCATGAGAGCTGATAACCAATGAATGCTCACCCATAAATACAATGCATATAATGCAACAATGAGGAATACGGAATACAAGTGTATTGGACCTCTAAAAGTGACAAGAAGTTTTCCTGCCTGATATCTCAGCTCTTATACACCACGACAGGATGGAAACAAAAAGAAAATGGCCCAGATTGTGGATGAAATCTCCATACTCCTTAACGTTGGCTCCATCAGGTAGCACACTACTCGTTGTCAGAAAACTTTACAATGGAGGCAATGGGGCATGGAGTATCACTGGAAAACAAAAGCCTAAAAAACTTATTGAATACGTCCTCTTTGAGTTTCGATAAAAGAAAACATGCCTTCTGTGTTTCCCATGCCCAATTGTGACAACAAAAGGGATCAGAAAATAATAATTTTGTTGTATATTCCTGGTACTGTTTTTCTCGAGGTAAGGAAACGTTTTCTATTTGCTTCTCTGAGGTTGCACGTAAAAGTGGAAGTAAATCAAAACAAAACAAAAAAACTTTACTGTGATTTGGAGGGAACCGCTCCCCTCTTGAAAGGGGGAAGATTACAAGTGCTAAGGTAGTGCACACAGCTGGTTTTCTTCTAAAATGGTCGAATATCCATAATATTGGTGTTTTCTGTTAAAAAAATAAGCTGTTTCACAATGTGTGTTTAATCGCGAGACACGGATCAATACTCAGAAACGGTTCAGGCTTGAAAAATTGTCTTATTTGGTTAAGTTTTAGGGCTTTTGTTTTCCAAGTATACTTGTGTCCAGATAGAGATAGATAGATAGATAGATACATAGATAGATAGATAGATAGATAGATAGATAGATAGATAGATAGATAGATAGATAGATAGATAGATAGATAGATAGATAGATAGATAGATAGATAGATAGATAGATAGATATGAAAGGCACTATGATAGATAGATAGATAGAAAGATAGATATATAGATAGATAGATAGATAGATAGATAGATAGATAGATAGATAGATAGATAGATAGATAGATAGATAGATAGATAGATAGATAGATAGATACTTTATTAATCCCAAGGGAAAATTTACATTAGTTAACTCTAATATAAAATACCAGTGCAGGCAAGATATATTTTAAAATTAATAGAAATTGCTAGACTTTGAAACACAATTTCACGCGGCAAATGCATATATACCATGCTTGTGTAAAAGTAACTTTGACTTGAAAAATATCAAACCTACCCAACTTGTATTATTGAATGTCTGATTGAGTAGAATACTACTGTAATGATCTTATTTTCAAAAAAATAAAAATATATATTTTTTTTATGTAAAATATTATTTTATTCAAAATATTCCTCCATATAACCATACCAAAGAACTCCAACAATGCAATGCATTTTATCTATTAATTTACACAAATCAGTTTATCCTACCTGATAAATCTGCAGGGGTTCAGACCAATATTGACGGTCACTGCACTGCCGGCACTAAGATGGTTTCCCTCAATTGTGATGCGCGTCCCTCCAGATAAGGGGCCTCTAGATGGGTTTACCCGGAAGAAGTTTGGAGTCTGTGGAAGAGATCGGTTAGACTTTAACTCTTAACATGTAGAGATTACATGAATATAAACATTTCAGGCAGATACAATTTTTCTGTCCATTCCTTAATTTACACAACTCATGCCCAGCTTGGTGTCACTATATATGGTGTACCTCTCAAGCAGAAACGTTAACACAATCAGCTATAACAAAATAAAAGGATAATGCAATTAACGATCTGTGCGCATGAGAGCCGACAACCAATGAATACTCAGCTGTACCTACAATGCACAGAATGTAGCGATGAAGAATAAGAAAAGTGGGTGTTTTGGACCTCACCATGAGAAGAGATGCGAGTCTGTCTGATGTCTAGTGGTACTGTCTAGTGTTTCACATGCCACAACAGAATGGAATAAAGGAAAAAAAGGATCAAGATTGTAAGTGAACTTGGTGTACCTGTATAGCATCGGCTGTCAGGCAGCATATTATTGGCTGTCACAAAAAGGAGCGAGTACGACTGCCTGGAGGGTCAGTATGACATGTCCAGTGATTTTCAATCAGGTGAACTGATGACAAGATCAGCAACTGCAGCCGGCAAGTCTGATATACCTAAAGACTAGAAGTTGTGTAATGTGACATTGACTTTTTGGGTCATATTTACACCCAAAAGGTTGATTTGGAGTCATCAATAATCACTTAAGTGTGTCTTTGGGCTGTGAATTGAAATCTATCAAATAATCCAGCATCCCGTGTAAGGATTAGAGCATGGTCCATGGACCAACCAGTGAGTCAAATGATAGAGAATGCTACTTGCATGCAACTGTGTTTATCTACAGTTTTTCCTGTTATACATTTCCATTAGTGAATGATAAATATTTACTTAATAACCAAGTTGAGAATTAAACAGAAAACTAAGAAGTTCCAATTCCACCTCCGTCTTGCAAGGAAGTGAAAGGCTGTGTCAGAGTAGGAAACGGTGCAAGTGAACTCTCGCCGTCTGATCATTTCATACTTCAGTTAATAATAATAATAATTCATTACATTTATATAGCGCTTTCTCAGTACTCAAAGCGCTATCCACACAGGGAGGAACCGGGACACGAACCCACAATCTTCTTACTACAAAGCAGCAGCACTACCACTGTGCCACCTGTGAGGATACCACTGTGCAGTTAAGCAATTCTCATCAATTCTTAGATTCGCTGTATTTGAGAACGTACCTCTACATTTAGACTACAAGCTATTCGACAAAATTGCAAGATTGTACAGATTTTAGATCTTTTGACTCTTCCTTTTAGGCCCTGTCATGCTTTCTAAAATATATCTTAAGTTCTTGGGCAGTAAAATGACTCTTTCTTTGAAGGGTAACACTTGTGACAATTCAAAGACACATGTCTTTATTCCCTTTAACTGTGCCACCATAAAAAAAAAAGTCCCGAAAAATAATAATGTAAAAAATGTTAAAAAAAAAAAAAAAAAAAGATAAAATGAAGCAGCAATCCTCCCATGGGACATTAATCAGCTGATATCTGCACCATGGGCAAGTTGTTTAAGCACAAGAATTATCACATTCACTTGAGGCGATGCATGCCACTTTCTTTGCCTTCTATATCAATTCAAGAGATTTGTTATTTACAATGTAACACAATGGCACCTATTGTAAAAACAGAGCCCACCAAATGTTTGTCCTCGCCAAAATACATTACACGCAGAGGACGCAGGAAAGACACGGTATTATTGCCATGTATGAAATGTTAATAAATCACAAGGCACCTCTCAAAAGGTCAAGAGAGACCAATGAGCATTAGTCACATTAGTGCCTCAATGTCGTAAGTCATTGCTGTTCCCGTAATTAAAGCCACATTGCAGGCCTAGGCAGGAGACCTTGTGCCTGGAAGGGGAATTGGCCTGCTAAGAATGACTGACCCTGAATGATATTACAGTAGAGTTCTTTTCATAAAATTCTCAATGGTACAGATGAACATTACAATATCAGCTGGTATGAAGAGGCCCTACTGCTTAACACTGCAAATGGTTAAAAGTATTAAAGAAATACTGTAATAAAATAAACCCAGAAGGTATGTTTCTCCTTCAGCCTCACAAAGAAGGTTCAGTCCCCAACTCTCAATGCCTCCTGCAGTTGACCTGAAATTTCGTCTTAATGCTGGTACAAAGATCAAGTCAATTCATTCAACTCATAAATCACGAGACTCACCACAAAAGTAAAGGTCTTTTGAGAAACAGCACGGTAGTCCACACTGCAGTCACGCACGCACACTTCGACATGGGCGTCCTGAATCCTGTATCCAGTGGCATCTTCGATTATACACACAATCCTGAAAAATGAACAAAGGGAGGCCTTTAGAGGTCATTAATTTAGTATGATCATGATCACCCATTGAATGTGAACTGTGTGAAGGAGCTGTTAGGGAAAAATACCCATGAGTCACTATTAAGAATGAATTCAAGATGGACGTTCTTAATTACCATCAAGCCTGATGGAGCCCACCACATGCACTGCTCCATGCACTCGACCAGGCCGGCTAAAATGACAAAGTAATGGAGGTAAATAAGTTGGGCCAATTTACATAACGCAGTCAAGAAGCATTTCTGTTTCCACCAATCATAATAGAGATAAATGGTACAGTATATCCTTATAACACACCTGTGTATTAAAGTAAAAGTCCCAAAATAGTAAAACAGATTAAAAGGCTGTGACAAAAAATCAAGTTCATTGAATACGACTTCTGATATGTAAATTCTTATAGAGGGCAAAATAAAAAGTATTAATTTATCATTATCGTATTGTTCCCTTGGTAAACGTTACAGAATGTCTTAGTTAAGAGGCAGACAGTGTTTGAGGTTCCTTACAAAAATTCATACTATTAAGTTTTTTTGTTAATGTGCACTCAGGTATTTTATTTATATTCACTTAGAACAAAATTTACAACAGCGTAAGAAAATAAGAATAATGCTGATAAGAAAAAGATATTTAGTCCAACACAACTCATCAATCTTTATACACCTAACCCTAGATTTATGAAGTCGTGATCTGAAGATTCCCGAGGTACCACTATTTATTTAGTCCATGTATCTAATACTAGTTTTCCATTGACCAAATGCACATTCTTAAATGAAAATGCATTAAATAACTCTTGCTTAATTTTGCTCTTGGCAACTTGTTTCCATGAATTTCATGTTCAGCTATAAAATGGATTTATGTAGTGACATCATTCACGTGAAAAACTGCTGTCGCACACGTTTTACTAGGGTTGTTCAATGTGTTTCCACCCTAAACGTAATGTACATTTGACTTCTGATATTCTACTGAGAAGGGGGACAAAATTAGATGGACAGGATATATAGGCAACCGATTATTATTGGCTAAGTTTTACTGATTTGCTGTCTCAAATAAGCACTACAGTTAATAACAAGCAAAGACAACACAGCCAAAAAGAAGGAATTGTGGACTCCCAGATAGGCGTAAAGTGGAGAAAGACAAACAAACTGTAATGGCGTTTACTTCACTATTATCACGTAGACTTGTCTTGCTCAATTAGAAGAAACCTAACTAACCTAAGTCAGTGGGTAACTGATGCTATATACTAATTTGAAATGGGAAGAAATTCAATTCTCACTTAGAGGATCTTTCCAAAACTTTATTAAAATCTGGAAGGATCTAATTAATAACATTTTAGAATAAGCATTTATACTGGAGAAAAGACTCCTTTCTCTCTTTACTACTCTCGACAGTTTTGCTCCGGCTGTTGGCCCTCTCTCTTTCTCATGGGTGGGTGTGGATTTCAATTTAGTTTTGTTACGTTTGACTTGATTGTACGGAATGTTATATGCTTTTAATAAATTCAATAAAAGATTAAAAAAAACACAAACAAAAAGAAGCATTTGCTCACGATATACCTACCAGAAAATGCCATTTTAATGAGCTACAAATCAAATGTATGGAAAAGACCACACATCAGAAAGTTGTGGGATTCTATAGTTTTGGATGACTTTAATGAAAAGCCTCTGACTGCAAAATTTTAGAATGTTGAGGTCTACATTTGAAATGCTGTGTAGTTGCCTGGGACCACCTGTCAGATCATTAGCTCAATATTCCAACTTGAAAGCATACTGCCATCGCTTTGTGGAAATTGGTCACCTTTGCCAAGTTTAAAGTGGTGGGAGAGACATTTGGGGTCACTAAGACCACTGTCCTCTACTGTGTTTTGGGAGGGGACGATGCGTGTATACATCAAGTTACTCGGTGTTATGGAAGCAAATCACATTGCATACCATAATTCTTTAGAACACCACAGCACTATGGAGCACTTGACTGTTTTTATGCCAACTGAAGGTTATTGTGGCTGCATTTACAATAACGGATGACCATCTCTACTCTTCATTCAGGTGTTCGTCTAATGTTTAATCCAAGAAATGTGTGCTGGGACATTTAGAAGTGCTCAAAAAGGCCACCTCACATTAGACGACTTTTTCAGTGATTTTCAGTCCCAGAGTTTTCCGTGAAGGCCAGCTGTCTAGTCTGACATACCCAATAACTCACACAAAATAATCTGCGCCACACTCCAGTACATGCAAACAGGTTTGATTTTGTGTTTAGGTTTAGGGGAAGTCTCTGTGTGCATGAGAGCTGATAACCAATGAATGCTCGCCCATAAATACAATGCATATAATGCAACAATGAGGAATACGGAACACAAGTGTATTGGACCTCTAAAACAGATGAGAAGCTTGCCTGTCTGATATCTCAGCTCTTATACACCACGACAGGATGGAAACAAATAGAAAATGGCCCAGATTGTAGATGAACTCTCCATACTTCTTAACGCTGGCTCCATCAGGTAGCACACTACTCGTTGTCAGAAAACGGCTGAGCTCAACGGTGCTAGAAAGTCTTCACATAGTTGCTAAATTTGACAGGCCTAGTGATTTGGTCTGGCAATGAAATCAGCAAACGCATTTGCCAAGTCTGACATACCCTACAGCTTGAAGTCCGTAATGCAACATCTATCACTAGGAAAAGCAAGATTGCCTTACTCGTGGGCAAGTGTATGTAGCAAGCTCAAGAGTAAGGAGCTCCAGAGCACAATCAACATTAACCCTTTGTGGCGGGCGGCCGGGTCCCATGCACAGCCGGGACACCCCTTCCACAGATAGATAGATAGATAGATAGATAGATAGATAGATAGATAGATAGATAGATAGATAGATAGATAGATAGATAGATAGATAGATAGATAGATAGATAGATAGATAGATAGATAGATAGATAGATAGATAGATAGATAGATAGATAGATAGATAGATAGATAGATAGATAGATAGATAGATAGATAGATAGATAGGTGTTCTGGGTGAGCAACCATGGGCGTCTCACTACTTCCCCCGGGACGCTTGGTGGCAGCCTCCCTGGCTGACAATGGTGCCTCAGTTTCCTGCAGGGTTTCATGGGAGATGGAGTTCTCCACAACCCTGTTGGGATCTGGGATGGCTGCCAGGGGGTGCTGCATGGATCCCGGAGCCCACATGGACACCTCTACAGTCCCACCCGGAGGTGCAATTAGCAACAGGTGATCAAGCACCTGGAGCACTTCCGGGTGGGCTATAAAAAGGGCCAGCATCCACCAGTCAGGAGCCAGAATCAGGAGGAAGAGGACGAGGTTGCCTGGGAGAAGTGGTGGTGCCAGTGGAAGGATTGGTTTTGTTTTTGCTGTATTAGTGCTTTTGGGACTGTGTTGTGGCTGGAGGGATTTCGGGGAAGATGTGCCCTCCAGCTGAAGAAAAATAAAGTGCTTGTGCTATTTTACACATGCCTCTGCGTCAGTCTGTGCCGGGTCGGGCGCTATACAGCACCTTTTACACCTTGTAAAAAGTAAATAAATAAAACTACAAATGTACACATAAAAATACAGTGCTTCTTATACGACCAGTTAAATAATAACAGCATTATAATCGAAGCACATTGTTTTTTGGAAATTACCGAGGCAAGGCTGGGTAATTCCT
Organism: Erpetoichthys calabaricus; assembly: GCF_900747795.2. NCBI lineage: Eukaryota > Metazoa > Chordata > Cladistia > Polypteriformes > Polypteridae > Erpetoichthys > Erpetoichthys calabaricus. Next base: position 40,143,762 of record NC_041411.2, on the reverse strand, counting down.
ATATATACAACTCACTTTCATACAAGAGAGCAGCTCAAAGTGTTCCACAATAATAATGGCAAAAGAAAGTAAAAACTATAGACCCGTTATATAATGTTTTGGAATGTCTTCTGCTTCCACTTCCTCTTCTTCTTTCGGCTGCTCCCATTAGTGGTTGCCACAGCGGATCATCTTCTTCCGTATCTTCTTGTCCTCGTCATCTTGATCTGTCACACCAGTCACCTGCATGTCCTCTCTCACCACAACCATAAACCTTCTCTTAGGCCAGCGTTTCTCAACCTTTAAGTATTTGCGACCCGAGTTTTCATAACAGTTTTAATTGCGCGCCCCTAACGTTTTTTGAAACCCTAATAAAATGTATTCCTATATTTTTTGCTGCAGATACACCGCTACAAGTTTAAAATTTTCCTACGAATAGCAAAATTACACCACATATGGCAACATTCGCGCCCCCTTTTTTGTTACTTCGCACCCCCCTAGGAGGGCGAGCCCCACAATTTGAGAACCGCTGTCTTAGGCCTTCCTCTTTTCCTCTTGCCTGGCAGCTCCATCCTTAACATCCTTTTCCCAATATACAATCATGACAAAATTTACACAAACAACAATAAAGTGATCCCCCCCTTACTGTTCCATGTGGGCATTAGTGACAGATGACCTTAATTATATGAGTCCCTAGCCCTGTCCCCATGTGTTTCATTCTACGGCTAAAAGCAACACAACCTCACACACAACACTTTACAAGCTGGGGCACCGTATTATTTTCCTGAAGTTTTCAAGGCAGCCAATAACAGAGACACCTTGAGATCATGAAGCAATAAGATCACTTTGATGAGTGCCAGCAAAAAGGTCACGACACAGTTCTCCAGCTTGTGATCAATAAATATTGTCACTGATGGGGGAAGGGGAAGAAAACTGCACTTTTCACACAGGCATTTCAAATTATTCCTATCTGGAATTAATGTGACCCGGCATTTATCAGAATATAACTGCCACATTTGAGGGAGAGTGCCCTGGCATCACACACAGAAAGGCTCAATTTAGGGCAGTGCAAATCAAACTTAATGCAATCACAGTTACTCAGCCATTCAACAGCAGATTCCTATTCCCACTGAGACCTGGAAAGTGCATGCCGTTATAATATTTGAAATGATTTTTTTTTTCCTTATGCTTTGGATAGGATTTTTTTTTTTCACTTTTAAACAAGATAACTGCATGTATAGTCTATTTCCATATTAAGTGCATCTGTTGCATCTATCCAGATGGAAAACAGCTTAACATTTTCACTGGCCGGTGTTCAAGTTAATTTAAAAATGGTTGTTGTCTGCACAACAACATTCTTTTTCAAAATAAAAAAAAAAAAAAAAAAAAAACACGGTTAGGCTTTCAAAGTTTGGAAATGAAAGAAAGAAGAGTGAAATGGTCAAAAATGCGGACTGGTTGTGGATGAATCACCAAATGTGGGTAGGGAGGGAAGGGTAACTAACCTTATTAAAAAATGAATTAAAGTATAGTATAGGTGCTCAGATGCATAGTACAAAGCATCTTATATATAAATGTCTATGCGTGGAAGTGTGTGTGTCTGTCTGGCCCGGAAGTGAGAGGTGGAGTTGGGGTTGGGCTCCTCCTTAATAACACAAGTGGGGGCAGCACGTCACCAAAATGAAACCCCTGAAGAAAGACAAAGTCGCTTAGCCGCTAACATCAGCAAAACGGTGTCCCTTTTACTTTTCCTTCCGCCGCTAATGCACAATCGAGGTGAGCACGTCGGCAAAATGAATCCTCCGAAGAAAGGCACTTGCTTAGCTGCTAATGCACAAGCAATGTGTGAGCACATTGGCAAAACAAATCCTCCGAAGAAAGAGAAAGTCGCTTAGCCACTAACACTGGCAAAACGGTATCCCTTTAACTTTTCCTCCTGCCGCTAATACACAAGCGAGGTGAGCACGTCAGCAAAATGAAACCTCAGAGGAAAGAGACACTCGCTTAGCCGCTAATTCACAAGTGATGCGAGCACGTCAGCAAAACAAAACCTCCAAAGAAAGACAAAGTCACTTAGCCGCTAACATCACCAAAATGGTATCCCTTTAACTTTTCCTCCTGCCGCTAATACACAAGCGAGATAAGCACGTCAGCAAAATGAAACCTCAGAAGAAAGACAAAGTAGCTTAGTCGCTAATTCACAAGCGATGCGAGCACGTCGGCAAAACAAATCCTCAGAAGAAAGACAAAGTCGCTTAGCCACTAACATCGCCAAAACGGTATCCCTTTAACTTTTCCTCCTGCCGCTAATACACAAGCGAGGTGAGCACGTTAGCAAAATGAAACCTCAGAAGAAAGAGACACTCGCTTAGCCGCTAATTCACAAGCGATGCGAGCACGTCGGCAAACCAAAACCTCAGAAGAAAGACAAAGTCGCTTAGCCGCTAACATCACCAAAACGGTATCCCTTTAACTTTCCTCCTGCCGCTAATACACAAGCGAGGTGAGCACGTCAGCAAAACGAAACCTCAGAAGAAAGACAAAGTAGCTTAGTCGCTAATTCACAAGCGATGCGAGCACGTCGGCAAACCAAAACCTCAGTAGAAAGACAAAGTCGCTTAGCCGCTAACATCACCAAAACGGTATCCCTTTAACTTTCCTCCTGCCGCTAATACACAAGCGAGGTGAGCACGTCAGCAAAACGAAACCTCCAAAGAAAGACAAAGTCGCTTAGCCGCTAACATCACCAAAATGGTATCCCTTTAACTTTTCCTCCTGCCGCTAATACACAAGCAAGGTGAGCACGTCAGCAAAACGAAACCTCAGAAGAAAGACAAAGTAGCTTAGTTGCTAATTCACAAGCGATGTGAGCACGTTGGCAAAACAAAACCTCAGAAGAAAGACAAAGTCGCTTAGCCACTAACATCGGCAAAACGGTATCCCTTTAACTTTTCCTCCTGCCGCTAATACACAAGCGAGGTGAGCACATCAGTAAAATGAAACCTCAGAAGAAAGAGACACTCACTTAGCCGCTAACATCACCAAAACGGTATCCCTTTAACTTTTCCTCCTGCCGCTAATACACAAGCGAGGTAAGCACGTCAGCAAAACGAAACCTCAGAAGAAAGACAAAGTAGCTTAGTCGCTAATTCACAAGCGATGCGAGCACGTCGGCAAAACAAATCCTCAGAAGAAAGACAAAGTCGCTTAGCCACTAACATCGCCAAAATGGTATCTCTTTTACTTTTCCTCCCATTGCTAATACACAAGCGAGGTGAGCACGTCAGCAAAACGAAACCTCAGAAGATAGACAAAGTCGCTTAGCCGCTAACATCACCAAAATGGTATCCCTTTAACTTTTCCTCCTGCCGCTAATACACAAGCGAGGTAAGCACGTCAGCAAAACGAAACCTCAGAAGAAAGACAAAGTAACTTAGTCGCTAATTCACAAACGATGCCAGCACGTCGGCAAAACAAATCCTCAGAAGAAAGACAAAGTCGCTTAGCCACTAACATCGCCAAAACGGTATCCCTTTAACTTTTCCTCCTGCCGCTAATACACAAGCGAGGTGAGCACGTTAGCAAAATGAAACCTCAGAAGAAAGAGACACTCGCTTAGCCGCTAATTCACAAGCGATGCGAGCACGTCGGCAAACCAAAACCTCAGAAGAAAGACAAAGTCGCTTAGCCGCTAACATCACCAAAACGGTATCCCTTTAACTTTCCTCCTGCCGCTAATACACAAGCGAGGTGAGCACGTCAGCAAAACGAAACCTCCAAAAGAAAGACAAAGTCGCTTAGCTGCTAACATCACCAAAATGGTATCCCTTTAACTTTTCCTCCTGCCGCTAATACACAAGCGAGGTGAGCATGTCAGCAAAACGAAACCTCCAAAGAAAGACAAAGTCGCTTAGCCGCTAACATCACCAAAATGGTATCCCTTTAACTTTTCCTCCTGCCGCTAATACACAAGCGAGGTGAGCACATCAGTAAAATGAAACCTCAGAAGAAAGAGACACTCACTTAGCCGCTAACATCACCAAAACGGTATCCCTTTAACTTTTCCTCCTGCCGCTAATACACAAGCGAGGTAAGCACGTCAGCAAAATGAAACCTCAGAAGAAAGACAAAGTAGCTTAGTCGCTAATTCACAAGCGATGCGAGCACGTCGGCAAAACAAATCCTCAGAAGAAAGACAAAGTCGCTTAGCCACTAACATCGCCAAAATGGTATCTCTTTTACTTTTCCTCCCGTTGCTAATACACAAGCGAGGTGAGCACGTCAGCAAAACGAAACCTCAGAAGATAGACAAAGTCGCTTAGCCGCTAACATCACCAAAACGGTATCCCTTTAACTTTTCCTCCTGCCGCTAATACACAAGCGAGGTAAGCACGTCGGCAAAACAAATCCTCAGAAGAAAGACAAAGTCGCTTAGCCACTAACATCGCCAAAATGGTATCTCTTTTACTTTTCCTCCTGCCGCTAATACACAAGCGAGGTGAGCACGTCAGCAAAATGAAACCTCAGAAGAAAGAGACACTCGCTTAGTCGCTAATTCACAAGCGATGCGAGCACATCGGCAAAACAAATCCTCAGAAGAAAGACAAAGTCGCTTAGCCACTAACATCGCCAAAACGGTATCTCTTTTACTTTTCCTCCCGTCGCTAATACACAAGCAAGGTGAGCACGTCAGCAAAACGAAACCTCAGAAGAAAGACAAAGTCGCTTAGCTGCTAACGTCGCCAAAACGGTATCCCTTTAACTTTTCCTCCTGATGCTAATACACAAGCGAAGTGAGCACATCAGCAAAACGAAACCTCAGAAGAAAGACAAAGTCGCTTAGCCGCTAATTCACAAGCGATGCGAGCACGTCGGCAAACCAAAACCTCAGAAGAAAGACAAAGTCGCTTAGCTGCTAACATCACCAAAACGATATCTCTTTTACTTTTCCTCCTGTCGCTAATACACAAGTGACATGAGCACGTCAGCAAAATGAATCCTCCTAGAAGAAAGATGCCCAGAGTAGTTCCTTTCATTTACCTGACATCTCTACATTTCAGCTTTTTTTCTGATGATTTCAATAGTTTCTAGGACCCGGGCTTACACAGCTAGTTTTCACATAATGGTCTTCAGTATAAGTGTGTGCACTGTTACAAGTTCACAGTAAAATACAAATTTTACAAATAGAGGAGAGGAAAACAAAAGCACTAGTCAGCAGCATCCTTCAAAAAATCAGTCCACAATCAGTCATAAACTGACAAAGTCACTGTGAAAGTTGGACACGGCCGCAGTAATGGAGGCCAACGTTCAAAAACTGAAACTACACTTGTGGAAGGACCACGTCAACACATCTTGAATGTGACAGCATATCATCTGGTCTTCCATCTCCCATCACAAGGCTCCCAAAGTCTATGGAGTCTCTCCTATGGCAAGAGCAGAGGAGACTGGGTAGGGACCTAAACCAGGTATTTAAACTCCTCAAAGGCATCGATGAAGTAGATCCAGCAACCTTCTTTCAGCTTAAGGGTGAATCAAGTACTCGAGGACGCCAGTGCAAATTAAGGGGACGTACATTTAAGGCTGAAGCCAGAAAGCACTGCTTTACGCAAAGAGATTTGGGAGTCTGGAACAAACTACTGAGACCTGTAGTCGAAGCAGAAACCTTGACAACCTTTAAGAAAAATCTTGATGAGATATTGGGATGGCTTAGCTATTAGCTAAACAAATGGGCTTGATGGGCTCAATGATCTCCCCTTGTTTGTCAGACTTTTTATGTTCTTAAGAGAACAGCTAGGCAGTACAATGGCGGCACAGCGGGACACCAACAAGAGGAACAGAATAGAGTAACTGCTCTTAATTATTGTAACACTGACATTTTTGTGTAAATGACTAACAAACAGAAACGTAGCTAATCAGTAAGTCTAATTTAGAGTATGGCAGACTAAAGTGGTGAGTCTTCAGCCAGACATATTTTACAGAAGCAGGCAGATGATACTTCAGCTTTGAGGCTTTGTGACTAAAGAGTACGACCTCCCACCGTATTAATCCTTGTGAACTTTAGAAGACTGGCCTTTCGACCTTCCTCTCCCTTTAACCTCCGTCTCTCTTTCCGTCTCTTGTTCCTCTCTCTCCACCTTTTTTTATATCAGTCCATGGGTGTAGCGTCTCAATTACAATCCGTGGGAAGTTAATGAGGTGATTGGAACGTGCAACGCCATCAGCCCCAATCACCTTATCACAACATCCTAGGACTGCACAAATTTCCACGGAGTTAGAGCCGTACAATTTACTTATTTATTTAAAATTTGTGTACTGCAATAGACCTGTCTCATCACAGGGTGGCGGTATAACAAAATTGTATTCACTCCACTTAATCATATATACAGTATTAATTCTTATTCTTTTTAGTTTTTGCACAATCAATGCCTAATTAACACAAGATAATAAAGGAAAATGTAGCGGGGAAAGCTACAGATTAAAGTAAATGTACTACTCTTTCGGTTGAAAGTGAACAGCTTTATGAAAGTAACACTATCATAACTCATGAAATAGCTCAGATGACCCTCATTGATTATATTTATTTACTAGCAAAATACCCACGCTTCGCAGCGGAGAAGTAGTGTGTTAAAGAGGTTATGTAAACATATATATACATAAACATACTGTATATACATAAATATATACATATACACATCCACATATATATACATATATCAACATATATATACACATACATATATATATACACACACATGCAGACACATATACATATATATACATATACATATTTGTATATCTACATATATATACACATATATACATATATATACACATACATATTTGTATATCTACATATATATAAACATATATACATATATATACATATTTGTATATCTACATACATACACATATATCTATCTATCTATATATATATATATATATATATATATACACACACATATATATATACACATACTTATATATATATATATATATATATATATACACATACATATATATATATATATATATATATATATATATATATATATATATAGCTGATTACCCAGTGGATTCGCTCACTGAGTGCAAGAGAAAAAAATAAAATGTATGTATAAAATAAGTTTAATTGCCTAATTTATTTTTCCACAAATAAAGAGCACTTACAATAACATAGAAATCAATATAAACAACATTAACATCATTATCATTTGAGAATATGAAGTAATATATAAGAAGCACATTGCATATAAATATAAATTATTAAACATTAAAATGTTCTTCTATAAAACACTACCGTGGCTATTCGTTTGTCTGTCCAGGATTTTAAATCAGCTGTAGCTCGCAAACCGTTTCACCTATTGACTTGAAATTTGGTACACAGATACTACGTCACGTCTACTATTCGCTTTCCCACACATATGAACACATATATATATATATATATATATATATATATATACACACATACATATAGAGACACATACACATATATACATATACATACATAGTGCGTTGCAACACGGGCTGTGATTGTTACATGGGAGGGAGACGACAAATCACAGCTTCCCGCTTTCTAATCGGGCTTGTGATTGCTGCTTTGACGGATGTCCAGATCCCACAGTATTTCCCCTTAGGAGAGGCGTTAGGAAAGTGTAATTGAATAGCGGTGCTGCAAGTTATTACTCTTTTTATCTTTATTTTATGTTATTGTAGAATCAACTGAGAGCTGCGCGCACCAGTGCGTGCGTGGCGGATGCGTACGGCTGACGTTTTCATTGTCTACCACCTTCGCTAATCATTCTTGAGGCAGATTGAAGACTTAAGTGCCAGCTTAACTGAAAAATTAAAGAAAACATACTAAGTTTTAAAAAAAATCAGTTTTAACGGGAAAAGATGCCGACGAAAGAAGAGAAGCAGCGGGACGCTAGGGTCAAGAGCTGCTCATTAAGCAGCAAGCGCATCAACGTCTGAGCAAACGAATGTTAAACGTACAGAGAAAGAGGATAAATACTATGAATGGTCATGTCAAGTGTATTCACTTCACGTTATCGTGCAGTGCGCTGTTACTGGTATTTTGATAAAAGAATCTGAATAACATATAAGAAGCGTATAAATAATTAAACAGTAAAACATTAACATTTAAGAAGTAAAGATACATTGAGTACTACTGTAGTGCTTTCGGGTATAGTACATTTTTTGTTTGCCCATTACATGCATAAATGTATACATTTTTTGGTGTACCTACCCAAGAACACGCGACATGACCCGGCAGTTAAAAATTTATCGCTCCAGCAATTTTAACTCTGTTACAAAGTCATCTAATATGGTATTGCAAACGGCAGCGGGAGCGTTTCTATAAACTCAATTTAAAGTTACTGTTTACACCGTGCTTTGAAGATGCATAGTATGCGACACGTGTTTCGCCGTAATTGTGGGCTCATCAGGAGTACACAGTCACTGCACTCCCTTACGGGAATCGATCCTCGGACGTAGAGGCGAAGCCCCTAATGTTGTGCCACGGCGTGAGGTTCGTTCATTTGACAGCATGTAGATCGGGGTAATTACATTGCAGGCATTCGTAGTCTGATTCACAATCTGATTGTATGGGTGGTTACCTACCAGGTAACGCTTGTGGTTGGTGAGCAAGTCGGCTAACTTCTGCCACGGTGCCCTCTTTCAGTTGCGAGAAGCAGATCATACAATGGTTGAAATAGTTTAATATATATAGCAAAATCACCGCGCTTCGCAGGGGCGAATATGGTATTGCAAACGGCAGCGTTTCTATAAACTTAAAGTTACGGTTTATACCGTGCCTTGTTTCATATTCTTTTCCTACCTTATCAATTGTGTAATGTGTTTTTTGAACAGGTTTGATTTATGGAAGTGATCACTCCTGCTGCGTTCAGTCACTTCACGTGAGCCACTCTCTTGTGTGATGTTGCGATGTCCACGGGTTTATTTAATGTTAACTAAGACCCGGCAGTTAAAAGTTTCTCGCTACAGCAATTTTAACTCTGTTACAAAGTGATGCAAACTCTCGTTTATACCTCGTGTCTTCTCATTAAACTTGTATCTCGCGAATATGGCATTGCAAACGGCAGCGGGAGCGTTTCTATAAAGTTAAGGTTAGGGTTTACACCGTGCTTTTTTATACCTCGTGTGTTCTCATTAAAGTTGTATCTCGCGAATATGGTATTGCAAACGGCAGCGGGAGCGTTTATATAAAGTTAATTTAGACTTACGGTTTACACCGTGCTTTTTTATACCTCGTGTCTTATGAAGATGCTTGTATGCGTCACTCACTCGCTTCTTATTGTTTCGCTGCCTTGTCAATTGTGTAATGAATGTTTTCTTCTGCGCTCTTTGGGGCTCCTCCTTCTTTTCTACGTACTGAGTTCACAGTCAGTTCACGTGATTACGTGGGAGGCGTGATGACGCGACACGCAACTCAGTCTCCTACGGCCATCTTGCTGCCTACCATTACAGTATATGGACAAAAAAGAGGTTCCAGTTATGACCATTACGCGTATAATTTTGAAATGAAAACTGCCTAACTTTTGTAAGTAAGCTGTAAGGAATGAGCCTGCCAAATTTCAGCCTTCCACCTACACGGGAAGTTGGAGAATTAGTGATGAGTGAGTCAGTCAGTGAGTGAGTGAGTGAGTCAGTCAGTCAGTGAGGGCTTTGCCTTTTATTATTATAGATTATTTTCAGTTATTAAAATTGTTCTACATGCTCAACATTGTTGCAAAATACCAGGTGGCATACAACTCTTCCACTCAAAGACAGTTCAGTAGTGACCAAGCAATCATGTTTGTTGCCTTTTTAAATTTATAATTGAATGGCAAGTACAATTTTAATCATATTCCTCAATCTGGTGGAACTTGAGTCTAATCCAGACTCACTGCTGGAACGACATGACAGAATAAACAATCTGATAATATGCCATGTGTCGCGGAAGAATAAAAACATTCTTTTCAGGCGAGAATTTATATTGGGATGCCATCGTAAAATCCTTCAAGTGTTCACATGGAGATTTAATCATGCAGTGTTAATTTCAAGTGGGTCATAAGGCGCCCAACTCATTACTCTGCTGTATGAACTGTACGTCAGTATGTGTTGAGTAGGCAAAGCCTCCGATTGTCTGCTACTTTTAGCCCCAAAAAAATGTAGGCCAGAAGCAGAGTCCAATGAGAAAGATCTGGTCCTCAATGGCTGAAGGTTAGATTACTATTTTATTTTTCCAAAGCATTGCCCTGAACTTCAGATATAATAGCATGATACATTTTGAAAGTTGGCCAGTAGTGACTATAGAACGGGTCTTGAAATGGTGTTGGCTACAAAAGGCACAGTCAAAAAAACAACTGAGTTGTTGGTAATGTGGAAATTCAGGGCGATACCCAAAAAATTCTGAAGCCCACTTAATCTAAATCATGGTTTAAGGGGTCCGGTCATAAAGCGCACAGTGTGTGATTGTTTTTTTTAAAAAGTGCAGCTCAGGCTTGTGGGTGTGGGTGCATCCAGTAAGAAGTTGTACAACCACAGGATGTGCAATGGGAAATTTGAGGGATTGACTGCTCACGTACAAACGTGATTGGCTCAATCGTTAATCTTTAACACTACACAGGTCGTTCAGCAAAAGCACCTATACCAACAAAAGTACAAGAAGACTCAAGTAGAGAGACACCGAGGATAAAGAGCAAGAAATAAAGTGAGAGAAGAAAGAACTACGGTTGGTAGAGAATCAAGAAAGATGGATATGAAAGAACGAAAAGGAGGACTGACAGAGTGAACCGGTGTGGTTGACGGAAGACGTGGTTGGGGGTGGGTTGCTCCTGTTGAGCAGTGATGGAAAAGGAGATGACTGTGGACTTCAAAAATTATGCAACAGGTGGTGAGATGATAGAGCCGGGCATTGTATGGCCCAGCCGATACCAACCAAGATGGCTAGGACCAAAGCTGATTAATGGTTGACCATACTCACTAGTGTCTTGGCTCTGCTGTGAAAAAATGATGGTTAAGTGGGGGAAACGAGACAGAGAAATGTACTGAGCCTCGCAGGAGGATAGAGAAGAAAAGTAACCTGATTTTAACCCTCTGGTTTTATTCTGAATTTTATCATGGAATATATATATTTGGAATTACAATACAATATTTATCGAGATTTGGCTGGACTTTGCTATTTATTGGACAATGCCTGTCCAAGTTGATGTTTGTGTCCTCATCACACTTGCTCACCCTTGGTACATGACTATTGAAGTCCCAGGAAATGGAAGATGCCAAGGCGGAGGGCACCCAGGGCATCACAGGCCCACGGCTTATAACAGCAGTACAGGGCATTAGGCAGGAACCAGCACTACTTAAGGTGCCAGTCCGTAGCAGGGCCCATTTACACACACGTTCATAACAGCCAACTGAAATTTGCAAGTTAACATGACCAGAACATCTTTGAGGATGCAGAAGGAAACCCCGAGTACAAATATATACACACTATCATCGAAACAAAAAAACTTATTCAAATATACGTTTCAATATACTGTTTTTTTGGGATAAATAAAACTGGACTGGCATAGATCCACAAGGCAGGGAGAATGAAGTTGCACTCACCGTTCAGCACTGACATATTCCTCCAAAATGGGAGTGCATTGCACCTTTCCCACCCGTACTCCTCCATACTTAATGTCTTGATAGGTGAGGCCCAGATTCTCGCCAGTGATGGTAAGCTTGGTGCCGCCTTGCAGAGGCCCAGTTTCTGGTGACAGCTAAAACACAGAAATAAAGAAAGAGGTTTAGCGAGTTTACTATGTTCAGGAAGTTCAACATGGGCCGGTAGGTACACTGAGACAATAACCTCCTGCAGTAAGAAAAACTTAACAGAACAAGATGCAGATGACAGAAAGATATGGAAGAAGATGATCCGCTGGGGCAACCCCTAACGGGAGCAGCCGAAAGAAGAAGAAGAAGAAGAAGTAAGAAAAACATCAATGAGAAATGTATCAAATAAATAAATGGAAACAAATCTGACAGAGTGACTAAAAATTAAAAGTTACTGGGATGTATATTCTCTGGGGAAATGACTTGGAAGCACCAGCTGGAAAGCAGATTTGTAAATGCGACTTGGTTATCACACAACCACCTCAGCGACACCACAGCAGGATGACGCTCATTGACTCCGCTAGCTGGTGGACAAAATGGTTATCATTTTAATGCATTGTTGATCAAATCACCTCTAGTGAAATCAAGAAAAATGACCCGACTTCTAGAGAGAACAGCCCCACTACCCCCATCAGCCTTAATCTAAACTCATTACTTTCTCTCTGGCATTACTCCTATTCATTCAGCACCCATGCTGCAGCAGGATAATGTGATTTATTCTGTGGAATTATTTCTAATAAAGTAGACAGGTGCAGCATGACAAAACAAATATCGTGACTGATGCATGGCGTGAAGCAGGCCATGTAATAACAATAATGATGTAATTATATGTAATTTCAGGGCAGGGCTATTTATTTTATTCTGTCTCACTATGTTTTTATACTGAAAGGGGATATACCATCGAAAGGCTAAAAATCACAAAGTGTGTCTTAGGCTGCAATACATATTCATGGTCTAGGAGCAAAGCTTCACTGCGGACCTTTCAAAAGATTTCACAGGTGGGGCTCACGTAATGACTCCTGGCTCCAAGACAGTGTAAAGCATTGCAGGAGCCACACCAAATGTTACACTTCTGATATTTTGCTCCTTTCCAGTGAAATCTTTAGTAAAAGATCTAAAATATGAGGAGAAGACAAAGCAGTGGTTAGTGCATCTGTCTCACATCTCCAGGGTCCTGTGGCCTTTCTGTATAGAGTTCGCACATTCGTTTTCTTCTGTAGTTTTTTCCTCCGATATTCCAAAAATGTATGCATTTTTGAGCGTTGTGAATTTCCAGCATTTCTTCTGTGTTTTTCAAGCCTTTTAAAGTTGTTTTGCAAGGAAATATATAGTAGGCATCATTTCATTTTACAATTTTGTGAGTTATGAGGTTGAGTCTCCAGAATGTCTTGTATGATTTTAGTGCTTTTCCTGGCTTTCAGAGTACTGAAGAGTTCACCCTGTTCTACAGCAAAGGCAATCTTAGAGAACGATTCTGGAAAATCCTAGGATTACACATGGGTGTCGATGATCACGATATGTAATAGTGTCATTATGATATTTATGGAAGCTTATTCCCATGACTCAAAAAACAAATATATATATATATATATATATATATATATATATATATATATACACCAATCATTGAGCAGCGATTGCCTTCTCTTGTCCGTGCAACGCATGCAACAGTCGTCTAGTGACAGCTAGAATACATTAAGCACGTACCTAGCATGTCACCAAGTGAAAAGAAATGAACAGACGCTATATTCATAATCATTTAATCCTGCATGTGCTGAAGAAAAGTAAATTTAATCCGACCAGTTTAGGGTCACAGAGAGCCAGTGATTATGGCAGCAGCAGTGGGTGTTCATTTATTTGGTATGTTGTCACAAGAACGACAAATAGACATCATTAAGGTTTGGGGCTGCCACCCGTATAATGTGCCTTGGATGCAAAAAGGTAGTTAAAGATTGTTAGTTGTTCACAAGACTGAGTCCAAAACAGAGCTGCGGTATTGAATCAAGATGGCGGCTTTAAAGGCCAGTGTAGGAAGTGATGTCATTAGGGCCTAGGGTTGCCAGATTAGAAAATTAGAAATATGGTAAACTTTTAAAATCTCTCTCTATATTACTATATATATAAATTTATACATGCCCCCTACATGTTAACTTTAACATTAGCGTTAACATTATTCAAAGTTATTGTCTGTCTGTATACCTGCATTGTTATCACTCTTTAATTTAATATTTTCTTTATCAGTATACTGCTTCTGGAGTATGTGAATTTCCCCTTGGGATTAATTAAAGTATCTATCTATCTATCTATCTATCTATCTATCTATCTATCTATCTATCTATCTATCTATCTATCTATCTATCTATCTATCTATCTATCTATCTATCTATCTATCTATCTATCTATCTATCTATCCACCCAGACCAATATATTATATAAAAGTAGAGACATAAGTTAAAAAGCAAGGATTTTAATGGGTTATGAGGAAAACAGAAGTAAAATTATTTGAAAATTATTTAATACAAACTAAAAAAATTCTGCAAAAGTGAAATCATTTAAAAATATTTATTTAATACAGACAACAGAGAAATATTATTATTATTTAATACAGGCAGTTAGGAAAAAAGTGGGCTGTGGCAAGTAGTAACAACACACTTTGTTGACGCCGTATGTTGCAATGCTGATACAGAACTGCACAGCAGCGCGGCTGGAGAGCAAAATGGTAAGAGTGTCGCTGTCCTCAGCCAACCACAGCAACTGAACAAGTTGCAAACAGGCAGCAAACACTCATTTCCTCGTTACATTTGGGTTATTTTCATCAAGAGAACCTGAGTAAAGAAAGCATAATTACTTATAAAGTTACAACTAAGTACCATGTGAAGGTAGTAAAAATATATTTTTATTACAAAATTTGAAAATGAACTAAATACGGGATATTTGGGTGTCCCTGAAAGGTCAGTATGGGACTGGGGACAAAATTATCAAATATGGGACATGTCCCGTATATAAGGGACGTCAGACAACCCTATCAGAAGCCAGAAGCGGAAGCGACGTCGTCAGAGGTGGGACCGGAAGTGATGTCATTAGGGCCGGGACAGGAAGTGACATAATTGAAGGCACCAACACCGGAAGTGCTGTTATCAAAGGCACCAGAACTCTGCAGGATTTCCTGAGAATGGTCTGCAAGGGATCGTGAAAGACAGTTAGTGTATCCTGCCGCCCCCTGGTGGGACGTGGAATTGCCATTATTCAAACCCTTTAGTTGACTCCTACTTGTACGTGTGTGACAATGTCTATTTTGAAACAATGTGATCTGGTGGAGCAGCAGTCAATGTTCATACCTGGCGCTCGTGTTGGGGATGGAAAGAGGAGATGAATGTTATATACATGACAGCACATGAAGGACTAAACATATGTTCTTAATTGAGAAGGACTGCTGATGAGTTTCCAGTATTCTGTGCTAAAAGTGGTTGTCATCCACAGTTATAAACACTCACTAATACCAATCGAACCAGAAATGTATGGGCAGAACATGCAAACCCCGTACAGTTGGTGTTGTGAGGCAGGAAGGCCAGCTCTACACTCTGCTTATCTTAAAACATCTGTAGTAAACTTATTAAATCTATTTGTATACCTATAATGTGTTCAGTTCTTGTCACTTGATTGCAAGCTACACATGTACTTAATCTCTGTCAGTAGTCGTCACTAGACAACTGTGCACGGCCACACTAATGGTTTTTTGTTTGTTTCGATGAGCTGCTTCATTCCTACAAAAAAAATGCTGCAAAACTGCTCTTTGTTTCTTTTAGCAGCATTTTACAAGTATTAAAATTTATTTCAGTGGAATAAGGGTTTGACTAAAACCACTCGAAAACTGACGCAAGCAGGAGTTTTCTAAACCACTTTCTGCTAAAGCACTTAGATGTGAACAGTGTCGTTGAAAACAATGTCAAATAACTTCATTAGCAGTTTAGGAGCATTCGGGTCTAACGTTAAAATGCTCGAAAAACAGTGAGGTGTGAATGGGCCCTTAAATGAGACCTCCATGCTGGCCTCAAATGTTTGTTGGGTACACAACAGACTGGATTGGTCCCTGCTTTAACCTCAGTGTTACTGGGACAGGATCCAGCCACTGTTCTTCTACTTCTTCTTCTTCTTCTTTCAGTTGCTCTTGTTAGAGGTTGCCACAGTGGATCATCTTTTTCCATATCTTCCTGTCTTCCTTCTTCAGCCAACAGTAGCCCAATTTCTGCCAGCTCCCGGTTGGCTAACAGTACTTGTGATGGCCGTTGTTAACCTGAGCTTTGACTGATCTGGTATGGAAATTTGAATTTGATCTGGCAAAATTTTACACTGGATGCCCTTCCTGACGTAACCCTCCACATTTATCTGGGCTTGGGACTGACGCAAAGAAACACACTGGTTTGTGTTACTGGTACAGGCTCCAGCCACCGCTCCTCAGATGGATTACGTGGATTTCAAAATGGATGGATGGATGGTCATTTCTGTTTATTATAACAATACAGCACAGAGCAGCACCTTCTAACCCAGGGGTGTCAAACTCCAGGCTTGGTGGGCCGCAGTGGCAGCAGGTTTTCATTCAAACCCTTTTCCTAATCAGTGAGCAGTTTTCACTGCTAATTAACTCCATTTCCATTCATTTTAATAGCTCTGTTTTAAAGAATTCAGTCCTATGAATTGATTTGTTTCTTCTTTAAATGGTAACCAAACAGAAATGAGATGTGAAACAAGCCAACAGATGTCCAGCTAAACGGGAACCTCAAACTCCAGCCAGTTTCACTCCAACCGGTTTCTTAATGAGAAGCCAATTCTTGCTGGTAACTAAACCCGTTATTTGATTCCACAGCTTGTTGCTGCTCTCATTTTGCCACAGAAGACATTTCCAAACTATTGATTTTCTGTTTTTTCTAAGAACTTTGTCAAAATGTTCTGGCCACCTGAAAGATCAGCCTTACTGAGACCTTCACCTTACTTGATTTTCAGATTAGCTATCCCCTGTGGCTCCGCAAACATAGTAGTGAAACAAGACAAATTTAAACATCAATTAAAAAATTTTAAAAAGTGTAATTCTGGCCAAGCGGAAGGTAGGTATGCTGCATCGTCAAACGTTGGCCCTGTATCTGATTGTATTCAGCTCTGACGGGAGAGCGACCCCATGTGGGGAGAAAAGCACGTGGCTGTGATATCTCTGCCAATGAGCAGGTACCCTCTAAAACACACATAGCTCTGATCTCTCAAAAACATCAAATGTTACTCCTTAACAATCTCTAGATGATAATGTCTGCTGAACAAACAGGTATCGCTAGCAAAGCGGAGGCAACGAACGAAACAACACGTGGCGAGAGGGAGAGCGACTTGAAATGGAGGCTAGCGATTGAATGAGGAGGGCCCGCCTGGCTCCCTACTCCTGTGGTCCTGCCTCCCCCTCCCCCCACCCTTGGCCCTCTGCGTGTCTGTCGGATTCGTGCAAATAAATCGGTACTGCAAGCAAACTGTAATACTTACTGCGATGAGAGAAGCTGCAAAATCAACCAGAATGTTAGTAAATTATAGAAAAAAATTCGATCTAAATCTGTTAAGTAGCTCTCTCGTGACAAACAGACAGACAGTCTTTGGATTTTATATATAATTATAGATATTGTGTGATGGGCACAGGTGAACTGATAATGTGGCTGCTTGTTGCTTGTCTCATTATTGTTGGTCTGCTAATTAAGGAAAAAGAAACAACTAAGATGCCTGAGTTGACTTAATTAAAACTAAGGCAAAAGAATTTAATTAGTAGCAAAAACAGTCACTAATTAAAATGATGGTTGGAATGAAAACCTGCAGCCAATGCAGCTCACCAGGACTGGAGTTTGACACCCCTGTTCTAACCATTCCCTGCATTCTTTGGCATATATCTTGAGGTTTGTTCCAGTCTCAGGATAACCTGAGGTCCGTGGATGGGGTTTCAGGTGGTCCGTGAGGGTCAGATAAAAATGAACATTTATATTCACTATACAGCCTGGTACTGTTGATTTAGAGTAGATGTAGTAATAGTAATGGTAGTAGAAAACATAGCAGTAGTAGTAGTAGATCTGTTTTAATTTGCACTTGGGGATTGTATTTCATAATTATAATGAGTGGCCATTACTTTTTGCATAAAATTAGGGTTTAGATTAACTTTAAAGTTTAGTAATACTTTGTGTATGTCATATATGAATGAGACAATCAAATCTCGGTAAAAAAAGTTCATTATATTCACTGCATGCAAAATTGAGTTTATGTGAATATTTTTGGGGAAGGGAGTCCCCATAGCTTTCATGAGATTCTTAAAGGGGTCCATGACTCAAAAATGGTTAATAATCACTGCTCTAAAAGGTGTTCCCTTTGACACTACAAATGAGATGTCTCTTTGCCATGGGATTTCACGTATTTATTTGTTCAGTCGCCTTTTCCTGTATCATCCACCATGCGAGACATTTGCCATTTCGATGGCATGTTTCACAGACCCATCATTAGCTACCAGTTCTTTAAAGATATAACAAAGACAAGCTCTCAATTCTCTGACTTCATCCAGACGTATAACATCCCGCAGGCTAGCATATTAACTTGATTTGTGCATGCAAGTAGCACGCATTCGAGGCTCTTGTGGATAATAATTTACTTCTTAGAGAAAGAAAGGCGACATATCTAACAGATAATGTTAAATAAGACAGAGTTTTTCAGCAGAGCCACTTATGCTTGACTAATTAGGAGATCATTCCGAATCAGCCATTGCAGACAGTAATTCTTAATTATCTGGGTGGGTTGATGTAGGGGTGGGGTGGGATATCCAGTATGCCCACACATTGGGTAATGGTACACATGTAAATAAAGGATGACTATGTCTGGGCTTTGTGTTGCTGCTGGGCCTTATTGTTGTCATAAGGGAATCATTTGTGCGAGTAAGTAAGCTGCTCATCTAATGCACCCAATTCTTTAGTTTCCCATTGAAAAGTACAAGACAGTTTTTCTTTTCTTTTCCAAGACTATTTTGTTTATGACTGCATTAAATTGGTGAAATCCACAGGACCAAATTTACTCTCTGCAGACTGAAGCTGCAGATGATATCTGAAGATGCAAAGGGCCAGATGCACATGTCATTGTGCTCCTCTTACAATCCTAACCTGCAGCTGGTCTATGGAAATTGCCCACTTACTGCACCTCTCTTCAGAATGTTCCCAGAAAGTAATTGGTTGGAAAATAAATAGAGTGAATGGAGAGTAATACATTTCCAGGTTTACATCGGAGTGATCTTGTGCGTTTCTGGATGACAGTAATAACATTTCCTCTGTTAGCCAACTTACAGGTTAGCAGGTTCAAACTCCACATGCCTACCAATCTTGGTCCAGCTTATACAGTCAAACTAGAGAAGCCAATCGTGAAAGTGTCAGGCTTTCTAACATAGGGCACTGCCTCAAAATTATATAATGGACAGCAAACTGGGCCCTAAACTGCAAGGATGCCAGGTCAAGTCTCTCCTCTGACCAAAAACTTAAACTGCATTCACTTCTGTGGTAAAATATATTGAATGCAAAATATACAATATGCAAACAGTTGTATGGTGGGTTAAGTGACAAGTCAGACTTAAATATGTATCTTCGGGAAGTTGGAGTAAACCAAAGTATCTTAAACATGAGCACAGTGCAAGAGCCAGCCTTGAATGGGGTGCCTGTTTATCCTGGGGGCACATGTTTTTCTTTTATTTTATTGATTCTATTAAAATCAAATAACATTCCATATAAATAAATAAAGTTTTACAAAAACAGGTTTGAAACAAATCAACCCCCACCCCTGAGAAAGAGAGCTAGGCCAGCAGAGTAAAACTTTAAACTAGTAATAATAAGTAAATAGATAACAAGGAAGGGAGAGAATCCGCTTCCTCAATTTAAATGCTTATTCTAAAATGTTATTGATCAGATCATGCCAGGTTTTGAAAAAGTTTTATACAGATCCTCTAAGTAAGAATTTGATCTTTTCCAGTTTCAAATAGTATATAACATCAGTTACCCACTGACTTAGAATAGGAGAGTTAGGATTGTTCCAGTTCCAGATAAGCCTGCATGCCAATAATGTAGTAAAGGCCATTACAGTTTGTTTGTCCACTTTAAGCCCACCAAACACAGCTGTTAGTGGGTTAGGAGGGATTGTGACTCCAAGGCTGTCTGAAAGGCAATTTAAAGATTTTGGTCCAGAATGATGTTAATTTGGTGCAGGCCCAAAACATGTGACCCAGTGAGGCTGGAGCTCGATTGCAACGTTTACAGATTGGATTTTGCCCTGGAAACATTTTGGACAATTTTAAGCGAGACAGATGTATGGGGGCACACGTTTACATTCAGTTCAAGCAGGCCAATTTAGAGCTGTTATTTAAACTAAAATGCATGACTTTTGGAAGAAGGAGGAAACCAAAGACCTTCTAGAAAACTCATAAGATAAGGTGGGAACATGCAAAATTAAGCACAAGGCAGGCACTAACTCTAAATAGGACCCCAGTTTCAGTATGAGGGTATCTACTCATGCTCACTAATGCCAATTGACCATTAATATGCTTCTTTGGGAAGAGGAAACAAGCCAGAGAACCTGGAGAAAACTCACTGAAATAAATGGGCACCATGAAGAGCTGTCAAAAGACAGGAACTGACAACAAAAATGATGCCAGGACATCATGACACTTACTAATAGCAAATTGGCATAGAGTTGCCAATCAACTGATAACATTCATACCTTTGGAAAGATGGAGGAAACCAAAGAATCGGGTCACATAAACAAACGGAGAGCATACACACCTCGACACAATGCAGAAACCAACGTTTAACGAGAAACTAGTTCATCACAGAACCACACATGCATACTTATTAGTACCAGGCAAAATTTAAGTTGCCACTCAATTTGTAAAATGTAATTTTTTTTGTATAGATTAAAGAAATCAGAATATTAAAGACAACCTGTATGGCCACAGAGTTCATATAAATGGATCAGGAATCTAAGTCTGATTCTTTGACGTGCTGTTAAGTGAAAATGTCATTTCAAAAGATGGCTGCTGTAGCTCTCCATCTGCAATTAAAGAAGTGCATAAGTAGAAAAAAATTTTATTCAGAAATGCTCTGTGTGTGAATAATAGTGTAATCCGTTAGGCTGCCGTGCTTAGAGGTGTGTGTCTGTCTAGTAACTGGTAGCTCTGTTTTGTGAGCAATGGAATAAACAATGATCCCCATCCTCTGTTGTGAGCTGTGTTAATGAATTTAGATCCTGCAATGTGATCATTTTCTTTTAAAACATTATGGGATCAAGAGCATAAAAAGATTAATTAACAGAGGTGTTGGAACCTGCAAAGCATTGCTGCCTTTCACACCTCTGCTTGTACCAGAATCCCAGTTTACAGGGTCACATCCTTTGCCCTTTGAATGCCCAGGATAATAGGGCAGCAATGAGGAACATCTCCCTGCTTCTGGTTTGGAATTTGGTATCCCAAATCCTAGAGCCCTTATTCTTTCCTTCGCAGCCATAGCCAGATACCTCTTTTCCTTGCTTCCTCTACAAGATCCTTCAGCACCTTTTTTAGCTGGGATCAGGTAATCCTAATGTCCTTCAGGCAGCATTCTGTTGAAAACCCAGGTAGCCACAACCCAGGTACCCTACTTCAACTGACCAGGTTGACTTTCCAACCCTTCCCTCCACACTCTACCACTAGCTTGGCATACCGCTCTTTCTTCCTTTCGCGGACGTCCAAGATGCCTTCATCCCAGGGAACTCTCAGTTCAACCAGCAAGACAAGCTTCTCAGTTACTGACCACACAATGATGTCAGGTCTCACAGAAGTGGTGGTGATCACCCTCATTGCTTGTCTAGGTCTGCTCTCATAGCCCAATTGTTCCCTGGGGCCCAGACTGACATTATATCCTGCGCTGGGCGAGGCTGCACATCTCCACCTGCTGTTATAAGCTGGATGTGCTTTTGTTAACATTGGGACTCTTTGCTTAAGCTCTCATATTCTCTTGCTTAAAACCAAGTCATATCGTAATCTGTAACAGCCCTGGGCCAAGTCGACCTTACAGCCCCTCGGGATGTGATGCAGGTTTGCCTGAGCTGTGTCACATCGGTAACACTTCTCTTCCAAGCCAAACCACCAAGGCGCATTGGCTGCGCTTAGGAGGGTGTCATACACTGCCTGGTCAAAAAAAATAGTCGCCACCTGGATTTAACTAAGCAAATAGGTACGAGCCTCCTATTGGATAATTACTGCATGGGCGATTATCTTTCAGCTGGCAACAAGTTATTTAACCCCAACTGGTGCAATGAGTTGCTTCTCATTTCTTAAACAACAATGTCGAAAGACACATCTCGTGGTCGTGGAAAAGATGTTAGTCTGTTTGAGAAGGGTCAAATCATTGGCATGCATCAAGCAGAGAAAACATCTAAGGAGATTGCAGAAACTACTAAAATTGGGTTAAGAACTGTCCAACACATTATTAAAAACTGGAAGGATAGTGGGGACCCATCGTCTTCGAGGAAGAAATGTGGCTGGAAAAAAATCCTGAATGATCGTGATCGGCAATCACTTAAACGTTTGGTGAAATCAAATCGAAGAAAAACAACAGTAGAACTCAGGTCTATGTTTAATAGTGAAAGTAAGAGCATTTCCACATGCACAATGCGACGGGAACTCAAGGGATTGGGACTGAACAGCTGTGTAGCCGTAAGGCACGGGCATATTCCAAGATGACAATGCCAGGATTCATCGGGCTCAAATTGTGAAAGAGTGGTTCAGGGAGCATGAGACATCATTTTCACACATGGATTGGCCACCACGGAGTCCAGACCTTAACCCCATTGAGAATCTTTGGGATGTGCTGGAGAAGGCTTTGCGCAGTGGTTAGACTCTACCATCATCAATGCAAGATCTTGGTGAAAAATTAATGCAACACTGGATGGAACTAAATCTTGTGACATTGCAGAAGCTTATCGAAACAATGCCACAGCAAATGCGTGCCGTAATCAAAGCTAAAGGCGGTCCAACGAAATATTAGAGTGTGTGACCTTTTTTTTTTGGTGGCGACTTTTTTTTTGGCCAGGCAGTGTACATGACCCTGATTATGAAGCTCAGTCTTGTCTGAGGGATATTGCAAAGATCGACCCCTATCCCACAATTCTTAGGATAACATCCTCCTGGTTGTCCAACGAGCCTGCTGACAGATCGTTTGTATAACATTCAGAGCAATGCGTATTGCTGTGATAGCTTTCAGGTAGTTCAGTCTCTACTCATATATCCTCTTTTTGTTAATAACCGTTCTAAATCTTTGACTATTTTAACCTATTCTCAGATGACCTAACAGTGAGGTGCATTAAAAGGCAGCTGACAGCTACAGGATACAGAGAAGGGAGATAGGCGAGGATCGAGGGGTGCTAATCTATTTCAGCACTCAACAATGATTTTTTACTTTTCTTAGAAAAATGAAATACACAGGGGTAGGAGTGAGAGGTGTTAGACTGAGAGCAGGAACAAGCCATCCAATTAGTGACTTTAAAGGGTGAAATTGCCTTCTAATTAAGAAACTGGTAGAACAAAACAGAACAAAAAAAAAAAAAAAAGACCCCAGACTGAGACCAAAAATATCCAAAAGAAAGTCACTTTCTCACTGGATGAGCGAATTGAAATCCGCTTCAGCCAAGGGAAGCTTGCTTAGCTTTAATGGCCTGCTAGCTGGATAGCTCACATCTAAACAAGACTCTTGGGAAGCTGGGGCTGGCATTAAAGCCAATAGACCAGGATGATAATTGCAGTGTCAAAAACAACCTTGACTTAATTGGTTTCATAGGGGTATTTTCAAACATAACATAGCATCCCTGCAGAGAGCGAAACGTATAAACAAGTAAAGCATTTATTGATTACAGAGTTTTGCAATTTAGATCCCACTTAAAAACAGTCAATCGAGGGACAGCGTGAGGTTTCTCTAGGTGACCACTCCATCATGGGTCTGAATCCTAGCTGCTGCTTACTGAGACAGGGGATTTCCTTTCAGCATTGTGGGGGTAAAGAGATAGGGGGTTACAGAAGTTAGCTCAGTGTCACGCAGATGCAATGTGCATCACTTCCAGCAGAGGCCCTCGCTTTCCCACTTCCTCCCACACCTTGAAAATAGAATGGGGGGCACAAAGATGAATATTTGATGCCGGCCCTCCTTTAGGAAAAAGCATACTAGACTCTGCTGCTTTCTCTGGAGGTTTCTACTATACAATCACCTGAATGGCTTCATATTCTAAAGCATTTGCTGGCTCAGTCCTCTGTCTGAACGTTCCCCTGTTATTTATCTCACACTTAAAATAGGTTGACTATTTATGGGGAGCATCTAGCAGGGAGTGAGAAAGGCCGTGGAGTGGTGCTCTGTGTTAAAAATGCTATATAAAATAGAGATCAGTCATATGGGTAATGTGTCTTGCAGCCTTAGCTTAATTTCAAAATTTAAAACTTGGCAGTCTTGGAGGAATAGTGGTTAGAGCTGCTCTTTCAGAGCCAGGCTGGTGCTTGTATGAGGTTCATAAATTGCTCATCTGTTCCTTCTCAGTTTAACCAGTTTAGCGTCATGGTAAGTTGGTTCCTACCGAAAAACTGTGGCACAAACCAGAGACCAGTCTAGTCCATCACAGGGCACACTCTCAAGTGAGAAAACACACATACAGTATTAAGAAGCATTTTACATTTACAGTACATACTAACCAAACTACACTTTCTGTGGGATGTTTAAAAAACAGTGGAGAAATGGTAGGAAATGTGACACACGGATGGAGCGAGAGGAGCAAACTCTGCACAGGCAGTGACGGGACATGGGATTTGGACCCCGAAGTGTGTAGCCATGAATCAGCAGTGCTAATCTCCTGTACCACCAAGCCATATGCCACATTTCCTACAGTACATTGATTTACTCTGACCTCCTTCAAAATTGTCACGATTATTATTATGATTATACTGTATATATCAAGCTGTACCTTTTATCAAATGTGATTTATGGAACATGTTTCATCAGTTTAGAGATTTTTTTTTTTACTGTTCAAGCACTGGCAGGCTGCACAGTCAGTTACAGGCAGCAACTAAAACCCAGCCTTTTAAATCTCATCGTCTTATTTCACTACACCTCACACTCTGGGTTTGAGCATAAACGCTCTTTTAATTATGAACTCTTAAATTGTGATGTGAGCAATGTGTGCTTCTATGATGGAATGGCATCCCATGCAAGCTGGGATCCAGTCTTGTGATCCATATTGCTGAGGCTAGATTTGCCCCCCATATGACACAATTTAAAATAATAAAAACAAAATGTAAAATGGATAAATCAATGGCCGAAAGGGGGAATGAGTCAGACCTGTTAAACAATACTGTCTGCTAAAGTTCAAGTTAATTATCTGCGAGGTGTGAAAGGTTCATCCATTTATTTCATAACCCATTTACCCAGGTCAGGGTTGTAGTAGGGATGGAGCAATTCCTAACCTCATTGGGTACAAGGTGGAACTCAACCGTGGATGAGGCACCATTGCAGGGCACACTCGAGCTTACATGCAAACTCACTCTGCAAATGTGTTTGGAACTTCTCAAAGTTTAAAAAAAAAATATATATATATATAGTGCAAGCACAAGGGGGTGCCACTGAGCCCCAAAACACAGACACAATATCACCCAACACAATTCTGAGTTCAAATAAAAGATTTATATTCGCAACCAACACTTTTCTATACAAGCACCAGCCACAATACACAAATACAAAATACTCTCCTTCCACCTCCGTTTTTGAACTGGACCTGGGAATTGTTTCCAGTGTTACTCCCAAGTCATCTGGAGCACTTCTGGGTCATGTGAAAATCAGGTCAGTCCTCCCCAGGCAGTGCCCTGTATCAGTACCCAAAGACCCTTACAGAGATGCATTTCTGAACTCCAAATCCCATACCATCCTGTAAATGTCGTTATTGGGATCAGCACTGAGAAACACTGCCTCCTGTTGTGAGTGGGAATGAACTGCTCCTGGCATGTACAATCGCCCAGTCCTTCCATTATGGCCAAGCAGAAAGTAGGTACGCTCCAACGTGTAACGTTGGCACTGTATCTGATCGTGTTCAGCTCTGATGAAAGAGCGTCCCCCACGTGGGGAGAAAAGCACATGGCTGTGATATCTCTGGCAATCAGCAACTACCCTCTAAAACTCACGTAGCTCTGATCTCTCTCTCTCAAAAACATCAAACGTTACTCCTTAACAATCTGTAGATGATAATGTCTGTTGAACAAGCAGGTATCGCTACCTAAGTGGAGGCAAGGTACACTCCAACATGTGGTGAGAGGTAGACCAACTCCAACAGAGGCTGGTGTGTGAGTGAGGAGGGCCCCACCCCCTTCCCCTCATCCCACAGCCGCTCTCTCAGATTCAAGCGAATAAATCGCTGCCACAAGTGAACTATGATACTTAGCACAATGACAGCAGTCACAAAATCAACTGGAATGTTCAAGAAAATTATAGAAAAAAATCCGATCTAAATTCGTTAAGTAGTTCTCTCGTGAAAAGCAAATAGACAGACGGACAGACATTGGATTTTTATATTTACTTATATATATATATATTTACATATATCATGCTTGGGTCACAGATTTGCACAGAAACACAGGAGGTTGTAGAGAGACAGGAACGTTATTCAAACACTGCAAACAAACATTTGTCTCTTTCAAAAGTTTAAACATGCTCCTTGACAAGACACAGATGACAGTTCTGTCTCACAGTTAATAGAATGCAAACATATCTTCCTCTTCAAAGGAGTGCGCGTCAGGAGCAGGGAATGTCAGAGAGAAAGAGAGAGAAAAGCAATCAATCAAAAACCGATAGGTGCTGTTCAGGCTTTTAAGTATGCTCCTCTATAAAACAACCTGCCGCTTCAAGAAACCATAATTGTCGAGTTTATAGCGAGGCACATTCCATAAGATAAGTAAGGCATCCCCAGACAAAAAAGGGGTGACGATAACAGCCCAGTTTTGTTTGTCCCATCCCATCAAAGTCGCCACATGCTCAAAAGCTAAAAGAAACATCTCTGGGTCATCGGAAGGACCCATTTTCGTCAGCACATCCTGAGAATTAGCAGGAGGAGCAGGAACCGGATCATCCTCTGGGTCAGGAGGAAGTGGGACATTTTGAGCGATTTGAAACAACTCCTCAGCATTCATCTGTGCAACCACTCCTGGTACCACTTGTCACGCTTTGGTCACAGATTTGCATAGAAACAAAGGAGGTTGTAGAGACAAGAACTTTATTCAAACACTGCAAACGAACATTTCTATATATTATATATATACACACACACACATACACCAGGGAGCTTTGCCCCCTACTCGTTTCGCTCGCCCACCCCACAACCCCGACCTCCGGGGGCATGCTTTATGCTAGCCTCTTCGCGTTTCTGCCGCTCAAGTTGGGAGGGGGGGGGGGGGGGGCGCTAAGGACGGATCAGCTGCTGCTAACTGCTACCAAGCTGCTTGATCTGCATGTCGCACTCGCGTTGATCATTTAAAAGCCTGTACAGCAGCTGTCCTTTTGTCTTACTTCCTTGTCACCCAGTACGTTAAAGTGTCTTCGAGAAATTATAAGTAGGGCGTGACATGCAAGAAGTCTCGCGGGACTTCAAAGTGTCTCCCCAAGATAATCACGTCTCGACCCAAAATATTTTTTATATAATAGATAGATAAACATATATATACACACATATATACACACACACACATACACGTTATCTATTAAAAGAACTGACCCCCCCCCCCCCACTTCGATGTTTTGATGCTTTATTATAAAACATTGAACCACATTTGATTGAATTTGGCTTTTTTAACATTGACGATCAACAGAAAGGACTTTAATGTCTCTGCAAAGTGGTCTAAATTATTTACAAATATTAAACACAAAGTAACCGATCCCATAAATATTCACGTCTTTAAGCTAGTAGATGCAACTTTGGCAGCCATGACAGCCTCGAGTTTGTGTGGACAGGTTTCTATCAGTTTTGCACATCTGGGCACCGCCATGTTTCCCCATTTTTCATTTCGAAACTACTCAAGCTCTGTCAGATGTCAAGTAGATTTGTAAGAGATCAGCCTTTATCAAGTCCAGCCACAAATTCTCAGCTGGATGGAGATCTGGACTCTGACTCGGCTACTCCGGGACATTAACGTTGTTGCTTTTGAAGCCATTCCTGTGTAGCTTTAGCTTTATGCTTGGAGTTGTTGTCTTGCTGGATAACAATCTTCTCCTGAGAAACAGATTTCTTGCAGACTGCATCAGGTTTTTCTGAATTCTTTTTACCTTCACAAGCCTTTCGGGGGTCTGCTGCACAGAATCATTCCTACAGCATGACAGTGCAACCACCATACTTCACGGTGGGGATGGTGCGTTTTTGATAACATGCAATATTTAAGTATCGCGTTTAGTCTGAAGGCCAAAAAGCTCGACTGTGATCTCATCAAACCACAGAAGCTTCTCCCAGCTGTCTTCAGAGTCCCCCATTGTGCCTCCTGGCAAACTCTAGTTGAGTCCTGTGAAACCTACCAAGGGGGTGGATACTTTTTATAGGCACTTTCTTTAAACAAAAAAAAAGAAAAAATAAAGAAGGCTTTCCTAAAGAAAACACACACACAAAAAGAAGGGGGTCGTTACATGCAACTCTGATCAAAAAAAAAAAAGAGAAGAGTAACTCCCTAAACTGTACAAAAATAAGATACTATGTGACCGGCCAAAGAAAATAAACAAAGACAAGCAATTAGAAACTCCCCCCGGTCTTTGTTTTTGTTTTCCCTCCTTAATGTCTTTTAAACGTCTGACGTGAAAGCATTTTAAATTTCCGCCTCACTTCAGCCACTGCCCTAGCTGTGAACTTGAACCGACATTCTCTGATGTCAGCCACAAACAGTTTGGCCTTTTTTTGAGGTCAGCCCACTAATGAAATCACATCAGAGAGCTGCAGCGCCTGTCTCATGCTCCCCACTATATTCACAATTACTTCATTTACTGTTGTAAATGATTTCAACAATCAGCTATTATATAAGTGCTGGGGGAGTGAAACTGTTTTGTGCTGGGTGGCACTAGCGCCTCCTAGCATTGGTTGGAATTTGGGTACCAGTTAGGGTCAAGATATGGCTACTGCGGAGGGTTGGCAAGCTCTTCCCTTATTCTAAAATGTTTCCATCTCATTTGATGGTAAGACAGGTGGCCTGCTGCACTTGGGTCTCTTCCTGGTTAGTGACATGTCTGCATCCTGAATATGGCACAGCGTTTTTTATGTCTCACTTAGACATGTTTGATGGGAGCTCCTCTTTATATGGACAGTTGGGTAGTGAGGGATGGTGAGTCTGAGTGGCAGTATGACTCAAGTGTAAAGCACCAGGCAGCCATTTCAAAGTCTTTCACTGACGCACTGTGCGACTTTCATTAAGTCACCTCACCAGTGGATGCTCCAATAGTACAAAAACTTTAGAGTTTTGGGGCTTGGCGGTGCACAGGTTAGTGCAGGTGGTGCTGGGCTCACTTTCAATATGGAGTCTCTTTGGATCTTTGTGGATTTTCTCCAGGTATTCCTCCCATATGTCACATTCACTTGCAACTCAGAATTTTTTATTTTTTTTTTATTTGTTTTTTTTACTTTATTAATCCCTGAGGGGAAACTGTCTTTTTTACATCACCTCTGTGGCTGGCATCAGAGTGCATGGTCAGCCATTGTACGGCACCCTTCTGGCACTAATGGGTGTTAAACTTGCAACCTTCCAGATACCAGCATGGATCCTTAGCCACAAAGCCACCACTCGGCCCTGATGAGGACCTAGGCATGGTATAAAATGATTATAAAATTGCAATGCCCCCGTGCCCACAGCCTTGGGCACCAACTCTGTTGGGCCATTTAGTAGATCATGAATGTAAAAGACCAGTAGGAAGTCAGAAGGTAAATCAAACATTATGTGCAAAAGCTTAGTGTTTATTAAATATCAAAAGAATTAAAGTGTCACAGTGGATACCAAATCATTCAATAAATAAAAAAACATCTTTCTTTGTGCCCATAAAACCAAAGTCTTCAGGAGATCAATAAAAAAACAAAAGAAATAAATACTTTTAAAATCCAAAGAAAACATATCTACAATGTATTTTATTTTTCACTGTTAGGACACTGGAACAAATCTCTCCTGCTCAGCCAGTTGCATCCCGATCCGTCACCCCTATGGGTACCTGCAGATCACTTGGCAGAATAAGATTATCATATCACCGCTCCTTATGAAGACCCCAACAACCTCATAGAGCCGCGCCATCTCAGCACTGATGCTGCCATGCTCTGGATCTAAAGTTTCCCCTTTTTTGAAACAACTCTCCATTCTCCTCTGCTTTCTCAGAAATTAAGACACCATGGAACTCTTACGACAGACATCAGTCCTGACACTCTCTTGAGTTCTTCTCTTGATCGACTTCTCTTTTGTTACCCTGGTTCGTCTTTGTTTCATCTCTGTTTCTGTTCTCTTTAGCACTTACTCCTTCCTATTTATACTAGCTTGGTGCCAGTTAAGTACCACGCCACTTACCTATTAATCATCCATCCATCTATCTATTATCCAACCCACTATATCCTAACTACAGGGTCACGGGGGGTTTGCTGGAGCCAAACCCAGCCAACACATGGCACAAGGCAGGAAACAAACCCTGGGCAGGGTGCCAGTCCAACGCAGGGCGCGCACACACACACACACACACACCAAGAACACACCAGGGACAATCTAGAATCGCCAATGCACCTAACCTGCATGCCTTTGGACTGTGGGAGGAAACCAGAACATCCGGAGGAAACCCACGCAGACACGGGGAGAACATGCAAACTCCACGCAGGGAGGACATTAAACGAATGCATGCATTCAAACATGAGCCGCTAACTCATTATGGTTAAAAACCCACTAAAATCAATAAATTTATACTGATAACCTGTGCAGTGACACCATGTTTGGAATGGTGGTGAATAAGTGTTGATGCCCTATGTATTAAGTAAACCCGAATTCAAATGTCATGCCCAGTCACCCTCCATATGTAGTTTGGATATTTTCCTCACGGTCCTCTGGTTCTCTCACCGTGACCCAGAGAAAGCAGCAGTGTCTAGTATGCTTTTCCTAAATGATGGCCAGCATCAAATATTATCTTTGTGCCCACCATTCTATTTCCAAGGTGTGGGAGGAAGTGGGAATGTGAGGGCCTCTGCTGGAAGTGACACACATTGCATCTGCGTGACACTGAGCTAACTTCTGTAACCCCCTATCTCTTTACCCCCACAATGCTGAAAGGAAATCCCCTGCCTCAGTAAGCAGCAGCTAGGATTCAGACCCATGATGGAGTGGTCACCTAGAGAAACCTCACACCGTCCCTCAATTGACTGTTTTCTCACCCTAACCCCAAAGACATGCAGTTCAGGCTAACTGCCAACTCAGGATGAGTCCCTGTGTGAGTGTGTCTGAGTGGGCCCTACAAAGGCATGGCTCCCAATCCCTTATTCCCAGTAACTCTAAACTGATCTTAACAATGTTATGTAAGCTACACTATGCCATCCTCAAACCTTTTCATTCTTCCTCCATTCACTTTTTCAGCTTACCTTCAGAATTTTGGGATCAGTGCACCTGCTATTTCCAGCACTGGCATGCATCCAGCTGTTTTCAGGGGGTAAGCAGTGCTGCCGTAAGGAACACTTCTTCTCTTGAACGCACCAGCCACATTCAAAGCGAGGATCAGCCTTCAGGCACATGCCACAACTCTCCCGTAGGGCACTGCACTTGTACAGGTGGGCTGAAAGAAAAATATTGAGAAGGTGGTTAATGGACAAGTCACCTTAGGAACACTGAGTGGTAGCAGCACACCCCTCTAGACTCACACATATAAATGAATTGAGTCATAGTGGGAAGAAAGATTTTTCTAGAATGGATAAAACACAAGCTAATGTGAAGCAGAAAGAGAAATCTCTAAGCAAGAAAATTTCAAAAGCATCTCAAGAAAGACTATAAAGTAACCAGAGCCGATTCCAGGACATTTGCTGCCCTAGTCGAAGTTGTAAATGTCGCCCCACCACCCCTTTTGGTTTGAGAGGATTCATCACTGCCAAACCTGGAGACAGGACTGGGGACTGCGAAGTATTTAGGACCTCAAATTCACAATTTGAGAATGTGGAGTTATAGCAACCTCTGTTTACAATACTGTCTCTGAAAAATACACTGCTGAGGGGTGCCATTTCAGAAAATAAGTAGGAATCGCGCTGTATTAGTAGTTTTCATTTACCGCTTTTTGACGTTTCTCTGAAGAAAATCCAGAAAGAAACAGTTAAGTTATGGCTGAAATTAGAATTTAATATCTATAGTTAAATATTTAGACCACCAGCTAAATGTGTGCCTTTTGATGATGGTGACGTTCTACATATAATTTTTTTTTTTTAGATAGATAGATAGATAGATAGATAGATAGATAGATAGATAGATAGATAGATAGATAGATACATTATTAATCCCAAGGGGAAATTCACAAGACTAAGACATTACCGTAACACATACTGTACATGTCATTTAAATTAATAGAATAAATTGAAAACTTAGCCTAATATTAAATTGATTATATATTATCTTTAACTAGGAATCTTTACCCACAATTCCTATTTACCGTATGCTCGTGTATGCAAATAATGCAATCTGTCTATCCAAAAAAACACACAACTGCTTAAGAATGCCCAGAGCGAATCTCACAAATGCTATTGAGCAACAGAGGATGGAATTTGCTAAGTTTTAACACAAGTATTAATGTACAGTATGTTCATTTGGGAGACGATCATAGTTTGGGTTAAACAAGCTTTTAGCAATTCACTCAAGAGCTACAGTTCTGTTGCCGTTTTGATTGTTTCATTTTATTTCGCCATGTCTGTCTCTTCTATGCTGCAATTTGAGGATTACTGTTGGCATCAACATCGTCATCATTGTTGTTGTTTGTGTTATTGTTTGACTATGTAGGCTGTCAGACATTAAGACCGAACATCGCCAGTAAGGAAAAATAATACAAAACAATATAATCGGACATTTGCTTTGAGTCCGAGTGTTTGTAGGAATGCATTGTATAAAAAAAAAAAAAAAGTTGCGTCATCCAGGGCCATTTCTGGGCAACAGATTATGCTGTGCATAGTGCAGACAGTGCAGGCTCACAACGTAAACATTTATTTGTGTTCCGGTCCTGTTCAGATAAATTTTTCTAAACAAAATAAAAATAGGAATCTATACATAGGGCTGCAGTAATGTGACGTGACCACTAGCGGGTGCCCTAGATGCTTGCCCAGAAACGGCCCTGGAAGAAGAACACAAGAAATGCCATCCAAGTCAAGAGGTCTTTGCTTTATATTGCACTATTCAAAATGAGCACGTCCACTGTAACAATAGTAATGTCTTAAGCCATATTCAGATGGGATTAGTTTTGCACCAGGAGGTGGCGGGTAAACTAATTAACATCAGAGATCCCTCTGCAACTTTAGTCTCTTCCCAATTGCTTGTGTCAGTAACTTTTAAGAGACTGCACATTCAGAGATTGCCCTTTACCTTACCATCAATCGAACCTCCTAAAATCAGTTGCGATAGGAGAGAGGTCCACACTAATCTTAAGGCCCCTTTTATCTTACCACCAAATGAACTCCTTGAAATCAGTTACAGCAGGAGAAAGGTCCATGCTAATCTTAAGGACCCTAATCACCCAAGCCACAGTTCGTTTACCTGCCAAGAGACCCAGTACAGTCTTAGGTGTCACAGACCTGAAAACCTCATGACCAAAAGGAACAAGAACCAACACACCAAGGACAGCACTCCCCCCCCACACCAAAGACAGTACACCAGATTGACAAAGGATGTGCAGAATAGCATCGGATACTGTATAGCACATCCATATCCACAATAGCCTCCATGGCAACCTGAATGCATGCCATTTAATTCTACTCTGTTAACATTTTTAACTCATCAAATTTGATTTGCCTATAGATTTATTTACACTGCCTTTATCTATTGTAAGCAATAACTGCCTTTTACCGTGTACAATATTTCTTCACAGACAATATATGCAATTTGGCTATTTTGCAAGTGAGGTTGTTGAAGTGTAATAATACTATTTTGTATAGAGGCTTCTGTATGACCTGCCTATCGTCTGAGTAATTGTTCATTGTTTATTTACTTACAGCGGGTTCAACTTATACGTGATTTATAGGTCTATAGAATGTTCTGACTAAATAAAACCGTGTGGGATTTCCAATGTACTGTAAAATGCAAATGGCAATAAAGATTCTTGATTCAATAAAATGTCTGTAAAAATAAACTAGTTCCATGTGAATCAGTAAAATACAATCATTTCAGCAATTTGGAATGGACTCAAATTATGGAAGTCCTCCGGTAATGATCACTTTATCCCACCACCTGTTGTAAAACTAATTCCATTCAAATGAGGCTTTAGAATGAATCAAATTGAAATGTATTGTCACACATACAAAGTCCAGTGATATTCTTCATACCTCTCCGGCCCTGTGATGGGTAAGTGTGGCTGGACCTTACCTCTTACCTCTGGATTTTTCACTAATCAAGAAGTGACCTGTTCAAATAAAACAAACCTGAAAACCTCAGACATAATGGGCGATTATGTATGTTAATACCTTAAGGTTTAGCAATCTGGTGTTACTGCTTTATAATTGTGAATCTGTGCAACCACTCTGAGCCTGTACTCAGTAATGAGTGCTATAAAAAATTAAATTGAACTGGAAAGAATTTTCTGATAGAAAGCAGACTTCATAGTTTCTTCGATGATATCAGGTCATCTGGATGCTGATGCAGCAAAAGAAACCCAAACCACGGCAGCACTAGATCAGGTATTCATGGTCTCATAATATAAAATGATCCCATAGTTTGAGCTCTAAAGCCCTTTGGACATGATAAAGTGTTAAGTGTTACACTTAAGCTATTTAGATTCAGTGCTGCCAAGTTTATTACACTACAAATCTTGAGATGTGTAACATCTTCATCTGGCAAAGGCTAAACATAATCTAATCTGTCACGGGTAAGCCTGTAAGTAGGCCTCTGCTAATTAAACTGAACTAAATGAATCATTTAATTGCTGTATCATTTTCTTATTACACAGGGGTGGGACTTTGTTGAGCAGTGCTGGGCCTTTAGCTTCTTAATCCTCTTACTGCTGGGTGGGAAGAGTTGGTAAAGACATTAGGGAGATAGAGAGAAAGGATAGTCTAGTTGGTTTTTGGATATTTCCATCATAATGAAGGGAGAAGGTGCAGTCTGTCCCACCATAATCACACAGTATGCAATGGCAGAAGGTCTGCTCTCTCAGCTTCACCTTTTGGTAGATCCAAAGGGAGTGACATGTCCACCACATTCTCTGGAATTCTCATGCAAACACAGAATTGTCCTGAAGAAATTCATCGATCCATTTTTTGGGAGTCGGTTTATTCAGTTTAAAGGTTATGGGAAGACAGGGTCTTTCTCGGCAGTATCAGGTGAACCAGCACTGCAGTGATCAATGTTTAGCATGTGGCTCTTGTCTGTGGACATATAGTAGCTACTTGGTAGCAGTTGGTTAAACATTTAGTGCATTACTATGGTTCTTGAAAACAGAGCTGGTCAATCCATTAAGTGACTTTGGTGGTCACCTACGGCACACTCATCTGAGGGGCGCACACTTTGGACGCCAAAGAGGACAAACCCCTCTTTTGTGTTTATGAAGGCCAACATGCTCCAAGCAACCTGTCGTCATATTATGATGATAATGAGTGGCTGCCATTAATGAAAGTAAACACAAGGGGACCCCCCAACTCCCACCTCTACACTCCAGGCATCAAACTCTTGGAACAACTTGGATGGTTCTAGCAACATCTTTGAAATTTTAATACACTAGGATGTACTGGCACCCTATCTGTGCTTGGTACCTGCCCTGTGCCTAATACTGCTCTGGCCTATCCCATATTTTAATTTGTATGGATGAATGGAAGGATGTAGTTAACATAAGTTTGTTTCCACATCTGACTTTTCCAGCGGTTTTTAGTTGAAACCTTCATTTACATAATGTTAGCAAGTCATGGTTAGCCATGGCACAGAACTGATTTTGTCCCAAGTCCACCAATGCCACCAATGACCATTCAGCTGAAGTACAAAAGATATTGAAGGAACGCCAGTGTTTTGGACCACACAAACAAAAGAGAGGCTTATCTGTTTGATGTCTTATATCTGTCATACTATAACAGAATGGAAAATGGAAAAAGATGTGACTGCGGCCTAGCTCATCAAAAACAGGGTTGTTGCATAGATCACCCAACATTTGTAGAGCCACTGGGGCTGTCTAGCAGAACATTATCCAGCTGACAAAATCCAGAAAGCTTGAAAAGCTGTGGAAATGTAAAAATATACGGAAATGTTATGAGTAAGTCATTGAATCCATCACCCCCTGAGGTTCCTATTTGTGTAAGGGAATGAGATCCACCAACTAGAGTTGTTAAGTGTCAATTGCTCTGTGGCTTGAAGTTGTATAGTGTGACACTTGCCTAAAAGGTCAACCAGAAGAAAACCCAAGCAAGTATGAGGAGAACGAACAAACTCTCCATAGACAATGACGTGACAAGAGACATGAAGCCAAGTCCTAGAGTTGTAAATTAAAAGAAAAAACTATAGCCCAATCCCTTATGAACTCTTGTACTGGGGATGGAAAATAAACCCATGGGCCATTTTTTACCTTGATATATTTAAGATTCTGTTTCATGGATCACTGCTTCACCTTTTGTTTCCAAAAACATGGCCATTAATTGGCTTTAGAAGAATCACACTAGAAAATGCTACTCCTCAGTGTGCAGTGATGGATTTCTTCATTTTGGGATGCTGCACACTGTGTGCAGCTTCACAGTCAGAGCCGGCTCGGTACGCGGCGTGGAATGTACACTAGGCTTCGGAGTCTAATTTTTCACTTTTATTATCTTTGAAAAGTATTGCAAGCTCAACATTGCCGGACTTGAGAATCTGTGTTTGGTGAAAATTTATCTAGAAGGCAGCAACAAAAATAGACAAATTACATGCAATTTAAGGTAGAAATTTCCAGGGCAAAAAACAAACTCTCATTACTTTTCAAGAGCAGCGATCTTTGAAGTGTTTGCCATCGATTATGCTGCAGGAACAGTCAGCTTGGTTGGCTGTCAGAACTTTCACAGCTACGTCAACATTTGTCTTCTGCAAAAACGTTTTTATCATTACATCGCTTATACTCCTTAACAATATTCTGCAGGAGTTAAAGAGTAAACCATAAAGCATATAGAAAGCACATCAGGGAGTTGTTCTTATAGAGAAATATGACATTGTCATTGATACAACATTCTTCATACTTTTTAATTCATGTCATGTTCTCTCTAAGTTGAGTGTGTAAGTGATCGATTTTACAGGGTTGCTCACAAAAAGACGTCACTTTCAACCAAAATTAAACTATAAAAATTAAACTAAATTCATCACAGACCCAATTTAAATGAATTTCAAACACAATTGTGCTAAATGAAACGGTTTATGCTGTTGTTTGTTTGTCAGTTCCATTGTTGTTCCTTTGTCGTTTTAACCATGTCTAAGTGCAAAGCTGAAGAGAGTTCAAGTAGAATCGAAAAACAGTGTTTGGGATTTAAGATAGAAATGGCCGACGGAAGGTTTTTGTCAAAACAGACTCATTGCATAGCGCCAGGGTCAGCATGTGCTTCTAGGAGAAATTTTCAACCACTCGGGAGACGAATGGTGACATTTGCAAAGTTGGCATGTATGTTGGATCTTTTAACACATGGACCTCAGATTAAGCATGGAGTGACTAGAAAGTGGACCCTCTCAAACAACATTTGAACCAGAAATCTTATTTCGTTTCAGTCATAAAACTTAAAACTCAATCGAAAGGCTAGTAAGAATCTACTGTAAAGACGACTGTGAAGATAGAAAACTTGTACAGTGGAACCTCGGTTCACGAACGTCTCGGTACACGTACAAATTGGTTTACGACCAAAAAGTTTGCCAAACTTTTGCCTCGGTTAATGACAACACACTCGGTATACGAACAAGCCAGTTTCCCTTTTAGTTTGTACATGTTCAGTCTCTCCCTGTGCATTTCCTGTGCAGCGAACAAGAGAGAGAGAGCGAGTGAGCGCGACACACACACACAGAGGCAGCACGAGAGAGACGCACAAACACAGGCAGCGTGAGAGAAAGAGATGGACACATAAGGTAGGAAGGCAGTTAAAGAATGCACTGGGCTTGATTTTGTTTTCACTTCTGTTTACAGCGATCAGTTCGTAGCGTGCATTGTTGCAATGTTACTTTTCTTGGTGGTTTATTAAATTACGGATTTTTTCAAATGTTCATTTTTTTCCCTTTGCTTAATACTCATAAAAAAAAAGTGTTTTTAGCCAGCAGTTGGTAGCGCTATAGCGTGAACTATTACAGTGTTCGTTTTCTCTGTTGTTCAAGGTTTTCTCAGTGTTATTCAATGTTTTTACATTTAGTTTACTATTACGCTGGGCATTCTATGGTTTAATTAACTATATTTGTGCTTAAAAACTTTAAAAATATATATATATTTACATACAGTTTGTATGGTCTGGAACGGATTATATGGTCTGGAACGGATTAATTGTATTTACATACAACCCTATGGGGGAAATTGCTTCGGTTCACGACCAAATCGGTTTACGACCAGAGTTTTGGAACGAATTATGGTCGTGAACCGAGGTTCCACTGTATATTGAATCGAAAGACTGGTTTATCTTTGATAAGGACTGTTTTTTTTCTACACCCGCTAATCCGCAAAAAATTCATTTAGATTTGAGCAGAGGAATAGGCCATTACATACTACGCTTTGTTGAAGAAGGACTACAATTTCTGGTTCTAGTTGAGTCACAATGTTCGAGATACGGATTAAGGAAAAATTAGAAACCGGAACCGCAAAGACATTTTCAGATATGGTTACACTTACTAAACAACAGGATCACCTCAAGAAGTTCTTTTTACTTTGGTCACATTCTAGGCCTCAAGTGCTGACTACAAGAGAGAACTTCTAATGAACAATATAAAAACAAAATCCAGGAACCACTTAGATTCTGAGCATTTAGTAAACTTGGTGAGAACTAAAATCTTTTTCAACAGACTGTTTATATTGATAGAGTTTATAACTTATATAAGACAGAAACAGTCAGAAGAGAAACGTTTTAAATACTCAGTGAATTTATGAGTAGAAAGAAACTATTGAAAGAAAAAAAAAAAACTTGGGTTATATCAATTTTGTTAATTTTTTGATACTTAACATCAAATATCTTCTTCTTCTTTAAATATGCAATAAGGTAAATAACCAAATGTGTGATTTTTTTTTGTGGTACATACAGAAATGCATTGCTAATACTGGTGTGACAAAATTGTTGGATTTTAGAACTTGTTGCACACACGAAAGAGGACATTGGTCACAGGGAGCAAAAATCAGGCCCTATGCCAGTGAGTGAGTGTGAACTCTAAATTTGCCTGCCATCTCATCCAAGCTGGGCGACTGCTGGGTGAGCCTCTTACCACCATGACTCAGAATTAGATAAATCACTTCTGAGAATGTTAAGTGATAAATGGCCTTGGGTCCCATCTCTGTGACCTTGAATTATGAATGAATGGATGTCCTTTCTTGAAGG
This sequence comes from Erpetoichthys calabaricus, assembly GCF_900747795.2. NCBI lineage: Eukaryota > Metazoa > Chordata > Cladistia > Polypteriformes > Polypteridae > Erpetoichthys > Erpetoichthys calabaricus. Next base: position 40,104,342 of record NC_041411.2, on the reverse strand, counting down.
TCCCTCATGTCCACCATTCTGAGTAAGACTTAGAACTTGTCACTTCAGGGAATTTGGTAGCTAAAACTTATTAATGACATTTGTTTGCGACATTTGTTTTCCCTTGTGTTGTGTAATTTATTGTCTTGGACGTCCTGTCATGTTCATTCTGCTCGGTGCGTACTTGCTATCGTTACCATCCAGAACATGCAATACTATTTGTGCTATTATAAGAATAACTTTGAAAAGTACTTTGTGCCAGTGTAAACTATAAAAGGCACAGTACAAAATGATGATGGACGCAGGAGAAAAGATACTGTACATGGGTCATCTCTTATACATGATACAGGGATATCATATTTCATTGAAGCCTAAAATTATCAGAAGAATATTTGACACAGCTTACAGCTCATGATTAGGGTGGAGCTTCAATATACCCTTATATGATTTAGCAATGCATTTTCTTTTAAGATTTTTAACATTTCCCCCTATGGTTGATAATATAACGAAGGAGCCATCTCTAGTCAAAAAAGTGGGAGTGATCTCCCCCAGACCTTTTCATATACTCAGATATGGGGATGGATATTTGAGGAGTAAACTGAAAGACAATGATTATATTTTTAAATATAATGTACATTAAAGAACCATCAACAACAAATTAAATCAAATTCATAAAATAGTGGACAATTATTATAAAAGTAAAGTTGAATAAATCGGACTCTGAATGAATAAAAGGTAAAGTACCACTTCCAGTTAATGGAAATAGTTAAAATCTACGTTTTGTACCTAATACTTGTATGCAAAATTTGATTAACCTAAGTGAAAGCGTACTCAAGTTATCGTGTTTACATACACACACACACAGACAGACAAACAGACATAATTCCAAAAATGGTATTTTCAGACTCAGGGAGGTCTAAAATGTCGAGATTCATCAAAATTTCAAAATGGAATTTTTGGAGGATTCCAATACTTTCCCTAAACTTCATATACGAGAAAGTCAGGGAGGTCTAAAAAGTCGAATTTCATCAAAATCCATCCATCCATCCATCCATTATCCAACCCGCTATATCCAAACTACAGGGTCACGGGGGTCTGCTGGAGCCAATCCCAGCCAACACAGGGCACAAGGCAGGAAACAAACCCTGGGCAGGGCGCCAGCCCACCGCAGATTTCATCAAAATCTCGAAATCGAATTTTTGGATGATTACAATACTTTCCCTATATGAGAAAGTAAAAAGGCAAGACTGGTTTCCTCGACCCTAGATTCCTTGACACGATGAGACCCTTGGAGAATCATAAACTGTTCATGCACTCCCAACACAAACGTTGACACCGAACTGAACACAGAAGTGAGTAAGGCTCTGTGGCCAGACTTACCTTGAATATTTCTTGGATTGTCGATAACAAAGTTCCCATTCCATACCACGGACAAATCAACTGGAAGATCGCTGATATCGTTACCCTCGTAGAAATACTGAAAAATAATCACAAAATTAAACAAATTAGCAATACAGGAAAAAAAGATTGTACTTTATTAAGCAGATCTTAAAATGTTAAGGCAGGCAAATGTAATGATTTGAATGGCTAGATCAAGTTGAGTGACGAAAATGCATGTCAGTCAACAACAACAACAAGATGGAAGGAGGCTGATGTCTGGATCTGCAAGGACACAAATTGCCTCTTAGATATGATCAAGTAAGTGATGGAAGATTTTTTCTTTTTTAGGGATTACAGCAAGACCACCTTAATCTGCTCTATTACTGCATTAATGGCTTTTAGAAATTTCCAGAGTTACCACTAGGGTGTTATACTGTGTTAGCCATTATGAATGTAGTGAGAAGTCAAGCAAAATGACACCTTTTACTGGCTAACTAAAAAGATTACAAAATGCAAGTTTTCGAGGCACTCAGGCCTCTTCTTCAGGCGAGATGTAATCACGTCCTGGACTGTCTTAATGGATGGGCACACTGGGCAGTGGCCTGGGGGCCCCACAAGCATAGGGGCCCCATGCTAATCTATGTATGTTGTGACTTGCTAAGTGGTTGTGTAGGTTGGGGCCTCAGTGCACTGCTTTGTCCGGGGACCTATAATGCTGTTAAGATGGCCCTGCTCACATCCACACTTTGCTGTATTCACATGAATTATGCCTGGCATTTTAGGAGAAAACCAAGATATGGCTTCTATACACTTTAATTGAGTATCACATCACTCCAGATATGTCTGGACCATAAAAATGCCATTTCTAGCTGACCTTATGAATATTAATTTATTGAGAGAGGTAAGAGGGCAACACAGTAATTCAGACAGCATCATCCAACTAGGATTTCAATGGGCATACAAGTGAAATTTTCCACTGGGAAAATTATTTCTGAACGCGGCATACCCATTGTGTCCATTGACGCAGTCTCTTTCCAACCCTCATTAAAAATACCCAAGACGGCAGCATCAAGGCAAAACCACAGAGCCACTGACCAGCACTTGTATTATCGCCAGGTCTTCAGCCAAGTCTGGTAACCATTACATCCAAGCTTTTTCAGCACAATGCTGTCAGCAAGGCTGGCACAACAAGTGCTTTTAGAGTTACAAAAAAAAATTAAAATCACCTTCAACATGGAGCATTAAGTTACACCAGATCAGCATCTTCAAGGTTCTTTTTTATCCTATTCCCCAGCACAAAACTGTACACCATTTTAAGGGAAAAATGTATAGCTTCTCTTGAGACATGGGTATTTTTGGCTTCTACTTTCATTATTTCTCAAGAAAATGACCTTTATTAGAACATACAATGCGGTTATAAAATGCTTAGCTCTTCACATCTGCATTCCCAGTGGGAAGGAAATGGTTCTTGGTGCAAAGGAACAAAAAAAAGGCAAGCACATTTTTCTCTTTTTGGAGGTCACAGAGACATACAATGAACTTAGTTACAGTTTAGATTTTCTTCAATAAAATCTACATTCCAAGTTGGTTGAATATCAACTGTAACCCCCATATATAACGTCTCAAAAACAAGGGAAATACAGCCTTAAGGAAGGAAGAGTTTCCAGTCTCCCCACTGTGGTGAGTTTAACCCTTGTCTCCCTTTCCCCATGGGCACCATCAGTATTCTACACGCAAGTTCACCACAACACCCTTCCTGGGCACCGATCAATACGGTACTGAGAGGAGCCGGAATTTTCACTGACAGGTAACGACCTCCTTTGGAGAAGGAATCTGAACAGCTCTCGCAAGAAAATGACAGGCATGTCAGAGGAGATGAAATAAATGATTCATGGCTTTCTGGGAGTTTGTCAAGTTTGGAGGGGAGGTGGATGCGGGGGGAGGTGGTAGGAGTGCTGAGTTTTCTGGAATGGAGTTTACTTAAAAATAATACATAGTCTGAGAACTCTGATGCAGCCATTAGTTGACAAAATACTCTTTGTTCATTTCTGATGCAAATACAGTTTGATTATTCCTCTCACTGAGATGAAAGAAGCGGTGTAGGGATGTTCCTCTTCCAAACAGATGAACGACTATAATTTCAGAAATCTGTGATATTCAAACAGCCATTGACATCATTCATCATGCTGCCAATGTAGTAGTGTTATAAAATGTGCTTAGTCTGCGAAACAAGAGTCAAGAGTGGCACTTCTCGTTCATTTCTACAAAGTTGCACAACTTGAGCAAGTGTCGATAAGGACATGTGCTGACAAAGGGGAGAAAAATTATTTGACTCATTTCACTTACTGCATGCAGTTGAGGGCACTGGAGTCAGAACTTGAAGGAGTACCGACAGTTTTATCATTTTTCACTGCAGCGTACTGGCAGTAAATGGTTGTGTACTGACAACTCGCCCTCATCAAGGGGCACCCTCCTGCTGTTTACCGTATCATCTCGATTGAAACTCCAAAGGGAACCAGCCCCCCACTCTCCAATCCAGTGTATGTATCTCAATTTGTTTTCGAAACTCCTGGGGGAACCTCCAAACCCTGCTCTCCAAACTAATGTACATAAATCTTTGCGTTCAAAACTCTGAGTGGAACTCGCACCACCCCTCCTTCCAAGACTTCTGATATATTGTACAAATATTTGTATGATCAAACTTGAAACTCCTAGGGGAGCCCCCAAGTCCTGCTCTCCAAACTAACATATGTATAAATAACATCTTCATGCTCAAAACTCTGAGGGGAACTCTGACAACCCGGAATTTCTGATCTAATGTACAAATATTTGTATTATCAAAATCAAAATTCATAGAGGACACCCCCAAACACTGCTCTCCAAACTAATATACTGTATGTATATCTTCATGCTCAAAACTCTGAGGGGAACTCCGACCACCCGGGATTTCTGATCTAATGTACAAATATTTGTATTATCAAAATCGAAACTCATAGAGGAACCCCCCAAACACTGCTCTCCAAACTGATATAAATAAATGTTAGAACTCCAAGCTCAGAGGGGAACTCACCCACCCAGCAGAGATTTCACATCTACTGTATGAATACTTGTATCCTCACAATTGAAATTCCTAGGGGAGCCCCAGAACCTTGATCTCCAAACTAATGAATGTATTCAAAATTCTTAAGGGGATCTCCCACTACTGAGTATTTCCAATCTAGTGTACGAATACTTGTACTATCAAAATCAAAACTCCTAGGGGAACCCCCAAACCCTGTTCTCCAAACTAGTGAATGTAAATTTTAGTGCTCAACACTCAGGGGAGCTCACACAACCCCCAAGATATCCAGTCTACTTGTACTTCTACATCACAATTGAAACTCCTAGAGGAATCCCAGAACCTTGCTCTCTAAACTAATGTACATATATCTTAAAATTCAAAACTCTTGACGGGATCTCCCACCACCTGGTATTTCCGATCTAATGTACGAATATTTGTACTATCAAAATCAAAACTCCTAGAGGAATCCCATAATCTTGATCTTCCAACTAATGTACATATATCTTAGCATTCAAAACTCTTTTTAACGTGATCTCCCACCACCTGGTATTTCCGATCTAATGTACGAATATTTGTACTATCAAAATGAAAACTCCTAGAGGGACCCCAGAACCTTGCTCTCCAAACTAATGTACATATATCTTAGCATTCAAAACTCTTGACGTCATCTCCCACCACCTTGTATTTCCGATCTAATGTATGAATATTTGTACTCTCAAAATGAAAACTCCTAAAGGGGCCCCAGAACCTTGCTCTCCAAACTAATGTACATATATCTTAGCGTTCAAAACTCTTGATGGGATCTCCCACCACCTTGTATTTTCGATCTAATGTACGAATACTTGTACTATCAAAATCAAAACTCCTAGAGGAACCCCATAATCATGATCTTCCAACTAATGTACATATATCTTAACATTCAAAACTCTTTTTAACGTGATCTCCCACCACCTGGTATTTCCGATCTAATATAGGAATATTTGTACTATCAAAATGAAAACTCCTAGAGGGACCCCAGAACCTTGCTCTCCAAACTAATGTACATATATCTTAGCATTCAAAACTCTTTATGGGATCTCTCACCACCTTGTATTTCCAATCTAATGTACGAATACTTGTACTATCAAAATGAAAACACCTAGAGGAACCCCAAAACCTTGCTCTCCAAACTAATGTACATAAATCTTAGCGTTCAAAACTCTTGATGGGATCTCCCACTACTGAGTATTTCCAATATAATGTACGAATACTTGTACTATCAAAATGAAAACTCCTAGAGGAACCCCCAAACCCTGCTCTCCAAACTAATGTGCATATATTTTAGTGTTCAAAGCTCTTAGGCACTCACACCCACAGAGATTTCCCAAATAATGTAGGAGTACTTATATCAACACAATTGAACCCTGCTCTCCAAACAAGTATATGTATTTCTTCATGCCTGGAACGCCCTCCCCCAGGATTTCTGATCTAATGTATGAATATCTTCACAATTGAAACTCCAAGGGGGTACACCCCAACCACTGACAACACATTGGGAGGAGAACCTAGACGCCAACAAAAAAGATAGTACTGGCACTTACGCGTTTTCCACTTCAGACACGGACCGCCACCTATCCCAGTATCACCAGTTAAAAAGGCAGGAGTTTCCAATGGGATGGATGTTAGTCAGCTGCTGGGGAAAAACAAACACGGAGCGTGGCACTTTGTTTTGCTTTCAAAGGCGCTTTTATGCACTCAGCTGTTGTTAGCAGCTGTTATTTGACTATTTATAATGTTTCAGTTAGCTTGAGTGAATCTGGCCCTTCTCTTCTGTGTGATATTATCATCAAGGAGTTACACCCGATTGGCTATTTGCAGAAGTAGGCTATTGCTATGAGCGAGCAGGTATACCTAATTATGTGGCTACTAAGTATATTATTCAAATAATGAAAGAAAATACAAGATGTTAAATCAAGTAGTGTGTCAGGTATTGGATGTTAGTGCAATGCTTCCTGACGCAATGCAATTTTAGTTCTTTCAGAGGCACACAACAGCTTCCGGTTGTTGCTCACCTTTCCTCATGCCACGTAAAGGTGATGCTTTCTGTTCTTAATGTCTGTGCCAGTGCCTTATTATTAGTACAGAAAACCGGACACTTGATCTGGAATGGGTTATTGTGTGGTATTAGTGGGATTTGCGGATGAAAATCAATTGCCTACTACCACATCCCATTAAAACTGTTGGCACAATCTTGTTTTGATGGAGGGTTTTGGCTTGTAGTTGTTATTCATTATAAACTTTTAGAAGGCTTAAATTTGTTTAATAGGATTATTGGTGCTGCAGCTTTCAGGGAAATGTAATGGCAGGATGCCGAGGCACAGTGGCAGAGTTTAAACATCCAGAGGGAGAGTACACAGCGACCTCACATTCAGCAGCACTGTGTTAATGTTTTTAACTGGACTTCCAGGTATCCAACAGGTTAAGCGGAATAACTTTTTATTGCCTGCCTTGAAGGTCAATAGTAAAATACACTGCTCTTTACATATTCAATGCACAGATATTATGAGAGGTTTTACAAAAATATAAAGTTATGTAACATTCTCAAACCCATCTGATCTCATCTTCTCCACTGTTTTTTCCTGGTGAGGGTCATGGTTTTAGAAGGCCCAGCAGGTTAGCCCACACCTCCCTGCCCCCAGCTCCTCCTGAGGTGTTCCCAAGCCAGTCTAAATCCTCCCAGTGCTTTCTGGGTCTGTTGCTGGATCACCTCTCATTGAGACATCCCCTTTTGGGGTCATCCTTACAACATGCCCAAACCATCTCAACTGGATCCTCTCGATCTGGAGGTGTGGTAACTCTGCTCTGAGGCTCTCTCTTCTCAAACCTATTTAATCCAATTCAGGTTTGCTGTGGGCTGGAGACTACCCCAGCAGCACAGGTGCAAGGCAAGAAACAGCCCTGTGCTAGGTGTCAGTCCATTGCAGAGCCCACTGACACACACACACATACAGATTCTCACACTGGGACAATTTAGATGTTGCAATGAACCCAACATACTTGGGGATCTGGGGGGAAAATTGGAAGACCTGGAAGCCCAAGCTGAAATGGACAGAACATGTAAACTCCACACCACACAGACAAGAACAGTGCATGGGATTCAAACACAGGGAACTGAAACTGTGAGTTGGCAGTGCTAACCCACTGTGCTTCTCATAAATGCTTCTTAGAAGTATTAAGTAGACTTTTGATACCATGATAAATCTATCCACCTTAATCAAAGGATGTCTTTGTGGCCATCTGGTTGCTATGTCTCTGTCATTTCAAAAGATGGAGCATTAAAAACATTGTTAGTAACAAAAGGCATTGCATTTGTCATTCTAACAGATGGCGCATCACAAACATTAACACTGCTTTTACAATCCCATACCATATTGCATATAGTGGAGTGCATGGTGCAATGCAAACATTAATGCAGAGGTCTATACTGATTACTTAGATATCAGCTCATCTTAGACGAGCAGCACAGCTAGCATATATATAAAATGCTAAAGTCTATCTGCCTACCACGTGATTACTCAAAAACTAATGGAATTAGGACCTTGATCTGTATCTTAATCGAAAAGTTGTGTAGGACCTGATATGTTCAGGAAATAAAAAAAAAAAAATCAAGTAATGACAACCTGTGATGTGTAGTGATGTGTTTGCAGCAAAGTCATTACAGAACCGTGTGATAAAGATCATAATGGCAGAAAAAAAGAGCACTGACATCTGCTGAGGATCAAACAAATTGCAGAAGGCGATTAAGTGACAAAGAACAACAAGAATACAAGATACTGCAATTAAACAGCAGGCAAACATGACTGCACAGAGACAGGTAAGAAAAGTCCAGGATACAGAAGACAAGAAGGAGAAAGGGACAGAAACGCACAGCGACAATTGAGAAGGTAGTCAAATGGTTCAATTTTCTGACTATATAAAACCATAGCTTTTACATCCTAATGTAAATGTTTCTTTGAAGACCCATACTTGGCAAAGTTACATTAGCCGTGTGATCAATTTTTTTATGTTTGTATTTTTTAATGGTGTGCTGCCAAAATAGAAATATAATAGTGACCAGAAGTAAAAAAAACACATTATAACTAAGATCAGAGGGTCTCCAACTCCAGTCCTGGAGGGCCGCAGTGGCTGCAGGTTTTCATTCTAATTATTTTTTTTAAATTAGTGACCTGTTTTATCTGCTAATTAACTTCTTTTGAATTAATTTTAATTGATTTGCTCTTGAAGATTCAGACCCCTTAACTGTTTATTTTTCTTAATAAGCAGCCAAACAATAACAAGATACAAAATGAGCCAAAACAAGACCAGCAAACTGTGTCCATCATTCAATAAAAAAGTTGAAGGTGTCCGCAATGTTGATCTGCTCAGGTCCTCAAAACATTTGAACAGAGCTCTTAGAAAAGAGAAAATCAACAATTTTAGAAATGTCTGCAGCAACAAGCCATGGAATTAAAGAACGGGTTTAATTAACGACAAGAATCAGAGCCTAATTAAGCAACTGGTTGGTGTGAAACTGGTTGGAGTTTGAGGCCGTGACTCTGTTGGCTCACTCAGTTCACATTTCTTTTCTGTTTGGGATGCCATTTCAGTAAAGAAATGAAGCAATTCAGAAGAATGAAGAAGAAATTCAGGGGAACAAATCTTAAAAAACAAGTCAATTCAAATGAAAGGAAAAGGAGCTCATTAACAGCAAAAACAGGTCACCAATTAAGAAAAGGGTTAGAATTAAAACCTGCAACCACTGCGGCCCTCCAGGACCGGAGTTGGAGACTCCCGGAGGAACTGAAAGAAGTAAGAATTTAGAAAACACGAAAAATTATCAACGGCTTCTTATTTTTCACAGTTTTCCTTTACTGTAGGTCTGGGGGTTTAGTAGATACATATCTTGATGCACATTTCATTTAATTTGAAAAGGCGCATTTAACATGTAAAAAAGGTGTCCATCTATCCATCCATTCTCCAACCCGCTATATCCTAACACAGAGTCACGGGGGGTCTGCTGGAGCCAATCCCAGCCAACACAGGGCGCAAGGCAGAAACAAATCCCAGGCAGGGTGCCAACCCACCGCAGGGCACACACACCAGGGACAATTTAGGATCGCCAATGCACCTAACCTGCATGTCTTTGGACTGTGGGGAGGAAACCGGAGCACCCGGAGGAAAACAGTAAAAAAAAGGTGAAGTATTAAAAATGCAAAGAAGAACTTCCGCTTTCACTTCTGAAAAATGCTTTGTCTTGAAGTTCTCTCTAACTTATACTGAACCCTTAAGAAAAGGGGTCTCTAGCAGGGTAAAATATTCACATCTATCATCACATGGGACACGATCTTTGCACCTCATTCATCAATTATTTCTCTGAAATGGAAAACAAAAATGTGCCTGAAATCCCAGGTTAGAAGGTGTACAATCTCTTTTTAAAAGGCTTTTCTGAATTAACATTCAAGGCAACAAAGGCGTTGTTGGGTGTTTGGAGCCACCACACTCCAACGAGACTCTTCAACAATCACCAAGGACCAGAAATCAGGATTTGGCGACTAACTCTCTATGTCTGCTCTTGAACCAGGTGGACTGTTCACTTAAGTTCACTGGACACTTTGCTGGAATAGAATAAGCAGGCATCCCATTTATGCCCGTCTAAAACCCAGTTCAGACATCGAGGTTCCACAGGGTGCACAGATTCATCAAAGTGCTTGTCGTCTTCTCTTTGACTCTGCAAACTAATTAACTCCCACACTTGCCTAGTTTTCCAAAAGTATGTGCAGATTCAGATCAGTAACTTGTGCAGAGACAAAACAAGGAACTCTCTTGTGAGACACTCCAACGCAAAAACTGAAGCAAGTTAGCACAGTGAATGACATTCAGTCAAACGGCAAAGAGCTCACAGAGAATCTTTATGTGGCCATCAAAACTAAAGCTTTGTTTCGAGAAAATTGGACCCAACGTGCGTCAGGCTATTATGGATGCAGTGGCAGTGTCTCAGTTCAGCACATGAATACCATTGAGCCTGACGATAAACATCTGAAGAAAGTGAGCGGAAGGGACACATTAATATTTATTAAAAACCACAATAACACGCTTCTCAAATTTTTAAAATTCATGGTTAACACCAATACACCACCGCAGAGTAGCTTTGAGAACAATTACCTATCACAAAGCACTTACAGGGGAGATGAACTCTTTCTGATTTATGGGTTCATCATAACTCTGCCAACCATGTCTGTTGCTTGGACTTTTAGAAAGTAGAATTATTTCAAAGCAACCCACAGTCGGTTAAAAGGCCTAACTTACCATGCTATTAACACTGCAAACACACATTATTACATTTTCAAATCATTTCTGTCACGAGTAACAAAAAACTTAAAAATAAAAAAAGATATTCATTTTGCCAAGTTCTATCATGTTTTCTTTAACTGATTTCCTTCATTTTCACAGAAGATGGGAAAGAAGCAACACAGCAGGTCCCAAATAACACTGCCACGTTGAAAGTCGAGCATTGATATTGTAGTACTTGTTAGATCCTTAAGCCTCTATCAATTTCTAAAATCTGTTCTTTCTGATACGTTTTTAACGTTACATAGTGGTCTCTCTGTAAAAGCTCCTTACAAACCAATAAAAAAATTAATCGTAATCATTTTGGAGGAAATATGAGTTTTGATACTCCATTTACAAGGAATGCTGCAACCATGGGAAGGAATCATATGGTGTGCAAAATGGGCTTAATTAAAGGGAACATTAGAAGATTAGAACAATCTAGATGAGAACAGGCCATTCAGCCGAACACAGCTCACTTGTCTTATCCACTCAAATAACAGCAAATCGAGCTTTAAAAGTCCCTTAAGGCCTACTGTGTACCACACTACTCGGTAACCATGTGTCTGGGGTTCTTTGAGTAAAGAAAAACTTCCTAATGTCTGCATGAAATTTAACATTAAGTTTCCAACTGTGTCCCCAGGTCCTTGATGAACTCATTTTAAAATAGCAGTCCTGATCCACTGTATTAATTCATTTTATATCTTCAAACCCTTCAGTCACATCATCTCTTAATTTTTTTTGCTTAAACTGAAAAGGCTCAGCTCTTTTAATTTTTCCTCATAACTCACCCCCTGTAGCCCCGAATCAGCCTAGTTGCTCTCCTCTGGACCTTGTCCTTTTTTTAGCCTGGAGACCAAAACTGCACACAGGACTCCAGATGAGGCCTCACCAGTGCTTTATGAAGCTTGAGCAGAACCTCCTTGAACTTGTAGTCCACACAT